>NC_082640.1:155569943-155872973 GCF_028023285.1 Balaenoptera ricei
GAATTGCAACTATATCTTATGCCAACCCTTCATATTTACGTGGGGTCTATTTCTGATCTCTCCATTTTCTTCTATTCATCTGTTTGGTTTTATGCCAGTAGTATCTTGCTGCATAAAGCCTGCAGTCCTTGCTGTGTCTTAATATCTGTAGGTCTATTTCTCTATCTTTAGTTTTTTTCAGATTTTCCCTGATTGTTCACTCATGTTTAAGCGCTCCCAGCTGAATCCTTACTGTCCCCACCACCACCCCTCCCACTGCCAACACAGTTGTTTTTTGTTATTTAATCAGATTGCACTGAGTTTGTAGATTAAGTCAGGGAGGATTCATACCTTAATATCACTAAAACTTTTTCAAGAACGAGCTATGTCTTCCCTTTAAGATTCTGTTTAGCTACAGGCTGGCCATCAAGGAAAACACGGATGAGCATATATAATACGTGGCTTATTTAGATTACATGACAACGCATGACATAGTTGTTTGTTGTTGCTCATTAATAATGTATGGTTTGGTGCATTGTGCAAAACTGCAGTGAATGCAGTACATAAGATCACATTTCCATGGATCCCAGCACATGCATCTGTGATACGCTGTGCTCAGATGATCTGTGTCTCTGATTTCTCATTGAATAAAACTGCATCTTTAGCGTATCCCAGAAGAAGTCATCAAAAGGGCTCTATTCGTTAAAAAATATTAGTATTATCCCTGTTTCCAGATTTTTACGACCACTTTGTATATTGTACCTAGATAAAATGCTGGGCTGCAGGGGAGGTGCCAGTCCAGAGCATGGTCCTGTGGAGGGGACAAGTTGTACCTGTCCCAGCGGTGGCCCTTGAAGAAAGTTGCCCACGAAGCAGGCTGCTTTTTCCAGTTCCCCTTCCCAGCCTCCTTTTTCTTTATATTTAACCTGATTTTAAAAGTCTGCCTTGTTAAAGAAGATGTGGCATATATATATAATGGAATATTACTCAGCCATAAAAAGAAATGAAATTGAGTTATTTGTAGTGAGGTGGATGGACCTAGAGTCTGTCATACAGAGTGAAGTAAGTCAGAAAGAGAAAAACAAATACCGTATGCTAACACATATATATGGAATCTTTAAAAAAAAAAAAATGGTCATGAAGAACCTAGGGGCAAGACAGGAATAAAGACACAGACCTACTAGAGAATGGACTTGAGGACATGGGGAGGGGGAAGGGTAAGCTGGGACGAAGTGAGAGAGTGGCATGGACATATATACACTACCAAATGTAAAATAGATAGCTAGTGGGAAGCAGCCGCATAGCACAGGAAGATCAGCTTGGTGCTTTGTGGTCACCTAGAGGGGTGGGATAGGGAGGGTGGGAAGGAGGGAGACGCAAGAGGGAAGAGATATGGGGACATAGGTATATGTATAACTGATTCACTTTGTTATAAAGCAGAAACTAACACACCATTGTAAAGCAATTATACTCCAATAAAGATGTTAAAAAAAAAAATAAAAGTCTGCCTTGGGAATTCCCTGGCGGTCCAGTGGCTAGGACTCTGCACTTTCACTGCTGAGGGCCTGGGTTCAATCCCTGGTCGGGAAACTAAGAACCCACAAGCCACATGGTGTGACCAGAAAAAAAAAAGTCTGCTTCTGTCATGCTTTATCCTATTGATGGGTCTAACCTAATTGTTTAATTACATTAGTCATGAACCACAAGTAAAGTACTTCTGAACGTGACCCACAATGCCAATAATGTACTGCATCAGCCACTACTCAGATTTGGCTCTCTGTTCTGAAAAGTGTTACAAACTGAGGTGTCCAGCCCATGATCAGGGCCTTGCTGAGTGCTAATGGGTTGAATTTTATCCTGGCCCAGCTGGTCCCGACCTCAGTGTTGAGACAGGAGGCTATTGCCACCTTCAAAATCGTCATACTCTTTATGTTCTATGTGTTACATGGCCCATTATTGCTTTTATTTTTTCAGTTAATATCTGACAGGTTCAAGTTCAATAGATTCTGAATATGGAACACCAGAAGTGCAACGATAACTTACAAACATTGACATCTTTTTTTTTTTTTTTAAATACATTTTTATTTTTTATTTATTTATTTTTGGCTGCTGCGCGCGGGCTTTCTCTAGTTGCGGCGAGCGGGGGCTACTCTTCCTTATGGTGCGCGGGCTTCTCATTGCAGTGTCTTCTCTTGTTGCGGAGCACAGGCTCTAGGCGTGTGGGCTTCAGTAATTGTGGCTCATGGGCTCTAGAGCGCAGGCTCAGTAGTTGTAGCACACGGGCTTAGTTGCTCCGTGGCATGTGGGATCTTCCCGGACCAGGGCTCGAACCCGTGTCCCCTGCATTGGCAGGCAGATTCTTAACCACTGTGCCACTAGGGAAGTCCTAAACATTGACATCTTACACTTGTGTGACTAGAGCAGAACGGGGTGGTGACCCGCACCGTATGCTGGCCAAGAGGGTGTGTGTTGGGCCTGGGGAGCCCTGAGAGCTGTCACAGCAGTTCTTTCCGCTGGCATCCTTTCTCTCAGCCGCAGAGCGTGACAGTGTTGTTTGGGGGATTGATAACGATCCAGCAGACAAGAACCTGAAGGAGAATCAGCTTTGTCCCCCTTTTGATGTGACTGCAGCTCAAGGTCACCAGGACCCTGAAGGCATCCCTGGCTGGAAAGACCAAGGAGGGCCTGGGCTGACCTGAGGAGATCTGGTTATGTGCTGTTTTGGTTTGAGTAATACAAACTCTTATACTTTTCATTTTTCTGTCTTCTTTCTAGCCGTAAGCAGAGAAGTATTTCCATGCTCATGTCAGGCCAAGAGATGACAGCACTGGGCAGGTCCCCATCAGAGTCATGAACTGTTGCTCTGAACCCTGCGTCCAGGAGGGAGGCCACCTCCGGCCTGCACTTGTCAGGCCTGGTTGTGGTCCAGGCACTGAAGGCCAGCTTGCTTTGGAGCTGAGGGACTCAGAGTTGGAAGGGGGGGGTGCCAAGCACATCTGGCCCAGAGTAGTCTGAAGGCACACAGAGGTAGCTTTGTGTTTAGGCTTTCCAGACGGACCGCCTCAATTCTAGTCCCAGCCCAGCCACTCAGCAGCTGTGTGACCTTGGGCTTGTTGTTTTACCTCTCTGGGCCTCAGTTTTCACCTCTGTAAAATAAGGGTAAGAAGAGCACCTATTTGGCAAGACTACTGGGAGATAGAAGTAAGCACCTCGTATAGCATCCAGCTTATTGTAGGCCCTCAGTGAGCAGACAGTTATCGGTTCAGATGAGAAGAGGCCTAATCTTTCCTCATGTTCTGCAGCAGCTGTGGCTGGGAGGGTCAGGCAGAGTTCTAGTACCCTTCACAGACCCAGGAATGCTCTACTCAAGCTGGGTAAACTGATAAGCAGGTGGAAACTGAGCTATCACACCACGTATTCCTAGCATGGACCACCCTCAAAATCCCTCCATCCCTAGACGGCCTCTGGGCTGGGTAGAGAGTGGGAAATGAGACTCAGAGAGCTTGATTGGGCCTGGAATCTTCCTGGATCTGAGCACAGGTGGTCTGGAACAGTGGGCCTGATGCCTTGTCCCAGCCTTAAATAGAGGATCCTAGTTGGCTCAGATATCTAAGGGAATGGGGAACGCGCCCCCTCTCTTTCTTGGTGAGATCACCATAACCACTAGAACTCTTTCTTGGTGAGACCACTGGTATCATAAAGCTGTGCAGTCATCAGCACCCTGGAGAAGTCAGGTCATGGTGGGAAACCTAACTGGAAGTTCAAGGTGGCCTTCCCAGGCAGCCCCTACCTTGTACTCCTTGGTATGAAATTGAACTAGAACCTCCCAGGCCTGTGAGCCTAAGTGTTGCAAGGTGGGATTTCTATAGTAGCCTTGGAGGCTCTAGCTGAGTTGCAGCTGGCTCTGCTGATGGTGAAGCTCTGGGTCAGTACAAAGAGAGGCCAGAAAACCAGACTCACAGTGAGGCTCCTGGGAAGGGGTCAGGGGAGATGGCCTAGGTCCCTCCTCGTTCTTGGTCCTGTGATTTTAGCAGCCCTTGACTAGCAGTCGCTCACCACCCTGCATCCATACGAAGCAGCTGCTCAGCCTTGGTAGCACATTGGACCACCCGGAGAGCTTTAAGAACCCCTGATGCTTGAGACCCACCCCTAGAGATTCTGATTTAATTAGTCTTGGGTAGGGCCTGGACGTCAGGATGTTAAAAATCTTCCCACATGATTCTAATGTACAGCCAGGGTTGAGAGTCACTGCTAAAAAGACAGGCAAGCTAATGATAATTAATATATAATTTATGTGCCAGTTACCATGCTAAATATATTATCTACATTATCTCCTTTAATCCTCACCCTAATCCCCATTTTCCAGACGAAGAAGCATGCTCAGAAAGGGTAGGTGACTTTCCAAGGCCAGAGAGCAATAAGCACTGACATTTTATCCCAGGGCCATGGGATTTCAAAGCCCAGGCTGGTAACCCCTATGACAACTACTTCTGAGGCAATGTGTAAAGGAAGATGGGGACGTATCTGGGACAGGCCCTTGGTAACCTAGACGAGTTTCGCCTGTGCCCAAGCTGAGGTTGCCAGCCCGGTGCCGCCCCTGGCATCTTGTCTGGTTAAGCAGGAGCACTGGCTGTCCAGGCGGGGTTGGCTGCCTCCCCAGAACCCAGCAGCTTGCGGGGAGACCCAGGGGACCCGCCTTTTCATTTGGGAGGGGTGGAACCCAAGCCTGTGCTCTCAGAGATGGTGACTCATGCACTGTTTCCCAGCTCTCCTAATGAATGGCAGTCTTTCAACTTGGGACACAGCATCAGATGAAATTTTTGTCCTAGGGGAGTCAGGAGTGGTTGGGAATCACATTTTGTTCGCCAGGTGTTTGGCGTTTAAAGCAGACTCAGAAAAAAAAGTCAGGAGTCATCCATAAAATAGGACCAGAGCCTTTTTTTTTTTTTTTTTTAAGCATCTTTATTGGAGTATAATTGCTTTACAATGGTGTGTTAGTTTCTGCTTTATAACAAAGTGAATCAGTTATACATATACATGTGTTCCCATATCCAGAGCCTTTTTATTTGCAGTTTCAGTGAGTTTAGTGAAAGGCAAACCCAGCAGGTACCTGTTTTACTGGCAATAAAAGGAAATTGGGCAGCAGTTATTTAAAAGGAGTTCGAGTTGTTTAAATCTGAAATTTAGGGGTACATGTGCATATATGTTAAAAGAAAGTTTATAAGGCTTGGAGATTTGGGTTGAACTGTTTTTGATGAAAATGACTTGGAAAATATTTTCCTTTCTTATTTTCAACCTTCCCCTTGGCTGTTTGTTTCCAAAAATTTAGCAGTCAAGAAGAAATAAGCAAATCTAGCTGGAAAAAGACTGATACCAGTCAGGCAGGTTTCAAAGTTTAATCGAAGTGATTGACTGAAAATAAAAGTCTCTAAGATGAGAAATAATTCTTCCCATTTTATAAAGCAGAGTCATGATTTCAGCTTAAACAATTTCAGATGTGATTGACCTTATTGGACATGGAAGTGCTGGATTTGGCACTTCCTGAAAAGACAGACTGGTGACGTTTAGGAGGCAGCTGCCTAAACGTCACCAAGAACTCTCGGCAGGCGGCTGGAGGGCTGTGGGAGCCTCATCAGGCTGTCACTCACCATCTTCCCAACACTTGTTCCTCACCATGGCAACCCAAGGACCTCTTAAGTTGTTGTCCAGATGGAACCCCATCCTGTCCCCCCGCCCTTCCCAAAGCCTGACCACAGCCCTGCCTGCTGGACAAGGCTAGGAATGCCTCATCCGGCTCTGGGCTCAAGTCCCTGGGCCAGATGCCAGAGAACAGCCTGGAAATCTTGGAATGGATGGCTTCCACCCACACTGTGTCATTGCCATTGGTGGCTCATTTGTTGGTTTTTGGTTTTGACTTTTGTTTCTTACTTCTGGAGAATGGTTTGCTTTTCATTGAAAGGACCGAAGGACTGACATCTCTGAACTTTTGGTTATGAGAGAAGAACAGCCAACTCAAACTAGTTCAAGAGAAAAAAAAAAGGACAGATAGGTAGGTAAGTAGTTAGATGGACAGATATAGAGAGATAGAAAAACCCCAAAGTGAACTTGGATCAGATATAATTGGCTCCAGGGACCCCAAACAATATCATTAGAGCTCTTTCTTTCCATCTCTTGGCTCTGATTCTTTCTTCTTGGTTTCATTCTCCAGACAAGATTTCTCCATGTGATGGGCAGGAAGACTCTCACCTCCCAAGCTGAGCAGCACTGACAAAAAGAGCTCAGTTTATAGAAAAGTCTCAGGGTGGATTCTGATTGGCCCCGATTGAGTCAAATGACCATTCCTGAACCAGTCCCCTGCGTCTGGGAGTGCAGTGACAAGATCACCCTAGCCTGGGTCTTGTGCCCACCCCATGGTGGTGATTGAGGTGTTGGTGGGATGGGAAGAGAGTGATTAACAGCCCTGCCAGGAGCATGTGAGTGAGGAGGTCCCTAAGATGAGCAAAACTACCCTGCCACCTTCTTGGTCCGCTTCAACTCCAAGTGTGTGTTAGCTGAGTGTGGGGAGCGGGGTGGGGGGCGGGCAGGAGATGTTGTGGGCATGACAGCTCATCACTCACATACTCATTAGCCATTGTTTTCCAGTCCCATTGGGCACTGTTCTGGGCTTTGGGATCCAGCATTAAACAAAACAGACAATCCCTGCCCTGGTGAAGCTTATATTCTTGTGGGAAGAAGGAGTCAAAAACATAACATTAATAACAAAAGTGCACATCGAACATCCGATGATACTACGTGCTATAAGGAAAACCAAAGCAGGCGAGAGGATGGGGAAGGCGAGGGTGGGGCTGAGGCCACAGTTTCACAGATGGTGGTTGGGGAAGGCTCACGGAGGAGCCAGGTTTGAGCAGAGCCCTGCAGGGGGTGAAGGAGGGAGCCATGCAGACAACTGGGAGAAAAGCCTTCCAGAAAGGAAGCAGAAGGAACAAAGGGGCTAAGGAGAAGGTGCTGGCAGGCTCAAGGAACATCAGGAGGCCAGTGTGGCTGGAGCAGAGCTAGGCAGGGGGCAACAGTAGAAGCTGAGTCCAGCGAGGTGACAGGGCTTCCGCTCCTGGGCCACTGTGATCTCTGGGGCTTGTGCCCTGAGGGAGAGTGAAAGCCACTGGAGGTCATGTGTGGTGTCAGAGGATCCCATTTGTCTGCTGTGGTTTTCTCCCCACTTGATTATAAGTAAGGTGGAGCAGGGATACTGTCTAGGTATCCATTCATTCATTCACTCACTCATTCATTCCTTTATTCAGTAAACATCCGCTCAATACCTACTATGTGCCAGGTGCTAGGAGCTCACTATCTAGTGGAAAAGAAAGAGAAGTGAAGCACAGATGTCAGTGCCATGTGGTATAAGAATTCCACAGACAGCCCCAAATGCCCTCACCCCCTCCAGAAAGGACAGCAGTCCAAGTCCTCCTATCCAGTGGCTCCGACTGGCTCCAAGCCCAGGATCTCGGGTCTCTCAGGCTGATCCAGATATATCCCCTTATGGTCCCGCAGCCCAGAGCCAAAGGATGTATTTACCCCTCACCGATATGCTTAGTAAGCAGTGTGGCTGGGAGAACAGGATAGCACAACACACTTCCCCTTTGGAAGAGGGGAGCAGGGAGGCAGCATTCACTGGCCACCAGTGCCTGGTGCCTGTGCCATCACCAGACTCCTGCCCCAGCTGGGGTGGGGTGGGCGAGGTTCCATGGCCAGTTCTCCAGCTACCCGTGTGATCTGAGTTTGAGAGTGGAGGTTTCTTTATGATCCTCCATGGCCATGCCTGGCATGGGATGGGGGAGAAAAAGGGAGTGACCTAGATTCCTAGATTTCTCTTCTGGGGGCCATACTTTTTGTTTATTTCCATCCTCCCAGCTTCTTGCACAGTGTCTGCACAAACTAGACTTTCAGTAAATAATCTGTTGATTTAACACTAGTGGCATGTGCATAGGACACTGCCTGTGAGACCCAGGGCAGGGGCCTGCATCAGGCTGTGGAGCATGGGGGAGGGCACTAGGGGTGACCCCTGGATTTGTCACCTGGAGGACCAGGAGGGTGGGACTGCCCACCTCTGCAACAGGCAGCACAGAGGAAGCAGCTGCTTTGGGGACAGATGAAGAATTCATTTTGAGGCGTTGAGTTAGTGGTAGCCACTGGGACACTCAAAGGCCTGGAAGTCTCAGAATCAAAGACCGGGGCCAAAGGGAAAGGAGAGTTCAAGAGCTGGAGGGAAATGAGCTGTGGTGTGGGTGTGTGGATAGATATCAGGTAGAAGAGCTCAGGGCAGTGACTGGGGTGAGGCCAGAGAGGGACTGGATAGAGAGGTCACATCCTACCCTTCCTCAGTATCGCCTCCACTCGGCTGACACACAGCCAACTGATGTTTCAGCTTTAAACCCCGGGGATGCTGGGTCAACGTGAAAGCAGAGCTGAGACCTCTGGGAGGGAGCAGGCCCTTGTGCCCTTCTTCACAAGGTGTGTCACAGGTGAAGGGTCTAACCTCGGAGGAGGTTTGGACCATCAGAGGCTGATGAGGCTGATGTCTAGCTCAGTTTTGAGGTCCTGAGAGGATCTTCTCTAGAGATGCTCTTGCACAGCCTTCTCTGTGGCCCTGAAGAAGCTTTGAATGAGGTGCAGGAAGGCAGCAGGCTGGGAATGGGGACAGAGTCAGAACCATTCCTTCCCCTTCCTGGCACATAGGTGGTGCTCAGCAGAGTTTTGCTGAATGAATGGGTGGATGAATGAATGAGCAAGTGGAGTCAAGCCTCTGTAAACAAATGAATGAATGATCAGGTGATCCTTGGAACTTTTAGAAGGGTGTTCCAGTGCCCGGTAGCTGGTGGCTCTCGATCAATGTTTACTGGGCGATGGGTGAGTGTGGATTGAGAGCTCAGAGGTTTCCTGAGCCCACAGCGTGGCCATAAGTCCTAAATAAATAAGCATGGTTATTTCCCTCAGTTGACTGGCAGGGTAATTCAGTGGCATACTCTCCCTTTGGGAGCTTCTGCAATTTTTGTTCTTATTTTAGCTCTTCCACCATCAGCTGGAGGCCGCTTTCCATTTGCCTGATCCCGGGCTGGGTGGAAGTGGGGGGCACAGTTAGCACCCACTCTTTTCTCTGGTGGGAAGGGCACAAAGGAGCCCTCATCCTCACTCTCACAGTTGACAGCATGGGTCCTTCTAGCAATCCAGGGTTCAAGCCAGAACCTTCTTCCTCTCTCTCTCCTCCCCTCTCCCTCCTTCCTTCACTCCTTCTATTTTTTTTTTTTAGATGTCCTTACCTTTTTTTTTTGAATTTTATTTTATTTTTTTATACAGCAGGTTCTTATTAGTTATCCATTTTATCTATATTAGTGTATATATGTCAACCCTAATCTCCCAATTCATCCCACCACCAACACCCCCTGCCACTTTCCCCCCTCAATGTCCATACTTTTGTCCTCTGCATCTGTGTCTCAATTTCTGCCCTGCAAACGGGTTCATCTGTACCATTTTTCTAGGTTTCACATATATGTGTTAATTTACAATATTTGTTTTTCTCTTTCTGACTTACTTCACTCTGTATGACAGTCTCTAGATCCATCCACATCTCTACAAATGACCCAGTTTTGTCCCTTTTTATGGCTGAGTAATATTCCATTGTATATATGTACCACATCTTCTTTATCCACTCGTCTCCCGATGGGGATTTAGGTTGCTTCCATGACCTGGATATTGTAAATAGTGCTGCAATGAACATTGGGGTATATGTGTCTTTTTGAATTATGGTTTTCTCTGGGTATATGCCCAGTAGTGGGATTGCTGGGTCATATGGTAATTCTATTTTTAGTTTTTTAAGGAACCTCCATACTGTTCTCTGTAGTGGCTGTATCAATTTACATTCCCACCAACAGTGCAAGAGGGTTCCCTTTTCTCCACACCCTCTCCAGCATTTGTTGTTTGTAGATTTTCTGGTGATGCCCATTCTAACTGGTGTGAGGAGATACCTCATTGTAGTTTTGATTTGCGTTTCTGTAATAACTAGTGATGTTGAGCAGCTTTTCATGTGCTTCTTGGCCATCTGTATGTCTTCTTTGGAGAAATGTCTATTTAGGTCTTCTGCCCATTTTTGGACTCAGGTGTCTGTTTTTTTAATATTGAGCTGCATGAGCTGTTTATATATTTTCGAGATTAATCCTTTGTCCATTGATTCGTTTGCAAATATTTTCTCCCGTTCTGAGGGTTGACTTTTTGTCTTGTTTGTAGTTTCCTTTGTTTTGCAAAAGCTTTTAAGTTTCATTAGGTCCCATTTGTTTATTTTTGTTTTTATTTCCATTACTCTAGGAGCTGGGTCAAAAAAGATCTTGCTGTGATTTATGTCAAAGAGTGTTCTTCCTATGTTTTCCTCTAAGAGTTTTATAGTGTCTGGTCTTACATTTAGGTCTTGAATCCATTTTGAGTTTATTTTTGTGTATGGTGTTAGGGAGTGTTCTAATTTCATTCTTTTACATGTAGCTGTCCAGTTTTCCCAGCACCACTTATTGAAGAGACTGTCTTTTCTCCATTGTATATCCTTGCCTCCTTTGTCATAGATTAGTTGACCGTAGATGCGTGGGTTTATCTCTGGGCTTTCTATCCTGTTCCATTGATCTATATTTCTATTTTTGTGCCAGTACCATATTGTCTTGATTACTGTAGCTTTGTAGTATAGTCTGAAGTCAGGGAGTCTGATTCCTCCAGCTCCATTTTTTCCCTCAAGACTGCTTTGGCTATTCGGGGTCTTTTGTGTCTCCATACAAATTTTAAGATTTTTTGTTCTAGTTCTGTAAAAAAAATGCCAGTGGTAATTTGATAGGCATTGCATTGAATCTGTAGATTGCTTTGGGTAGTATAGTCATTTTCACAATATTGATTCTTCCAATCCAAGAACATGGTATATCTCTCCATCTGTTGGTATCAACTTTTATTTCTTTCATCAGTATCTTATAGTTTTCTGCATACAGGTCTTTTGTCTCCCTAAGTAGGTTTATTCCTAGGTATTTTATTCTTTTTGTTGCAGTGGTAAATGGGAGTGTTTCCTTAATTTCTCTTTCAGATTTTTCATCATTAGTGTATAGGAATGCAAGAGATTTCTGTGCATTTATTTTGTATCCTGCAACTTTACCAAATTCATTGATTAGCTCTAGTAGTTTCCTGGTGGCATCCTTAGGATTCTCTATGTATAGTATCATGTCCTCTGCCAACAGTGACAGTTTAACTTCTTCTTTTCCAATTTGTATTCCTTTTATTTCTTTTTCTTCTCTGATTGCCATGGCTAGGATTTCCAAAACTATGTTGAATAATAGTGGTGAGAGTGGACATCCTTGTCTTGTTCCTAATCTTAGAGGAAATGCTTTCAGTTTTTCACCATTGAGAATGATGTTTGCTGTGGGTTTGTCTTATACGGCCTTTATTATGTTGAGGTAGGTTCCCTCTATGCCCACTTTCTGGAGAGTTTTTATCATAAATGGGTGTTGAATTTTGTCAAAAGCTTTTTCCGCATCTATTGAGATGATCATATGGTTTTTCTTGTTCAGTTTGTTAATATGGTGTATCACTTTGATTGATTTGCATATATAGAAGAATCCTTGCATCCCTGGGATAAATCCCACTTGATCATGGTGTATGATCCTTTTAATGTGTTGTTGGATTCTGTTTGCTAGTATTTTGTTGAGGATTTTTGCATCTATATTCATGAGTGATATTGGTCTGTGATTGTCTTTTTCTGTAGTATCTTTGTCTGGTTTTGGTATCAGGGTGATGGTGGCCTCATAGAATGAGTTTGGGAGTGTTCCTTCCTCTGCAATGTTCTGGAAGAGTTTGAGAAGGATGGGTGTTAGCTCTTCTCTAAATGCTTGACAGAATTCACCTGTGAAGCCATCTGGTCCTGGACTTTTGTTTGTTGAAAGATTTTTAATCACAGTTTCAATTTCATTACTTGTGATTGGTCTGTTCATATTTTCTCTTTCTTCCTGATTCAGTCTTGGAAGGTTATACCTTTCTAAGAATTTGTCCATTTCTTCCAAGTTGTCCATTTATTGGCATAGAGTTGCTTGTAGTAGTCTCTTAGGATGCTTTGTATTTCTGCAGTGTCTGTTGTAACTTCTCCTTTTTCATTTCTAATTTTATTGATTTGAGTCCTCTCCCTCTTTTTCTTGATGCGTCTGGCTAATGGTTTATCAATTTTGTTTATCCTCTCAATGAACCAGCTTTTAGTTTTATTGATCTTTGCTATTGTTTTCTTTGTTTCTATTTCATTTATTTCTGCTCTGATCTTGATGATTTCTTTCCTTCTGCTAACTTTGGGTTTTGTTTGTTCTTCTTTCTCTATTTCCTTTAGGTGTAAGTTTAGATTGTTTATTTGAGATTTTTCTTGTTTCTTGAGGTAGGCTTGTACTGCTATAAACTTCCCTCTTAGAACTGCTTTTGCTGCATCCCATAGGTTTTGGATCATCGTGTTTTCATTGTCATTTGTCTCTAGGTATTTTTTGATTTCCTCTTTGATTTCTTCAGTGATCTCTTAGTTATTTAGTAATGTATTGTTTAGCCTTCATGTGTTTGTGTTTATTTTGTTTTTTTCCCTGTAATTGATTTCTAATCTCATAGCGTTGTGGTCAGAAAAGATGCTTGATATGATTTCAATTTTGTTAAATTTACTGAGGCTGGATTTGTGACCCAAGATGTGATCTATCCTGGAGAATGTTCTGTGTGCACTTGAGAAGAAAGTGTAATCTGCTGTTTTTGGATGGAATGTCCTATGAATATCAATGAAATCTATCTGGTCTATTGTGTCATTTAAAGCTTGTGTTTCCTTATTAATTTTCTGTTTGGATGATCTGTCCATTGGTGTAAGTGAGGTGTTAAAGTCCCCCACTATTATTGTGTTACTGTTGATTTCCTCTGTTATAGCTGTTAGCAGTTGCCTTATGTATTGACATGCTCCTATGTTGGGTGCATACAATTGTTACATCTTCTTTTTGGATTGATCCCTTGATCATTATGTCGTGTCCTTCCTTGTCTCTTGTAATATTCTTAATTTTAAAGTCTATTTTATCTGATATGAGTATTGCTACTCCAGCTTTCTTTTGATTTCCATCTGCATGGAATATCTTTTTCCATCCCCTCACTTTCAGTCTGTATGTGTCCCTAGGTCTGAAGTGGGTCTCTTGTAGACAGCATATATATGGGTGTTGTTTTTGTATCCATCCAGCGAGCCTGAGTCTTTTGGTTGGAGCACTTAATCCATTCACTTTTAAGGTAATTATTGATATGTATGTTCCTATTACCATTTTCTTAATTGTTATGGTTTAGTTTTTGTAGGTCCTTTTCTTCTCTTGTGTTTCCCACTTAGAAAAGTTCCTTTAGCATTTGTTGTAGAGCTGGTTTGGTGGTGCTGAATTCTCTTAGCTTTCGCTTGTCTGTAAAGCTTTTGATCTCTCCATCGAATCTGAATGAGATTCTTGCTGGGTAGAGTAATCTTGGTTGTAGGTTCTTCCCTTTCATCACTTTAAATATGTCATGCCACTCCCTTCTGGCTTGTAGAGTTTCTGCTGAGAAATCAGCTGTTAACCTTATGGGAGTTCCTTTGCATGTTATTTGTCATTTTTCCCTTGTTGCTTTCAATAATTTTTCTTTGTCTTTAATTTTTGCCAATTTTATTACTATGTGGCTCGGCATGTTTCTCCTTGGGTTTATCCTGCCTGGGACTCTCTGTGCTTCCTGGACTTGTGTGGCTATTTCCTTTCCCATGTTAGGGAAGTTTTCTCGTATAATCTCTTCAAATATTTTCTCAGGTCCTTTCTCTCTCTCTTCTCCTTCTGAGACCCCTATAATGCAAATGTTGTTGCGTTTAATGTTGTCCCAGAGGTCTCTTAGGCTGTTTTCATTTCTTTTCATTCTTTTTTCTTTATTCTGTTCCACAGCAGTGAATTCCATCATTCTGTCTTCCAGGTCACTTATCCGTTCTTCTGCCTCAGTTATTCTGCTATTGATTCCTTCTAGTGTATTTTTCATTTCAGTTATTGTACTGTTCATCTCTGTTTGTTTGTTCTTTAATTCTTCGAGGTCTTTGTTAAACATTTCTTGCATCTTCTCGATATTTGCCTCCATTCTTCTTCTGAGGTCCTGAATCATCCTCACTGTCATTATTCTGTATTCTTTTTCTGGAAGGTTGCCTATCTGCACTTCATTTAGTTGTTTTTCTGGGGTTTTATCTTGTTCCTTCATCTGCTACATAGCCCTCTGCCTTTTCATCTTGTCTGTCTCTCTGTGAATATGGTTTTTGTTCCACAGGCTGCAGGATTGTAGTTTTTCTTGCTTCTGCTGTCTGCCCTCTGGTGGATGAGGCTATCTAAGAGGCTTGTGCAAGCTTCCTGATGGGAGAGACTGGTGGTGGGTAGAGCTGGTTGTTGCTCTGGTGGGCAGAGCTCAGTAAAACTTTAATCCGCTTGTTTGCTGATGGGTGGGGCTTGGTTCCCTCCCTGTTGGTTGGTTGGCCTGAGGCAACCCAACACTGGAGCCTACTCCAGCTCTTTGGTGGGGCTAATGGCAGACCCTGGGAGGGCTCACGCCAAGAAGTACTTCCCAGAACTTCTGCCGCCAGTGTCCTTGTCCTCACGGTGATCTACTGCCACCCCCTGCCTCTGCAGGAGACCCTCCAACACTAGCAGGTAGGTCTGGTTCAGTCTCCTATGAGGTCACTCCTCCTTCCCCTGGGTCCTGATGCGCACACTACTTTGTGTGTGCCCTCCAAGAGTGGCGTCTCTGTTTCCCCCAGTCCTGTCGAAGTCCTGAAATCAAATCCCGCTAGCCTTCAAAGTCTGATTCTCTAGGAATTCCTTCTCCCGCTGCTGGACCCCCAGGTTGGGAAGCCTGATGTGAGGCTCAGAACCTTCACTCCAGTGGGTGGACTTCTGTGGTATAAGTGTTCTCCAGTTTGTGAGTCACCTACCCAGCAGTTATGGGATTTGATTTTATTGTGATTGCGCCCCTCCTACCGTCTCATTGTGGCTTCTCCTTTGTCTTTGGATGTGGGGTGTCTTTTTTGGTGAGTTCCAGTGTCTTCCTGTCAATGATTGTTCAGCAGTTAGTTGTGATTCTTGTGCTCTCGCCAGAGGGAGTGAGAGCACGTCCTTCTACTCCACCATCTTGAACCAATCCCCTCCTTCCACTCGTTCTCTCTTTCCTGCAGTGGATTGCGAGTCTATGGGGACTCTGACCCATCTGTCCAGTCCCTAGCATGGCACCAAATAAGAATATCACAGCTTGGCAGTGCAGCTGTTGTCACCATCCTGAGAATGTGTGTGGCACAGGGCTGGGCCCAGTACACATGAGGGAACCTCCCTCACTGGCTCTGACCTCAGGGAGCTCAGGGACTGGCTCCTAGGAGGCAGGAACACTACAGAGAGGCAGCCCTTAGGAGACAGGCACTCCCCGGAACCTTTGCATTCCTGTCCCATGAGGCTGGGAGCTAGGCTCTCAGGGGAATGTGGAGGCCCTGGGCTGCTGGTGGATCTCCCAACACATCCATCTCCTCTCCACAGGTCGAGCTGTCTTCTTGGGACTGTCCCTCTAGAGACTAGGCCTGTGATGGAGTTCTCACGCAGGGGTTCTGTGCCTGGACAACTCTCACCCGTTGTCCTGCTGCCCCTGTGGGCCCACAGGTCCTGCCCGGGCTGCTGGTCAGGTGGAAGGGGCGGAGTCGAGATGCGCTCACCGTTGATGATATTTCCAGGCAACATCCAGCTGGCAGTGTGGTTCAGATAATGAGATGTCAGGATCCATCCACTCATCCATTCATCTCAGATGTATCTTTCCCCAGTGTCTTTCATGGGGGGAGTTTGGGAGCACAAAGCAGGGTGTGGCTAAGAGGAGGGAGGCTGGGCCATGGCATCTGTCATCCATCACTCCCCAGCACTTAGCACTGGGGTGCCCGGGAGGCCTGACGTGAGCTATTTCAGCAGCAAACACAAGTCCCAGAGAAGATGCATCACTGCCTGTGCATTTGCGTCCTAGCAGCTCTGGCATTAGCCTGTGAGGGTCTGCTGGACCTCACAGGTGGTTCTCTGGGCAGCAGCTTGTCCCAGCGCTGGATGTTTTACTCATCAGGCACCTCCTGTATGCCTAGCCCAGTGTCAGGCCCAAGTTTATCCCTAGGAGACTGTCAATCTGCAGGTTGCTTGGTGACCTCTCAGGACACCTCATTTTGGGGGTCAGGTGCCCTCCAGGTGTCACCATCTCCATATCCAGCGAAGAGCACTGGTCAAGAGTGTGGGCTTCAGAGTCAGAACAACCATTTTGATTCCAGAAACCTGTGACCTACTAGCTCTGACCTTGAGCTTTTTTATTAATAAGCTTTATTTTTTTATTTTTTTTTTTATTTTTTTGAAGGATAAGCTTTATTTTTTAAGAGCAGTTTTAGTTGCACAAAATTGAGCGGAAAGTACGGAGAGTTCCCATGTACTCCCTGCCCCCACACATGGGGGTACTGTCACGAGCCTCAGTTTCCTCATCTGTACAATGGGGGAAATAACGATCTCCTGCTCACAGATACAAATGAGGTAATGCAGTTGGGTCCTACCGTGTCGTAAGTGCTTACCACACAGTGGCTACTTTATCCTCTTGCCTGTGGCCCCTCTGATGCTGACCTTTGTCTCAGGTGACAGGAACACCCTCGAAAGGCTTTGATGAGAAGGCGTACCTGGCAGCCAAGCAGCTGAAGCCTGGAGAGGACCCCTACAGACAGCATGCCTTCAACCAGCTGGAGAGCGACAAGCTGAGCCCTGACCGGCCCATCCGGGACACCCGCCATTACAGGTGTGGCCTCCATTGTGCCGGTGGAGAAAGAAAGGTGGAGGGAAGGGCCAGCACCAGTTGGCTTTTCTTTCAGTCATGTGGATTTTAAGAAATGAGGAAGATTTCCTCAGACTCGGTCCAGCTATTGAGACATTCAAACTCTTACCATCTGTCGTTTTCCTGACTCATCTTTATTTCACTGACCTCCTGAGAGACCGAGAGGTCCAAGGAGACTTCCCAGCGAGGCCAGAGAGGCCCCTAAGTACCTCAGGCTGGAATCCCAGCAAGAGTGACCTGCCAGGGGACCACGGGGAGGTCTGAGGGGGTGGGCTAGCCTGGCGTTCTTGGGGCCCGTCTGGTGATGTCTGAGGGGAAGAGGGGCCGCCAGCCCTGCCTGCACTGTGCCAACAGTAGAGTGCTGTGCACCGCCCCCTCTCCTCCCTCTCCTCCTGCCCCGCTGCCGCCACTTCCTCAGCAGCTCCCAGGAATGCTTGGCACTCTTGCTCCTTGTTCTCCCACAGTGGTAGGTGGGAGAGGCCCTAGGCCAGGACCTAGGACACCTTCCACGCGGATCCCAGCTTGGGCTCTGCTCAGTGTGAGTGGGCAAGTCATCAGCCCCCCTCCCTGGTTCAGGCCCTTGTTGTGTCCCGTCTGGATGATACGAGTCTCCACCTTCAACCTCTCCTCTCCCTGCCCTCACCTATGGGAACAGTCTAAGCTCCTTTCCCTGAAGTACAAGCCACCTGGTCCCCTCCGAGCCTCTGCTCCTTTGCACCTAGCCCTTGGTGCTCCCTCACTCCCGGACTCCTCTGGCCTCCCTCCTTGTTTCCACACACAGGCCGTTTCCTCTGCCTGAACGCCTCCTCGCCACACCCTTACGACTCTCCTCAGCGTCCTCTCCTCCGGGGAAGGTTCCTTGCCAGCCCAGGCTGGTATGGGGACCTCCTCTGTGCTCTGTGCAGACATCGATCAAGGCAGCGAGGCGGGGTTGGAGCTGACCCACTCGTGCGCCTGCAGCTTTGAATGGCCAACGTGGGCTGCGTTGGAGCCGGCTGTGTGCCCAGCGCCGGGCAGGTCTTGGTTTGAGGGTAGGCGAGGGTGACTTGCGTCAAGATTGCTTTCCCTGGGCTTCCCTGGTGGCGCAGTGCTTGAGAATCCGCCTGCCAATGCAGGGGACACAGGTTCGAGCCCTGGTCTGGGAAGATCCCACATGCCGCGGAGCAACTAGGCCCGCGCACCACAATTGCTGAGCCTGCGCGCCTGGAGCCTGTGTTCCGCAACAAGAGAGGCCGCGACAGTGAGAGGCCCGCGCACCGCGATGAGGAGTGGCCCCCACTTGCCGCAACTAGAGAAAGCCCTCGCACAGAAACGAAGACCCAACACAGCCATAAATAAATAAATAAATAAATAAATAAATAAATAAAAGATTGCTTTTCCTTCTGAAGCAGCTACTCTGCAGCACAACGGATGTGTGTGAGATAAAGGTGCAGAAGGGGGCCTGCTTCTAGCACCTTCCTTGTCACTCACGGAGACCAGAAGTCCAGTGGGCTTGGCATCCTTCCTGGGCACTAGATCGTTGGGCTTCAAAGATAGAGACCTGGGGCCATAGCGGTCAGTGCAGGGGGTCTGGGTGCCCAGGAAGTGACTGCTTCCCCCAGGGCTCCCCATCTCAGCAGACCAAGCCCCCTCCTACCCCCAAACCCACACGCCTCTGGGAGGAGAGGCACTTGGGACGCCTGGCTTCCCAGGGCAGAGGTGAATTTCTCTACCCCTCCCACTCCCCGACATCCTCTCTCAAGGAGGATTATTTTAGGGCCTCTCAGCATGTCTCTGGTGGGGGTCTCAGGCTAGCGGAACTTGCCTGTCTGACCTGGGCTGCTCTGCAGGGCAGGCAATGGGCCTGGGAATTCGGCTGTAAGCCGCTGTCAGTGGAATGAATGTCATAATGAAAAAACAGTCACCGCTGGAATAGTCAGAGAGCAGTTGTAATAAAGAAGATTGCCATGAAAACTAGCACTGCGGCTGCCTTCCCGCCGCGGCCCCAGGAGCACCAATAAATGCATTCACAGAAGCATTCGCAGAACCGATAAGGATGAAGCCTGGCAGGGATGGATCATTTTAATTCCCTTTTCTGAGCATGGGGAAGCCAATGTGCCCAAAATGTGGTGTCTGGAGAAGGCGGAGCGCAGAGCTGCTGGGGGAGGGAGTGAAGTAGGGGGACCTGCCTTTGGTGTCTCCTCAGAGACTTGGTTTCCCCCAGGTGTCCCAGGGCCCATGGGAAGAGTGAGGCTGCTCCCCTGCCCGGTGTCACCAGGTGGCTGTTAGTGGTGGCAGTGAGAGGGAGGAGTTCACGGGAGGGCAGGATGGGAACGGTTCCTCTCCAGATCCCACCAGATGTCAGGAGCCACCAGGAGATGAGAAGGAAGAAGCTACAGGGTGTCAGAGACAAAGAGAGGCCATTTTCCCTCTTCTCCCCTCTGCCATTTTGTCTCTCTTGGCTGCCCCCTCGGGCAGGGAGTTCTGTGTGTTGGTCCGGGGCTTGATCCTGGGGCCTGTGCGGTGCCTACACACGTCGATCCCTCCTCAACACTTCAGTGACTGTGGGGCTCCGAGTGCTCTAGGTCTTTTGTAAAGAGCACCCAGGCCTGGGAAGGGCCCCCAACCTGTGCTTCCCTTCAAGGACTCCAGGCTGGGCGGCCTGAGTGGGCTGGGCATGGGTGTGGAGGCCCGGGGCCCACGCCCGGCTTCAGGGGGCAGCAGGCTGGACACAGAGAAGCTTAAGCCTGCCCTGAGAACACTCTCACAGCTGCCCTCTGACCTCTCTGCTCTCTTCTCAGTTGCCCCTCCGTGTCCTATTCCTCGGACTTGCCGGCCACCAGCGTCATCATCACCTTCCACAACGAAGCCCGCTCCACCCTCCTGCGCACGGTGAAAAGGTGAGCCCCACCTTGGATCTTTCATCTCAGTGGTGCAGCTCCCCTAGGCCTCGGGGATCTGCTGGGCCCTGGCAGGGGAGGACACTGAGACTGGGTGCTGTGGCCAGACGGCGTGAAGACCAGCGGGCACTGGCAGGGGGTGTTCTGCCCTTCTGAGAGGCTGAGGCTGGTGCATCAGGGTCAGGGAGACCCAAGAAGTCCAACTGTTAGCGAGATGCACAAACACAAGGTCAGGTCCCCAGGACTCGGGCAGAAATGCAGGGGTCAGGAGCCCAGGGCGGTGGGGACGGACGTGAGGCCTTAGGTGGATGGATGCCAGCCCAGTAGGCACCTGTCAGCGATTCAGAGAGCGGTGCCCCTCCTGTTCTCCTAAGCTTGGCCCCGTGGTCAAGTTTGACTTCTACTCACCTCATTTCTTAATGAACTTAGATAAGAATAGGATTCGGAATGGAGTACCCAGTGATATTCCAGGGATTTAAAGAAGTTTAGGTTTCCTTCACCAGGGAGTGAAGGAGGAGGAGGGATGGTGAGAGGGAAAGAGTTGGCGGGGGAGCTTTCTGAGAACACCCCTCCGGACCCATCAGGCCAGAAGGAGCCTCGCTAGCTTTCCAAGCAGACAGCTTCGGGGCCAGCGGGGGTTGTCCTCAGGTGGGCTTGTTAAGCCCAGGTAGCCAGAGCAGCTAAGGTCCTGCCTCAACAGCTAAACTAGGGCAGTCCCCACCCCCCATCTGGGGTGGGTCCCAAGTACCTGAGGGTCCAGGCAGCAGGGTCAGCAGGGTCTTGGAGGACCCTGAGGATCACACTGCCCCTCAGCCATTGACCAGGGCCCGGAAGGTTTACTAGCAGCTGCCCGTGGCCAGTGTGCGGGCTTCCGAGGTGGGCGGTGGGGGAACCCATGGCAGGAAGAAGAAAGTAGAAGGTGACGTCTAAATCTGGGCTCCTCTGTCCCCATCACTGCTCCAGCGTCCTGAACAGAACTCCTGCCAGCCTGATCCAGGAGATCATTCTAGTGGATGACTTCAGTTCAGATCGTAAGTACGCACCTTCTTTTCTTGCACCCCTTCACACCCCATTTCCCCAGAATGCCAAGGGGAGCACTCTTGAGGTTGTTCTGGCCATCACAGGCCGACCTCTGCTCCCCACGGGGATCTTCAGTCTTTTCTAGGTGCCCTCCCTGGCTCTGCTCCCTGGTGCAAAAGGAGTGGTGTTGCTTTGATGGGACACCAGTGAGATGACATTAAAGAAAAAATTAAACTGCCTCAGCAGCATCCTTCATTATCACAACTGCCGTGTGCAGAGTATTGTCCCCACAGTCTAGCTCCGAGGCTGATGGACTGGTGACAGCGCTGGTGCTCTCTGGTGCCCCCTGGGGGGTAATGCCACAAGTACAGGCAGTCCTCAGTCTTGCCGGGGAGTGGAGGACAGGGCGATCCTTTGGCCAGTGGAGATGACCGCTCTCCTCCATGCCTCGCCTTCCCCTGGGCCTGGTCTGGAGAAGCTCCTGGGAAGTTCCAGTAGTGGTCGAACCACATGTGGTCTGATGTCAATATCTGAATGAATTTGCTTCCTTCTCTCCACCCCCAGCTGAAGACTGCCTTCTCCTGACCAGGATCCCCAAGGTCAAATGCCTGCGCAATGACCGGCGGGAAGGTAAGTTCTTGGACCCTAGATGCCACCACAGACCTCTTTTGATCTAGACTTCTGCACCTCCCCACTCCCTTTTGGTGCCATGTCATACCAAGCCAGTGTGGTCCTGCTGCGTTCCTGGTGGCCAGGACCAAGGTCTGGGGAAAGACCCTCTTGCTATCTTGGGTCAGCCCCTATCACAGTGTGACTGTAGGTAAATAGCTCTACTTCCGGCTGCCTTCGTTGTCTCTCCTGAGAAATGGGAATAATAATAGTACCCTTTCTGTCCTGCACAGTTATTGTAAGGCTTAAATGCTTTGAGAAAACCACAGGGCAGTATAAAGCAGATGTGACCGCACTTCCAATCAAGAGGTGTTTTGGAGCACCGACTACAGTGTAGGATTGTACACGGCACTCTAGGGGACACAAAAGAAGTATAAATATGGTCCCTGCCCTCGGAGAGCTTATTATGGAGCTGAGGCTGGTTATAATTATATGGGGGTAGAGAGGAGATGGAGGAGAGGGAGCCGAAGGAGAGGGGAATGACCGGAGAGGGGGCCTGGATTGGGTGAAGGGGTTGTGAGACAGATGAATAGGGCACAAGGGAGGGCGTTCCAGGCCCAGGGACTCTGCGAGCAAAGGCATCAGTCCGGCCTGGGTACAGGAAGTACTAACAGCCTCTTCCTGAGTTTCCTGCATTCTCACCCTGTAGCATTCACTCTGCCCACATTCTCATGTTCAGTCCTCATAACAGACCATCATTCTGTTTTGCAAATAAGGAAACTGGGGTTTAAGAAGGTTCAGTAATTTGCCTAGAGTGATGAATAAAGGAACCAGGATTGCACCCCGGGGCAGGGGGCCCACCCAGAGCCCAACCTCTTAACCTCCCTCTACTTAGTCTCCCTTCCTGGGAGAATTGGGCCTGGTCAGCACGAGGAATGAGTGGGGTGAGGATAGATGACGGGGGGCATTTAGACTTGATAAAGCAGAGAATAGGGAGCCACTGAAGGTGAGAGAGGGAGAGAGAGAGAAAAAGAGAGGGAGAGAGAGAGGAAGGAAGAAGGGAAGGAAGGAAGGAGGGAGGGAGGGAGGGAGGAAAGGAAGAAAGGAAGAAAGGAAGGAAGGAAGGAAGGAAGGAAAGAAAGAGATGTGATGAGTGTATTTAAGAAAGTCCAGTCAGGCCGAGGGGACCTTCAAACTGGAATGGAAGAGGCCAGAGAGCGATCTCTCCCAAGCACTGGGCTGCAGGTGCCGTTAGGCCTGGGAGTATGCTGTTCCCTGGGGTTTTACCCAACATAGATGTAAATTTATGATTAGGTGCTTTACAGCTCCCTATGGAGTAGAAGGATGGGGCAATAGAGTGCTGGGCAGAGTTGTGTGTGGCCAGGGAAATCTCCCCACACCAGTGGCTGCTCTGTCAGGGGCAGGACCATCTGGGTCTCCTCTCTCCTGATCAGGCAAGTCCCCAGCTCCGACTAGGGCGCTGCCAAAAGTGAGGCCATTTTTTTGACAGTCGACGAGCCTTCGGCGAGACTGGGGAATGAGGTGGAAGCAGAGTAGAATCTCTGCACGTGTCAGCTTCCTGGGCACCACGCACTGTCCCCAAGAGGCAGGGATTATTCTCTCTGAATCTTCTGGATAAGAAAACTAAGGCTCAGAGAGGTTAAATAATATGCTACAGTTAGTGAAGGGGCTGGCATACTAACTCCAGCTTGTCTTAGTCTAGAAGACTCTCTGCATGTCATAGAGGATAGTGCAGCTGGAGGGGACCACCCTGCGGTTCCTAAGTGGTGGTTTCTGGCTCTCCTTTGGTACCAAACCACACCTTATTGCAACTTCTGTTCACTAAACTCTGACTGTTCATCAGTGTGTCCCCAGAGTCCAATGTCTGGCATGCAGCGGGCACTCAGAGAATAACCTTGGAGTAATGATGGTTTGATGGATGGGTGAGAGAAAGAAAAAGAGGGAGGGAAGAAATCAAGAAATACGAAGAAAAGTTAAATCACAATAACTCAGAGGAAACCTCAGCCCTAAGGGGCGGAGAGCCCTGAGACTTTGGGGGGACGGCTGAGCAAATTGGCTCAATCCCAGCACCATCCTTTGTCCCTTCCCATTGCAGGGCTGATCCGGTCCCGAGTTCGCGGGGCAGATGTGGCCACAGCTGCTGTCCTCACCTTTCTGGACAGCCACTGCGAAGTGAACACCGAGTGGCTGCAGCCCATGCTGCAGCGGGTGAAGGAGGTAAGTCTGTCTGTCCCTGGGGGAGCCCTGGACGTGCCCACATGTCCTTGGCATGAGGGGAGATGATGAACGGTCTCTGGAGTTGGGCAGGCAGAGTAGGAAGCCTAAATGGTCTGCTCCCTCCTGAGTAGCTTCACCTCATTGAGCTTTCTCATCTGAAAACAGGGATAATTGTAATATTTGTCCCACTGGGTTGTGGTGAGAATTAAATTGGCTGAAAGCCTGGGTGAGCCACAAAGCTCCTACTACGAATGGGTGGTGTTGTTTTCCTCCTGAGAGAGTGATGAGGAGTGAGGGTGAGTCAAGCTGGGAAGCCTGAGAAGGAGGGAGGAGAGGATGGTATTCTCAAGCAGGGGGCCCTCCCATGTGTCTGCTGTTCTCTAGAATGGGGAGGATTTGGACATATGGAGCACAGGATGAGGTGATTTCAACTCAACCATAAAAGACAAATAGCCCAATTTAAAAATGAGCAAAGGGGGCTTCCCTGGTGGCGCAGTGGTTGAGAATCTGCCTGCTAATGCAGGGGACATGGGTTCGAGCCCTGGTCTGGGAAGATCCCACATGCCGCGGAGCAACTAGACCCGTGAGCCACACCTACTGAGCCTGCGCGTCTGGAGCCTGTGCTCTGCAACAAGAGAGGCCCGGCCGCGACAGTGAGAGGCCCGCGCACCGCGATGAAGAGTGGCCCCCGCTCGCCGCAACTAGAGAAAGCCCTCGCACAGAAACGAAGACCCAACACAGCCAAAAATAAATAAATAAATAAATAAATAAATAAATATTTTAAAAAATAAAAAAATAAAAATAAAAAATAAAAATGAGCAAAGGGGCTTCCCTGGTGGCACAGTGGTTAAGAACCTGCCTGCCAATGCAGAGGACACGGGTTTGAGCCCTTGTCCGGGAAGATCCCACAGGCCACGGAACAACTAAGCCCATGTGCCACAACTTCTGAGACTGTGCTCTAGAGCTCGCGAGCCACAACTACTGAGCCTGCATGCCACAACTACTGAAGCCCACAAGCCTAGAGCCCGTGCTCCGCAACAAGAGAAGCCACCGCATTGAGAAGCCCGCGCACCGCAATGGAAAATGGACAAGTGGTCAACAAGCACATGAAAAGATGCTCAACGTTAAGTCATTAGGGAAATGCAAGTCAAAACCACAATGAGGTACCACTTGATACCTACAGGATGGTTATAATCAAAAGGATGGACAGTACAATTGCTGGTGGGGATGTAGATAAATAGGAGTCTTTATACATTGCTGGGGAGCATGTCAAATGGTGCTGTTTTCCACTTTGGAAAACAGTCTGGCACTTCCTCAAAAGTTTAAATGTAGAGTTACCATATGACCCAGCAATTCCACTGCTAGGTATATACTCAAGAGAAATGAAAACATACCCCACACAAAAACTTGTGCCTGAGTGTTCAGAGCAGTGTTATTCAGAATAGCTGAAACATGGAAACAGCAAAATGTCTATCAACCGTGAATGGGTAAACAGAATGTGATATATCCATACAGTGGAATACTGTTCAGCCATAAAAAGAATGAAGTAATGATACATGTTACAATATGGATGACCTTTGAAAACCTTATGCTAAGTGAAAGAAGCCAGTAACAAAAAACTGCATATTATATGATTCCATTTATATGAAATGTCTAGAATAAATAAATCTGTAGAAATACAAAGTGGATTAGTAGTTGTCAGGGGCTGGAGGGAGGCGGGTATGGGGAGTGACTGCTAATGGTACAGGGTTTCTTATTGGGGTGATGAAAATGTTTTGGAATTAGAGAGTGGTGATGGTGCCACAACCTTGTGAATATACTACAAACCACTGAATTGTACACTTTAAAATGGCGAATTTTATGGTATATCAATTATATTTAATAAAATTGTTATAAAAATGTGAATTATATCTCAATACAAAAAGTCTATAAAAAGGATAAGGTGAGGCCCCCATAGAACACTGTGGGAGACCATGGATGGTCTCCCCTGTTCTGCCACGTCCCACAGTTTTGTCATCCTGAGACGGAGTGTGAACTGAGGGGCAGAGCTGGATTCCAAGTTGCAGACAAGAGGATTTTGAGGGTCAGCACAGAATGCAGAGAGAGGAGGGAGAAGAAATTCTGTTCCATGTCCCTCCATGGAGGCAGAAAAGAAGAGAACAGACATCCTGCTGATGGAGGGCAGTTAAGTTTTGCACGTGGTATATGATAAAATCCACCACCACCACTATCCCCCCACCCCTCACCCCCAGAAAAAAACCTTTAGTAAAGTTGGCATATTACCCACCAATGTTTTGGAGGTGGATTTGTGTCTGGGAGATGATGAAGGGAGTGTGAGTCTGACTTTGAAGTGGATGTGGCATGAGAGGAGTGCCACCCAGGTTACACAGAGACTGCAGGGTCCCTGCCCTTAAGCTGCTGGTTGTCCAGTTGGGAAGACTCAACCTCAACATGTACAAAGATGGACGACAATTAGTAAAACAACAGTTCAAACCAGCAACAGAAGATCCACATCAGGCAGCATCTGATTCACTGTCCCAGGAATTGTCTGGTCTATAATTGTGAGAGCAGTTTAAAAGAGGAAGAAGTCCTCAGCCTGCAGCAATCAGGGAGGGCTTTACTGAGGAGGTGAGATCCTGGCAGGGCTCAACATGATGTGAGAGGAAGAGGCTGGGAGAGCATCGTGCCCATGAGACCCAAGAGGGACCTTCCGGGAGCCTAGATGTGGTGATGCAGGACAGCTCCTGGGAGCCTGACGTGTCCTGCAGGAGGTGCTGAGTGCCCAATGCCTCGAAGAGAACTTCTTCACAGAGCAGGCAGTTGGGCCTTTATTCACGGAGTCCCTGGCCTCACGCCATCTCATGTGTCCTCTCCTAGGATCACACCCGCGTGGTGAGCCCCATCATTGATGTCATCAGTCTGGATAATTTTGCCTACCTTGCTGCATCTGCTGACCTTCGGGGAGGTGGGTCCGGCTCCCAGGGGAGGGGCTCTAGACCTGAGAGGAGGCAGGTGAGGGCAGGCAAAAGCCCTGGCTTGGTGCTCTTCTTCCCAACTGTGCCAGAGCGTCTCACACCCCCACCCCCTTTACCTCTAGAAAACGAAAGGGGATTGTGTAGAGCCGTGGGGTTGGGGACCAAGGGCCAGAGCTGGCAGTTGCAGGCTCCTGGCACAATCAGGGACAGAGCCAAGCTAGTCTCTGATCTTTCCCTCCCCCCCGAACTTTGACACATCCTTCTCAAATACTGCCAGCCCAGGCACCATGTCCACAAGTCCTGGCAGAAGAACATGATATGACTACTGTCTTGGGGGTGAGGAAGGGGGAGCCCTCAACTTTGCACGGTTTCCTGACCTGTACGCCTGGAAATGGTCTAGACCTGGCCAAATATGGTAGTTATTAGCCACATGTGGCTATTGAGCTCTTGAAATGTGACCAATCTGAACTGAGATGTGCTGTAAGAAAAACTACACACCAGGTTTTGAAGACTTAGTATGAAAGAATATAAAATATCTCATTAATAATTTTTTGTATTGATTATGAATATGTTCATCAATGATAATGATTGAAATGATAGTATTTTGGATATATTGCATTAAAAATACATTATTCAAATTAATCTCATATGTTCTTCTTACTTTTTGATATGGCTACTAGAAAAATTTAAATTGCATGTGTGGCTTGCGTCTCCGGCTTGCATTGTATTTCTTTTGGGCAGCTCTGGTCTAGGCTTTAGAACTGTGCTGTCCAATACAGTAGATAATAGCCACTTTTGGCTATGTGTTTAAATTAATTAAAATTAAGTAAAATTCAAAACTCAGTTCCTAAATTGCCCTAGCAGCATTTCAAGTGCTCAATAACCACATGTGACTAGTGTCTACCACGTTGGACAGTGCAGATATAGGACATTTCCGTCATTGCAGCAAGTTCTACTGGGCAGGCTGCTCCAGAGAATCTTTTGCCAGGAGCTAATGCGCAGAGTGGATTTTCTATTTGGGGCTCAGTTTTCCAATAAATGGACAGAGTCGTTAGACGTTGAGGCTGAGTGGGATTCTGAAGGGAGCCAGGCATTTCTCCTTAGGGAAATCACCTCAGGGCCTTTGCACTTGCTGTTCCCCCACGTGGAATTCCCTTTCCCTACATGTCTGCATGGATCAGTTCTTCATTCAGGTCTCTACTCAAATGTTACCTCCTCAGAGAGCCTTTCCTGTCTACCCTTACTAGAATGGCATGGGTACCCCTCCTTTCTTTTCTTTCTTTTTTTTCTTTTTTTTAGCACTTTTCAACCCCAACTGACATATTATCCATTTACTGATTTATCTTTGTAAGTCTTTGTCTTACCCAGTAGATTGAAACTCCATGAGGACAGGGACCTGTCTTGTTCTGAATGAAGGAAGGACTACATGAATTGCTCAGGGCCCTCTACAAGCTGGGTTCTGATCAAGGGACACTCTCAGGGGTGTTGGAGTGAGGGGACAAGAGCCCCTGAGCCCCATCCTCACCCCAGTCTGTCCCTTAGGATTTGACTGGAGCCTGCATTTCAAGTGGGAGCAGATCCCTCTGGAGCAGAAGATTGCCCGGACAGACCCCACCAAGCCCATAAGGTCAGGACTGCTGTGGGCTCTGGAGAGACCCCTTCCTTCCCTGAGTCAGGGGCTTTGGAGGCTCCTGGGAGGGCCATTTCAGTCGCCAGGGCTCCTAGGGGTGCACGATCCAAGGGCTAACTCTGTTCTGGGCCCTGGGGAGAGAGAGAGGCCAGAGGCCAACAAGCGGGACAGATATCCGACCCCAGTGACTCTGCAAGTGGGGGATGCTAGGGCAAATGGCCTGGGCCCTGGGGCCATCTAGAGGGGCTCAGATTTTCCAGCTCATGTGTTACCTCTTTCCTCTCCTTGCTCCCAGGACACCTGTCATAGCTGGAGGAATCTTCGTGATTGACAAGTCTTGGTTTAACCACTTGGGAAAGTATGATGCCCAGATGGACATCTGGGGGGGAGAGAATTTTGGTAAGTTGGGAAATAACCACAATAATAATAATAGGTAACCCGGATTGAGTGTTTTCTATATGTAAGGCCCTAAGGATGTTACATATATGGACTCCTTAAATCCTCACAATGAATCTCTGAAGTAAGTACTATTATATCTCCATTCTACTGGTAAAGAGACTGAGGCACAGAGAGGTTAAGTAATTTGTCCAGAGCCACACAGCTAGTCAACAAAGAGATTAGGTGGTCAGGGAGAACCTGTGGCCACATGGCTAGACACGTGTATGGAGGAAGCACATGGCTGCTTCCCTACAAGAAAGGCTGGGGGTGGTGTGTGCAGTAGGGGGTGGCGGTTAAACGTAAGCAATGGGGTCAGATGGCCTGGGTGCAAATCCTGGCCCTACCACCTATAAGTTGTTTGGCCCTGGGCAAGTGAAAGCCTCCCCGAGCCTCAGTTTCCCCAAGAGGCTATTATAAGCATTCAGTGAGATGATGGGGGTGAAGATGCTGGTAGCCATTATTATTGTTATGAGGCCATAGGAACCCTTTAGCCCCACAAGGAAAGGGAAGAGCCAGTGAACCCCCAGGGTCGCTGGTGAGGTTCAGGTGAGATAAAGGCTGGGTGCAGATGGAACATCTGATGTGGGTAATTTAAGGGGGGTTTATAAAAGGGCCTATTTACACGGCGTGGGCAAGTTACAGGGAACCACAAGGGCCAGGGTAGGGCTGGGCTGGTGACTGCTGGGACGTGTAGCCACCCCCAGGTCTGAAAGACAGGGAGGGAGTGCTCCCCGACAGTAGCTGTGGTCTTGGGGCGCCTGAAGCCAGTCCACTGTGCCAGGTGGAAGGTGTCAGGGGATAAACACCCGCCCTCACTCTCCCCCGACCTGCTGGCTGAACTTCCTCACACAGGAAGGAAGTCCAGGGGTGCAGCCCACACAGGCAGCCTCCCAGATGAGGAGCGTGGTGGAGGAGGGTGGCGATCGAACCCAGGGATCCAGGAGTGGGGCAGGGTTTTGGGGGCAGGTACCTTGAGGCTTGTGAAACACAAAGGCCTGTCCTTACTCTGGCAGTGGACCCAGTCAGTCCTTTGCAGAGCCCTTTCCCACTGCTTCCTTTTTCAACCTGACCAGGTTTTTTGCAAAGTAAATAGGGCTGGTGATATCTCACCCATCTGACAGATGGGCAAACTGAGGTAGACGCCGCCTTCCAGATCTCAGCCGGGAAACTCCACGTCTGACAGGTATAGGTAGTGCCTTTACAGGAGCCACTTAAGTGTTGTGAGGTGTGATCCAAGTCAGAGTCTGTGTTTCTGGGAGGCAAGGACCAGGTCTTTCTTCCCTCTCTGACTGGGGCAGTGGGACAGATGGGCAGTGGGGCTCTGACTCAGGACCAGCCGCAGTGGAAACAGGCGTGGGATTTTCTCCCCTTTGTAACTTACTCTTGGAAACCGTTTCCAGGCAGGCATTCAGAGGAGTAAATTCTGGGAACTGAGGTGCAGTGACCCTTCCATTCTGACCTCCTTTTATGTATTTTGGGCCTAAGTGACCTCTTTTGTGTTCTCCGTCTCAGCCTGAAGGGAGCTTTGGCAAATCCAGTTTCCTGTAAAGATTCAGAGGGCTGGGAAAGTAACGGTCTCTGCTGCATCCAGAGGCCTTTTTCTTTTTTCCTTCCTTCTTTTTTTTTAAGGCTGGGGACTGATGGAGAAACAAGTGAATGGTCAAATAGCTAACTTCAAACTCTGCCTGAGGCCAGGGCTCAGTGATTGCGGAACTGAAAGGTGAACCACACGGTGGTTGTAGGGAAGGTTTTGTTTCTTGGAAAAAATTCAAAGAAATTCCTAGGCTAGCCGTGGCACTCAGACGTTCAGCTGCTGGGACCAGTTTTGAGCCAGGAGACTCTCGTCACCGATGGGTTTGGGTCTTTCAGAACTGTTCATTTGTGGAAGGAAGGGAGGTGCCCAAACCGAGACTCGTTCCTGTTTCCCCTGAGAGAGCCAAACGCCAGAACCCAGAGGCCGCCTTGATTGAGGGTGGCCAACGTGAAAACCTTGGGATTCTTATTAGGGATCCTTTTAAAAGGTAGTCAGATTATGTTACTCAGCTGCTCAAGACCCTGCAAGGGCTCCCGCATCACTCAGAGCAAAACCCGAAGTCCTTACACCATCTGCCCTTCTCCCTGCAAGCACACACCACCAGCTCCGCCCTCAGCTCCTCTGCCCTCCCCGCACCTCGCTCCACTCCTGCCTACGGTGCTCTTACCTCTAGCTCTGTGCCCTTGCTTGTCCCTCTGGCCGGAACGCTCATCCCTAAGAGTCACGTGCCTCTTCCTCACCTCCTTCAGGCCTCGGCTCAAATGTCCCATCCCCGTTCATCGAGAACATCCCTAATCAGCCTTAAAACTGCAGCCTCACCCCCAACTCCACTCACCTGCTTCAGTCTCCTACCTGCTTCACAGATGAAGTATTCTACTCATTTTCTTGTCTACTTGTATTTTGGTTTCTTCTTTTACTGAGTTCCTGTCTCCCCCCACTAGAGTGTAAGGGATTCTACAACGGCGTCTGACAGATCATGATCTGTTTCAAACAGTGGGACTTGCTGGACAAAGTGTGAACTTTACACTGCAGTTCTGCACCTGAGCATGGAGGTGACCTTGGAGAGGTTATTTAACATCTTTGAGCTTCGCAGTCCTTATTAAAAACGTGGGGGATCATAACACCAATGCCACATGGTAGCTGTGAGAATTAGACATCAGCCATAAAGAGCACAGAGTGCTCAGTAAATGGATGATGGTTACCGCTTTTGTTGTTGCCATTGTTGTTGTTTTTTTTGGCTGCGCCATGCAGCTTGTGGGATCCTAGTTCTCTGACCAGGGATCGAACCTGCCCGTGCCCTTGGCAGTGAAAGCGCAGCGTCCTAACCACCGGACCATCAGGGAATTCCCTGTCGTTGCCATTGTTGATAAAAATGACAATAAGTAATAGTAATGTGGGCAATATGGACTATGTGGGATGAAATGACCTAACTAGCACAACAAAGTTAATCTGGAAGAAATGGTACCAGAATGCAGATCTTCCGTCCCCAGTTCTAAATCTCAGTTGCCGAACCAGCTGCAGAGCTCTGACCAGGAGAAGGGACAGAGGCCTGGCAGTTTGCAGGCAGACCTAGGGAAGCCCATTAACGTAGACAACCCTGTGTGCGGGTCCAGATATGCCTAACGCCCAGTCGTGGACCACACTGGGAAGTCACCTGGGGCACATAGGCTGGCCAGGAGGGGGGCCTTAGTCCTGCCACCTCCGCTGCCCACTCTGCTTGTCCCTGGGAGCGCCCTGAGCAGTCGCTCCAGATGAGAGCCCCCACACCTGGCCAGGGACCACAAGTGTCCTTACAGCCAACTGGGGAGTGGGAAGAGGAACCAAGGCTGGAACTCATGAAAATAACTGGTCTTTCCGTTTGTTTGTTTTTTTTTTTTTTTAATTAAAAACAAAAAAACAAGGGCTACGGATTTTCTGGGACAAGAAGGAGGTGTTTTAATGTCAAAGGGTGTCCAACTTCAGGGTTAAAATGAAAGAAAGTAGAAAATCAGAAGAGATTATGTGAGGTTCAGCCAGCTGCCGAGGTGGGTCCTTGTCGGAAGTGAGGATTGTTGAGTGGAAAACAGAGTGGGCAACTTGTGACGTCCCCTTCTGGGAGGCAGGATGGCCACTGCTCGTCTCTCCCAGCACTACTAGGGACCACAGTCATCTGTGAAAGCTCGTTCAGCGTCACCACCGCCACCAAAAGGAAGTATGTCTCAGTAGGGCCAGTGGTAGCTGTAAATGGAGACCACCGGGGCCATGAGGGAGGTCTGGGCCAGCCAGAAAGATGCCAGCGGGTATGTGTGTGTGGAGGGTATGTGTGGTTTGTGTGTGTGGTGTGTGTGGAGGGTATGCGTGTGTGGAATGGGTGTGTAGTGTCTGTGTGGAGCGTGTGTGTGTGTGGAGTGTGTGTGAGGAGGGGGTGTGTGTGTGGGATGTGTGTGTGCGCACGCATGGAGAGAGCAGTCAGGAACACGTGCAAGGAGTGGGTGCACCCCGTGTAAACAGGCCCAGGAGCTCAGACACCAGCGTATGCCTCCAAGGAGACACCAAAGGCAAGGGAAGCCAGCTCCTTCCCACCTTCACTCCGTGGGGACTTGCCAAGTGGCTCCTCCCCCTCCTGATGGCTGCCGTCTCTGCAGAGCTCTCCTTCCGGGTGTGGATGTGCGGTGGGAGCTTGGAGATCGTGCCCTGCAGCCGGGTGGGCCACGTCTTCAGGAAACGGCACCCCTACAACTTTCCTGAGGGCAATGCCCTCACCTACATCAGGTAGGTCACAGTGCAAAGAGCACCGCGCTAAGAGCTAAGACACCTAGACCCCAGCCCTGTCAGTTACCCAAGGGACTGTGGGTAGCTACCCCACCTTTCTGGGCCTCGGTTTCCCCATTTGCCCCCCATTCTGGGATCCCGGTACTGTCAGGCTGGAAGGATGAAGCTGGGAGTGTCTTCACCAAGCCTCTCTTGTTTTGACTGTCTTTGTCCATGAGGGTCTTGGAAAACCAGCCAAATGACCAACTGGAAGCTGCCCTCCACTCACTGGGTCCCAAGTACTGGTCATAGACGCCATGTCCTGACCCTGACTTGGTCAGCGTCTGCCCATCCATGTCCCCAGTCACAGCGTGCACTTCATCTTGAGGGGCAGTGGGCAGGGTCGTAGAAGACCACCCCCATCACCCGCCCCCCTGATGCTGGTGGCAAGGGGAGGGTGGGAGGAGCGTCATGAGCGCCCCCCTCCCAGGGATGAGTCTTCATCTTCTCAGGCTCCCTTGTTGCCAGCGGTGGCTCCCCAGATCTAGCTCATCAAATGGCCTGTCTTTTTGTTTTGCTTCCCCTTATCCCATTTTAATTGTTTTTATACTTGTAAAAGTGATACATGTTTATTGTAAAAATTCAAACTATATCATATATATTATATATATATCTGCACATATAGTATGTTATACATTATAATTTTTACTCTTCATTTCACATAGAGAGAAAAAAGTGAAAGTCCCTTTCACCCAGTCTTACTCGTATCCACTTGTCTCTCCAAAAGTAACTACTGCTAATAGATTTCTAGCCTATCATTTCAGGTCTTTTAATTTATTTTCATATATATATATAGTTTCTGTATAGAGATGCATGCGTTAGTGGGGTGTTTTTTTTTACATTTTTTTAACTTTTTATTTTATACTGGAGTATAGTTGATTAACAATGTTGGGTTAGTTTCAGGTGTACAGCAAAGTGATTCGGTTATACATATACATGTATCTATTCTTTTTGTGTTTTTTATATAAATGGGGTCGCACTGCATGATTTTTCTGCAGCATGCTTTTCTGCCACTCCACACTAAATTGTAGACATCCTTCAGCGTCAGTATGTACTAACCTTGGTGTTCTTTTTCGAGGCTGCCTAGTACTCCATCATGTGGACGTAGTTCATTATTCTCCTACTGATGGGCATTTAGGTTGTCACCAGTGTTTTATGACACAAGTATTCTTGTACATGTCCCTTTGCCCACATGCTGGTATTTTGGTAGAATAGATTCCTCAAAGTGGAGTGTCAAAGAGTATCTATACCCACAGAGTTGATGGATGCTGACAGATTGTCCTCCAAAAAGACTGTTCTCATTGACACCACCCCAATCAGTATTCTTTCGCGTGCATTCCTGAGAGCCTCCGCACCCTGTACTGCACAGAGCTGATCTTGATCCCAACCCTAACTCTGTCACCGCCCTGGTGACCTTATTTTGCTCCTTCCTACCCTTTTAGGAATACCAAGCGCACTGCAGAGGTGTGGATGGATGAATACAAGCAGTATTACTACGAGGCCCGGCCCTCGGCCATAGGGAAGGCCTTCGGCAGGTGGGCCCCTCTCCCAGCCCCCCTTGGCCTCCCTCCACAACCTTAGCAAAATACAAAATTGTGTGTATGCCAGGGAAGCGCTCAGGGTCTCCTTAGCAACTGAGCTGCCCCAGGCCGCTGGGCTCTTCTGGGCCTGTAGGGTATACGACGCAGAGACAAGGTTCGGGTCCTTGAGGAGGATGCAGCCTCATAGGGAGAAATAACCAGGGAGGGCTCGCTTATGAGAGCTCTGCCGGCCCACAAGCTGCCTGCAGGACGGACATCTGGGGAAGTGCTTAAGGATGGCTCTCTGTAGAAAACACTCGGGGTTTTGGCTCTACCCCTTGCTGTTCAAAATCTGATGGTGATCCGTTAGCTTATTTTTCTGCCCTGAACTGTTATGACTACAGTCTAGTTAAGCATTTTCAAAATGTGGATTAGTTGCGAAATCAATTTAGAGAGTCGTGACCAGTATTTTTTTTTAAATGATAGAGAACTAGAGTATTACAGATTAGTACAGAACATAACAGTTGATTGCAGTTATGGATAGATATTGTTTTGTGAAAACTCTTATTTTGGTTGTATGTTTGTAGCCATATATGCCCATGGGTATACTTGGTCACAATGTATTTATTTCTTACTTAATGTTGTGGTCAGATATGTTTGAAAACATTATTAGCGATCATCAATGAATCTCCCTCTATTTGTTTGTATTTATCCCTTAAAAAAAAAGTTTTAAAAAAAAAGAAGTTATGTCACTATTTCTTTTAGTGGGGAAGTAACATCTGCTGAGGACCTACCCTGTGCTCGGCACTTATGTCCCCTTTATTCATTTGATTCTCACAAAAACCTTTGGAGATAGATGGTTGTGTCCCCACTTTACTGAGAACAAACAGGCTCAGAGAGGCGGTGAGGGTCATCTGTCAGTGGCCATTATGGTCAGTGGAGCTGAGGAAGGTGTCCATGGACACATCAGATGGTTTTTATTTGCCAACTTTTTGGAAAGATGTTTAAAGCGTGGTTTTCTTGTTGGTAGACACTTGCTGCTCAACTGGAATGCAGGAAAGGAAAACTAGTTCACTAAGGCTCTGCTAAGTCTGTGAAAATAAGGACCAGAGAGTGGTATCCTCACTTGAGGTCTCAAAGAGTAAGAAGCTGAGATTAAAGCCTGGCCCCCATGGGCTGGGCAGATCCTGAAAGGTGAGCAGGAATTTGAGGAGAGAAATAAGGCGTGGCCAGGAAACCTGGGACGAGCTTGCAGGTCAGAGAATGACTTAAGGCAGGGACCAAGGCTGGAAGGCAGCCTTGGACAGCTCCTGGCCCTATCTCCCTGGGGTAGGTGGAAAGAGGGGGCCGGCCTCCCGGGCCTTCTCACACCCACTGAGCATTGCCTTCTCCTCCAGCGTGGCCACGCGGATTGAGCAAAGGAAGAAGATGAACTGCAAGTCCTTCCGCTGGTACCTGGATAACGTCTACCCAGAGCTCACGTGAGTGCAGCCCTCAGCTCGTGCATCTGGCCTGGGTGGGGGCCGGCAGTTTGGGGACCCTTCACCCTGATCTCTCCCCAGCCCAGGCAATCTGGCTCTTTCTAGCTGTCGGTGTTTGTTGTCATGTGAAGGGTCTGGAGGAACCGGGAGGAGGTTACCAGGAGTTAAGAGTGAGGTGTGGTAGGAACCAAAGTTTAACAGACTGGGCCTTAGAGCTAGAAATGGCCATTGTCCCCTTAGGACAGCAACAGTGCACTATGTAGCAAAGGCTGCAGAAACACTCATTTCCTTTGACTCTCTTCTCTCCCTTCTGGGAGTTTATCCTAAGGAAATAAAGCAACCAAAGCAAAAAACCTGTTGACAAATAAATGTCCACTGTAGGCTTCTCTGCTGTGAAAAAATCGAGAAATAACTAACAATAGGGGCTGGGTTTAGTGAATCATGATGCGTCGACCTAAACAAATATGTGTCAATTAATGTTATAATCATAAACCGTGAAAAAACATGGGGAAATGTTTGCTCCAGCAAATGAGGAAGCAGCGTGAAAATGGTGTATGTGTGTGGGCTACAGCACGGTGGGCAGTAGCTGTAATGACAGGGGTGGGGAGGGCGGAGCTGATTCTTTTTTTCCTCATTTCAAAATGCTTCTCAGCATCCTGGTTACATCATTCCTCACCTCCTCCAGGTCTTGACTCAGCTGTCCCCGCCGCGTGAGGCTCCCCCGAACTCTGCATTGGCCGACTGCACCTTCCCCAGCATTCCCTGCTTATTTTCCTCTGTCACCCTTATTGTCATTCAGCATATATGTGGCCAATTAATTTTATTGTCATCTCCCCACACTTGACAGGAAGCTTCGTGAGGGTAGAGGTGTTTAATCTGTTTTGCTCACTGCCTTATCTCCAGCCCCTAGAACAGTGCCTGTCACAAAATGGGCACTCGATAAATATTTTTAACTGAATAAATTGCATAGTCAATAAGCGTCAGTAATAACTTTGAAATTAGCATTCTCTCTTCTAGAAATGTCACCTCGGGGAACGGGTTTTTCCGCTGCTGTCTCCCAAGGATGCTATCATGGCTTTCCAGAACACTCCATCTCTCAGAGCCTGCAGATCCTCCAAGGAGGCAAATCTTTGTCCTTCAAGGGCAGATTTGATTTTTGGAAAACAGCCGTAGTTAAGTTGTAGCCAAGTCCAGTGAATAAGCTGGTTGATTAACCCAGATAATACAATCCTGGGTCCCAAATACAGGGTGACAAGACTGAAACAAGTAACAAGGATAAACTGACTCTGCAAGCAATGTTCAAGGAATTCCAGAAGAGTCTGAGCGGCGGCAGCATCCTTGGAAGAAGTTGGCAGCCTGGAGGACCCCAGCTCCGCAGATGATGGCTGTGCATGGAAGAACATTAGTTTACAAACTTGTAATAAATGAACAGCTTCCTCAAGTGGCCACTTTTAAGGGGACAGTTTCATTCAGACATGTCATTTCTGAGGGTAAAAAGCATAGTCTTTCTTTATGTTCTGTCAGAGTTCATGCTATCCGGTTGGAGTCATGGACTCCAGGCCTCAGACAGGAGCTGGGGAGCTGGGGGAAGAGTTGGGAGGATCGGGGATGTGCCTCTCCCCCCCACACCCCAGTCCCCACGCAGTGTCCCATGTCATCCCATGAGCACCAAGAGGAAGAAGTCGTTTATAACTACCAGAAGTCTGGATCTATCACAAAGACAGGAGAGTGGATGAAACCAGCCGTGTGATATGAGGAGCATAAGTCACCTTCCGTTTGTTTTGTCACTGTGTGGACGTTTAAAAATGATTTTTTGTTGTTAAGGTAGAAATTGCAGCTCATTCCTATCCAGTTTACTCATCCTCTGTCTGTTCCTTCATGTTCTGCCTCAGTTCTCAGGACGAGGGGCCCGGAGTGGATCAGGTTATTAATTAGAAAGGAGATCTGGGCTTCCCTGGTGGCGCAGTGGTTGAGAATCTGCCTGCCAATGCAGGGGACACGGGTTCGAGCCCTGGTCTGGGAAGATCCCACATGCCACGGAGCAACTGGGCCCGTGAGCCACAACTACTGAGCGTACGTGTCTGGAGCCTGTGCTCTGCAACAAGAGAGGCCGCGATAGTGAGAGGCCCGCGCACCGCGATGAAGAGTGGCCCCTGCTTGCCGCAACTAGAGAAAGCCCTCGCATAGAAACAAAGACCCAACACAGCCAAAAATAAATAAATTAATTAATTAATTTAAAAAAAAAAAAAGAAAGGAGATCTATAGGCCCAGATGATACCATGTTCCTCCAGACAAGATCCTAATAGTTGGACCACATTTGCAGATGGTCAGTGGAGAAACTTAGGAGGCTGAATGGAGAGGCCTTTGCTTTCCTAGGCCTGCCTGCAGCACTGCTACAGTGCTGCCGCTTTTCCAGATCAGAGTTCTGTGGCTAGCCTCAGCAATTGCTAATGTATTACCTTTATTAGGATGTTCAGGAACAGTTGTGCAGGCTGTGCATTGCACAAGCACACCATATTTGAAGGGTGCTGGTCACACAGTATTGTACCTTTATTACTACAATTCCTGGCAAATGACAGTAAAAGTCTTCTAACAAAAGACTTTTTTGTCTTTTTTTTCATAAGGTAGAAAATCATCTATATTATGATGATTTTCTAACAGATGGAAGTAAAGTGTCTCAAGAAAGGGATGCCTATTGCTGTTTCTACAAAGGCATCATAAGGGCTAATGGCAGCCCAGCTTCGAGGTGGTCCACAGAGAGCAAAGCAGATGCAGACTTAAGAGGACTACCAACAAATAGGACAGCTAAACCTGGCTCTGCCAGAGAGCAGAGGAAGGGTGGTGATGGCCATCCCAGCTGCTGCAGGGCTGCTACCACTCAGACACCTCAGGAGCTGCATCTGGTCTTGAGATTGCTGCCCAAGCCCCGGGTTTCCTCCATAAGCATCAGTGGGCAGGCCTTTGTTGTCAGTGACATTGCCACACTTGGACAGTATCTGCCTCACCTCTGAAAACTGATCATCTTGCACATCTTCCTAAGCAACAGCGGGTAGGGAGGGGAAGAGAAGAGGAGGGTCTGAAACAACCTTGGCTTCTCAAAGAGGCTTCTGCAGGACCTTATCTCTGTATAGAGGGGAAGTATAACACAGTTGCCCGTGGATGAAGCAGAGGGGTGGAGCTTTTGCCTCCCAACAGCCTTGCACCTAGCAGGTTGCAAACTTAAATCCTACCGTGATCAGACAGGCAATGTCAATAAGTCAAGTGGGTGGGGATGACAGTAAGGAGTGGAGGGGACTGTGGCAAACTGAAATGCACAAGCTCCACCCATAAGGGGGCAGCTGCTGCTCATGACAGTGTGTTAGTGCCGTGCTGGAATGCAAGTTTGGTGTGGCCTGACCTTCCTATGTTTTCCAAAGAAGCTGGATTTTTGGTGTGATGAATTGGGAGATTGAGATTGACATATATACACTAATACGTATAAAATGGATAACTAATAAGAACCTGCTGTATAAAAAAAATAAATAAAATTCTAAAATTCAAAACAAAAAATTCTAAAGTTAAAAAAAAAAAAAAAGAAGCTGGATTTTTCTGTGTAAACTTGAAATCTTAAAATACTGCCAACTAATTAAAAGCACCAATAATCACACTGTACAGGTCAGAAAAAACCTGTCCAGGGCCAGATTCAGCTTAGGGGCCAACAGTTTGCAGCCTCTGTTCTAGAACTGCACGACCTCTTACAAGGGGGTGTGGGGTTCTGAAGGGGCACTGCTACCAGTAGTGTGGAGGGAAAGTGAAGGGCTCTCCTTGAGGCTCTGTGAGAGCGGGTAGGTTCTGGGAATCCGGGGGCTTCCAATCAGCCCTGAGGAAGGAAGACCTGGTTTGGTCGAGGTCCTGCAGGGTGTCCACATGAGACAAGAGAGTGCCGGAAATGTTCTGATCCATGCCCCCCGCCCAGGTTCTCTTCCTGACAGAGGTAACAGAGGCAGATAGGATTAGCATGTGGTCAGACTCTAAGCCCTCCTGGTTCCCCGTCACGCCCTGTGGGTCCGTAAGCCAAGTGTGTGTATAACCTTCTAAACCCAGGAATACGAGCCCACGTCAGCTGGGGCCAGCATCCCCTTTAGGTTTATTACCCACAGGGTAAGACAGTGTGTTTTATATCTGTGTGTGTGTTTAAGCATATTTTTCCTGTGCATATAAAATGTTCTAATAATACACTATTTTGAAACATGCCTGTTTTACTTAACTGTATGTTTTGAACACTTACCCACATTACCAGAGTCATTTTTAATGGCTAAAGGTTTTTTCCATCCTACAGATGAATCAGAATTTACTTAGCCCATCCCCTATTGTTGGATATCTAGGAATTTCCAATGTTTTCAGTATAAGCAGTCACTCTGAATGAAAATCTTTTAAACTAAATCTCTGCACACATCTTTAATTATTGCCCTAGGATACTAAGTTCCTGGAAGTGGGACAAAGGTGTGCACATTTTTAAGGCCTTTGATACGTAATACCACACTGCCCTCCAGAAAAGGTGGGCCAATTTATGCTCTCACCCAATCCCACAGCTATTGCCAACACTAGGTAGTGATATTTAAAAAAAAAAATATATATATATATATGTATATGTGTGTATATATACATAGATATACATACTTACACTTAAATATATAAATATATTATTTTATGTATGTAAATAAATTATATAAACACACACACACACACATATATATATATAAACATATGGTAAACAAACAGTGGTACTTCTCTAATATGTATTTCTTTAATCATTGGTGAGATTGAGCACATTTTCATATTTGTGTATTTTACATTTGCCTCTTCAAAGTGACCCCTTTCCCTGTCATTTCGAGATTGTTTACTGAGCCCACATTTGGGCCTCAGCCTCTCCCCAGCCTGTCCTCTTTCTGGACTGGGGAGCCCTGGTTTCTGGTTTGAACCCTCTCAGGCCTGGCCTCCAGGGCCGTCCCTGGGGCTCCCGGAGCTGCCCAGAACCCAGTGGGGCGAGGCCCAGTCTTCCCAGAGGCACCCCTGCTCCCTCCCCATCCCCTGCTCACCTCCCCCTGCTGCCAGGCCTGCTCCCCGGCTCCCCTCCGCACGGACACCTGGGTGCCCCGAGAGCTGGCAGGGTGCTGCCCTCTGGGTAAGGGTGGGTACGCCCGGGGAGGGCAGAGGACAAGCCTGACCGCTGCCTTTCCTCTCAGCGTCCCCGTGAAGGAAGTGCTCCCCGGCATCATTAAGCAGGGGGCTAATTGCTTAGAATCCCAGGGCCAGGACACGGCTGGTAACTTCCTGCTCAGCATGGGGACCTGCAGAGGGTCTGCCAAGAGCCCGCCGGCGGCCCAGGTAAGTGGCTTAGGGCCCCCGGGTCAGGACCGGGCGCGGGTGGGGACCTCCCTCTGCCCGTTCTCATCTTCCCTCTGCCTACACCTTCCACAAACCCACTTTCCCAAGGACCCTGCAAGCTGTCCCCTCCCACTCTGCTCCTTGGGTCTGCTCCCACCATACTTGGTCGCCTTTGTAGCCTGTCACACAGTCGCCCTATGGGCACCACCTGCTTTCTCCTTGCAGAGGGAGAAATGCTGCCCGAACAGAGCCCGGTTCTCTCCTGGGATGCAGCTGTGGCCCGCCCGTATATACAGGGCATGCAGGACGCCTGTGTACACACGTGCGCAACATGAGTGTTGATGCACCACGTCGCAGTAGAGCAGGTCGTGGAGACTCCGGCGTGGACTGGCCCCCTGGCTGCCCTGCTCCCGTGTCCTGCCTTTCCCCCCATCCCCTGAGCATCCCTCCGTACGTCCTCTGGCCAGCTCCAGCTAAGCTCCCCCACCCCAATATTCTATTATGAAAAATTTCAAACAGAGAAAAGTTGAAAGAATTGTACAGTGATTACCCATACACCCATCCCTAGTGTCTGTAGAAAATTTTACCAAAATACACAGTGTATTTGCTCTATCGTCTATCTACCCATCTATCCATCCATCCGTTGCTGTACTTTTGGACTTGGCCTTTCTGCTCCCTGTCTTGCAGGCGTGGCTGTTCAGTGACCATCTCATCCAGCAGCAGGGGAAGTGCCTGGCTGCCGCTTCTACCTCCATCTTCCCCGGGTCCCTGGTCGCACTGCAGGCGTGCGACCCGAGAGAAGGCAGGCAGGTAAGCCTTCTCGCCCGTGGGCACGGGATGGCGGCAGCCCCGGGGAACACAGTGAGGGTTTGACATACAGACCCAAATAAGCCCTCCAGAGTGAGGATCTGGGGGACCTAAGCCAGTATCCAGGTCAAGTCTATTGTTTTCCTCATGACGAAGTACGGTAAATAGTTGTTAGGTGTCCATCCTGCATCCTGTGGCTCCGTGCGGGCAGGGACTATTTAGCTTGTCAACACTGTATCCCTAGCCCCTGACAACCAGCACAGCCAAAATAAATGTGAGCTTTTACTGAGAACCTGTGCTAGGGGTTTTACATAGGTCATCTCATCTAATTCTCCCAGCAACCCAGCAACGTGGGCCCTAGTACTAACCCCATTTTAGAGGTGAGAAAACTGAGGCTCACTGAATTTAAGAAACATATCAGATCACATAGTTGGGAAGGGGTGGAACTGAGGTTCAAACCCAAGTCAGCATGACTCGTAAGCCCACAGTCTTGCCCCAGCACATAATAGGTGCTCAGTAAATATTTCTTGACTGCTGGCTGATTGGGGAAACTGAGATCCAGCCACAGTGTTTTCCAAGCTGGCACGCCGGCCTCACGTGAGCACTGCCTTTTCCATCTGTCAAACACTCTCACCTGCCCTATTTTCATTAATCCTGGGAGACAGGTCAGGCCTGCCTGTTGAGGAAGAAACGGACGCTCAGGGCACACAGCAGCCAGTGACAGTCAGCCCCACTCCATTCCTGGCTGGGAGGGCTGCCGCTCTGCCCGGGAATGGACACAAAGGCCAGAGTTCTGGTCCAGTCCTTCCTCTGCCCACACCTTCTTGGTAGCTCCCACTGTGCCTGACCCTGGCCAGCCTGCAGAGCACTGCAAGGGGCAGAGGAGTGCCTGGTTTTTTGATTCAGCCACGGGCTTTTCCTCCCACCCCTTTTCTGTTGCCTGGGTCGGCTCTTTCTTTAGGGATGACTGGCAGTTTGCTATTTTATTCTGGAAAAGCAGCCGGATCCTTCCTCTCCCTTCAGCCTCCGTGTGTGTGTGTATGTGTGTGTGTGTGTGTGTGTGAGGGAGGGAGAGAGAGAGATTTGTGTGCCAAGGCCTGCTCGCTGGGCCTGCGGGACACATCTGAAGCACTTCCTGGTTGGGACGCTGCAGCTTGTCCTGCCTGCCCCCTTGCCTGCCCTCTGCACCTGCCCTCTGCGCCTGCCCTGCAGTTAGGTGGGTCCCCAGGCTCCCCTTGACCTGGAGTACCGGCCTCTCTGAGGGTCAGGCCTTGAGCCCACTCCCAGCCCCATCCTTGCGGAGGCCAAAGTCAGGGAAGTAGCTCCCAGGGTAGCCACCACTCAAATACTTCTCTGGAGCTGAAGCATCCATTTCCCCCTTCACACTGACCCAGGGCTCCTAGGAATCTCCTCTGGCCCCATTCCTTCTGCCCCTGCAAATCCTGCAGGGGCCCCAACAGCTGAGCCCTCTCTTCCAGGAGGAAGGGTGAGCAGCTCTCCCACTGCCGGTGCCTTCTCAAATCTAGGCCTCCCTTCCTGGTCCCCGTTTGGCCCCGTTTCTGAGGCCACCTGGGTATCAGTTATGGGAGAGATACCTGTGCATAGAGCTGCTGGGAAGATGTCAGCAGGTCCTAGCTCCGTCACCCCCCCTCACCTCTCTGGGCCTCAGTCTCCTCACTTATAAAATGAGGGGCTCTCTCCCTGTCTGCCTTATAAGGAATCTGCAAGAACCGAGACTGTGGCGATGGGAGCGCGCTGTGAGGCGATATTGTTTCCCTGGCCAGGCCAGAACATAATGGCCAGGAGAGTCGGGGAGACCCCAAGACTGTGCCTGATGGCACCGGTAGGAAGTGAGAATCCCGTGATTTGCAGAGCACTTCCTCATGACTGGGTGATTCATTCATTCACCCATGCATTCATTCTTCATAAAACAAAACTGCATTCGGTGCCTACCTTGTGTCAAGGAAGGTGCAGATCACATTGGCCGTAAGGATGAAAGTGGCCCAGCAATGCCCAGCTGGGGAGTGTGTGGCCAGCCCTTCCCGGGAGGTCGGAGACTGGAAGAGCACAAGGCAGTAGGATGCTGTGAGCTCCAGAGGGACCAAAGGCCCAATCCTGCCCACCGCCCGGGGCCTTTAAGCCAGGAAGCCCTCTCTGCTGGGACCACATGGGCCAGAGAGACTGGTTCTCAGCCCCGCATTCCTAAGGGGACTCTGGGCTCTGCAGCACGCCCCCTTGCTGCCTTCCACCCTGTTCGCACCTCCCAGTTGGTTCCCTTCTGTGGCCACCCCACGTTCCCCTGCCGCCCCAGTGCTGGCCCTGCAGCTGGTGCCGCTCATCTCCCTTCTCCCAGTTGCTCCAGTGAGAACAGGGCCCCTCCCCCTCAGAGCCCTGCGGCTCCAGCATTCCCCACTTCTTCGGAGGACAGAGGACGAGGTAGATATAGGAAGAGGGGCTATGGATGCAAGGAAGGGAAATAGGAGAGAAACCAAAAATAGACCTGTCTCCCTGTTTACTCTTCCCTGAGCCTCGAAACCTGGGTCTCAGCCTCTCATCCCTTCTCCAGACCACACTCCATCGTCCATCCAGCCACTTCCAAAATGGTCTACAGGAACAACTCTTGTCCCCCTTGTCAAGCTTGGGGCAGGGGAGGCACCAGGAGGTGAAGGCACTGCCTCAGGAGCCCCTTCATGACTCTGATAGGGGGACTCAAGTGCCCTCACCATTCCATCACTCTTCATCTCTGCAGGGATGGCGACCAGTTCCCATTAAAGGGTGTAGGTAACCGGCTGCACAGCTACAGGCCAGGGCAGAAGCTTAGAGCTGCAGGAAGAAGAAATCTTGTTTGAAGGAGTAAAAGATTCACCTAGTCCAGGACTCAAACTCAAGGGCTTACAGAGTGCAAGTGGGGAAGCCCTAGAGGAGAAAAGTCGGGCCCAGGTGGGACTATGGCGAACAGGAACTAGGCTGACTAGCAGAGAGCAGGTCTCCGGCCACAACCAACTGATGCCACCAAAGAAACCAGGCCCATGTCTAAAGGGAAGTTGGAAATGCAGGTTTTTATGCAATGACTAAGCCAAATTTTAAATAAGCACGTGCAGGCCAGACAACATACATCTCTGGGCTAGACTCAGCCCAGCCCATGGGCCTCTGACCTAGACAGTGACTTCTTCATGCCAGCCTACAGAAGGCAGAGAGTTCAGGAGGAACGGGCTTCAGGTTTGCATGTGGGGTGTGGGCACCTCTTCTGTAAGGGACACACAGACCATTTAAATGGGGGTGTGTCCTAGGGCCACTTACATACACGTGTACTGAAGGGATGAACATTATGATTATTATTAATCATTGTTTTCTCTTTCCCCTCCTTTCCTGCCTCTCCCCACAGAGATGGAGGAGAAAAGCCTCTTTCATCCAGCATTCAGTCAGCGGCCTCTGCCTGGAGGCCAAGACCACCCAGCTGGTGACCAGCAAGTGCCAGGCCGACGTCCCAGCCCAGCAGTGGCAGCTGTTGCCACACACATGACCGTAGCCTGGGGCCTCCTGTACCTTTTGCATGAGACTTTGGGACCGGAAGGGGGTTAGGGTGGGGGAGTGTAAAGCGGGCCGTTTCCATCTCCTCACATTTCTGCCGGAATCATCAGCAAACACCACTGCCACGACACATGATTCTCCAAAGCTTGTATGGGGAGGACGCAGGGCTGATGCCCTGCTGCCCTGGCCGCCACCCCGGCCTTGCCTGGGGAGAGGAGCAGGTCAGGATGCTGGACTGCTACTGGGCAGAGACTGGGCAGGAGCCCTGGCCCTTTGTTACCTCCCTCCACCCTCCCGAGGTCTGGACAGTGGTTGGGGGCCTCCCCTTGTTGGCTGGGGAGAACGAGGACAGCAGCCCACACGGGTCCCACTGGGCCAGGGGTCTGCCTGTGGGATCAGGCACGAGAGGAGAATGTGGGCAGTGTGGACGGGGGGCAGGCTGAAGGCGGAGGAAGGGGCAGCCTGCGGGGCAGATGGAGAACAGCAAGAGGTGAGCAGCTCAGTGGCCTGTCCCAGGCAGGTTGCTGGGTTGGGGGCGGGAGGGAGGGGATCCAGGGCAAAGGATGGGTGATCTGCAGAAAGACGAGGACGGAAGAGCAGCAAAGCACTGAAAAGAGTGGGTCTCTCCCCGGGGACCTAATTCCTCCCACACGTACCAGCCCCAGGGCCGGTGCCTCTGGTCCTGCGCTCTGGTTCCCCCGGCTCAGCACGGGGCTGAAGGGGGATCTCCAGGGGAAGCCGCAGGACACAGTTTATTAAACAGATCCCACTTCTGTGTGGACACGTGTCAGGACAAGACCTCTCCCTTGGGCCTTAAAGACCAGCGGGTGCCCTGGCCCCCTGCCCGGTCGCACCGCGTGGACCCCGTAAGGACAGACACCACCGAACAGCCCCATCCTCCCTCCTAGTTTTTGACTCCTGCCTTCTCAAGAGCCCTTGCCTCTGTAAACACAACGTTACAGGGTCGGGGGCAGGGCGGTAAGAACGGGACCTCCATTCTGGAGCATCCCTAGGTCATGGGGGCTAAGCCATCCAGGCTGGTACTTGTCCTCACCCCTCCCCACTGCAGGAGGGAGGCCCTTGGGGCTCGGCTGCTGCAGTGGCCTGGAGGCTGGCTGGAGGCCCCAGTTTGTGCAGAGCTCCCAGTTCCTTCTCACAACCACTGGGAGTCTCTCCCCTCCCCCAGGGCCTGGTCTTGGAACTGCCTCTGCTGTTTCCCATGTTCCTCTTCCCCCCGCCCCACTGGCTCAGGCAGTGTGATCTTAGGGAAAAGACTGGTGGTACCAGGAACCCTGGTGGGTCTCTCACCCAAAGCAAATCAGCCTGGAACCCCTAGGGAGTTCATGGATTCCAGGCCTAGGAATGTCCTGAAATGGTCCCCCAAATATTGCATTGTGTGCATATATGCATTTTCCTGGGGAGAGGGTCCATGGATTTCCCCAGCTTCTTACAGAGGTCCCTGATCGCCAAAAGGTCTGAACTTCTGCTCTGGATTGGAGCTACCGGTCACTGGAGCTGCCATGCCCCTCCCCCTCCCTGCTGTGCCTCAACTGCTGTGGTCCTGCTCCCTCCATGCAGCCCTTGGGGCCATGGTCCCCACACCCACCCTGGAGGGCTCTCAGTGGTTTCCTCTCACCTCCTGGCTCTCGCTGGCGTGCTCTCAGCAGTGCTCCTGTGCCCTAGCCTGAACCCCTGCACTCCCCAGCATGGAGCCCTTGGCCCCCAGGGCAACACTTCTCCCATCCTCTGTGTGATGCTTCATCCACCGCCATCTCCCTTGTGCGTGTCCACCCCAGCAGGTAGCGTGGACCCTTGGGGACAGGGAACATGGGCATCTCTCAATGAATGTAAGAGGACTGCTGCTCAGAGAGCCTTTGAGAGGGCCCCCTCCTTCCCTGTGATCAAACCAGGCTCAGCACTTGTCAGCTGTCCTTTGGGACTCAGCCCTATTCTGGTTTGCTTTTCCTCTTCCTGACCAAAGCATGTGCCACTCGCTGTCCCTGAGGACCTCGTCTTTATGAAAAACTCCTGGAATAAAGCCACTTCTCACATGCACACGTGCACCAGCGCCTTCCTTTCTGACTCCAGAGCCAAGGCCTTCAGTGCCACCCTCCCTCTATTCTGGAAAAGTGAAACTGAGCACGCTCAGCTCTCACCCCCTCCTGCACCTGGTAGCTTGCTCCCCAGCCCATGTGCCCCCCCAGGCACTCCTGGACGACAGGCTGGCTGCTCTGGGGGGGAGCCATCAGGTGGGGCAGGCTGGGACCAGAGCCCAGGCTCCCAGGTACCAGTCTGCTCCCTCTGAACTGCCCTTCCTTTCCTCTGCCACACAAGACGGCAGTGGTAAAAACGCAGGTGGGATGATTTTCCTAGGTAGAAACTGCAAAGTAATTCCAGAAAGAGTCCTACCAGCGTAGCCTTGTTTGATGGGGTAGCAGATGCTCTGTCTAATGTTTCCATGGAAACCAATGGAAAGCCCCCACCATTTCTGTGATCAGAAGCTGAACCTAACCAGGTAAAAATAAGCACTGCCTCGGTGCGCACATGAACTGTAGTGGGCAGGCCAGCGCGCCACTAAGCCTCCCTGAACACAGCCGTTCCCACCCCCGCACCCGCCTGGCCTCAGGGCTGCTCATACGGGATTCTCCAGAACTGACCACCAGGCCTGAGGGGCCCGGAGCAAAGCCCTGGCTGGTGACAGTTCTGAGCACACAACGTGGCTGCAGAGTCTGTCTGTCCATCCGTCCTCTCAAGGAGCACAGCGCACTGCCTGCCGCCTTCTCGGGCCTCCTTCCCGGCCAGGCTGAGCCAGCTTTCCACTTGGCGTCTATTTTCACTCGCAGCCTGAAGGGCTCTGGTGCTGGCTTCTCCTGAGTCATGCTCTCTCTTGCCCTCCTCCAAGCCTACCTCTCCAGAGGCCCATTCTCTTTCTCACCCCCAGTTTTTTCCTGGGAACTAAGACTCTTTGCCCTTAGCCAGCCCCTGGAGGAATCAGCAAAAGCCCTGGGGCTGGCAATTAACCATGGCCTTGGGCCTTACATAACCCTAATGCGGCAGAAGAGAGTCTTCCAGAGCACACGGGAAGGGGAGGGCGGGAGGGGTGTCTGAATGGGGCCAACCTCCCATGTGTCCAGCAGGGAGGGGGCCCCCCCGTCCCTGGGCATCTGTGACTTGCCTTCACAAAGGCTCCTCCTGGCCCCTCGGTATGGGTCTCCCCACTCACAGTTGGGACAACATAACCCAGGCAACATCTCTGTCCCCCCGGGGGTCTGGCACCCCCAGGCCTGGGGAAGATGTCTTCCAGTGCTGAAGGGGTGTGGTCCTCTTCCACCATAGGACAGGAAAGGAAACCTGGAGAGGAAGGGCTGGAGTTCACAATGTCCACAACTTCATTCCCGACAATGTTCTCAATGTCTGTGGTATTTCTGTGTGTCCCCCTTGATAGTCTGAGTCAGTTTCCTCCAGAACGAGGGAGGGGGACCAGGGCAGCTTCTTTCATCTTAAAAGTCTTCGGGGGGCTTCCCTGGTGGCGCAGTGGTTGAGAGTCTGCCTGCCAATGCAGGGGACACGCGTTCGAGCCCTGGTCTGGGAAGATCCCACATGCCGCGGAGCAACTGGGCCCGTGAGCCACAACTACTGAGCCTGCGCGTCTGGAGCCTGTGCTCCGCAGCAAGAGAGGCCGCGATAGTGAGAGGCCCGCGCACCGCGATGAGGAGTGGCCCCTGCTCGCCGCAACTGGAGAAAGCCCTCGCACAGAAACGAAGACCCAACACAGCTAAAAAGAAATAAATAAATTTATTAAAAAAAAAAAAAAGTCTTCGCTGCCAGGCCCTTAGCAAAGACCTTGAGATGGAGCAGGGTGGGCCGCTCTCTCCTGACCTGGCAGCCAGGGTGTGGGCAGCCAAGCTGGACTGAGGCTCCAGAGCCATCTGGGGACAGCCCTCTGCTGTGGAACTCAGCCCCACGGAGTGTGGGGAAGGGTGTAGCAGGAGTGGGGATCCGGAGACCCCATCAGCCAGGTCCATCCCGCTCTGCCACTTACTAGCTGGAAAGTCATTTCATCTCTCAGCCTTGGTTTCCTCACCTGTGAAATGGGGGTACTCATAGCTCCCGAGGGTTTTTGTGAGGACTGGCTTATTTAACTACTGCAAAGCACCCAGCCCTTTCTAAATGCTTAGTAAGTGTGTGTTATTGCTGTTATTAACAGGCATTTTCTGAGTGCCTGCTGCATGTCAGGCACTTTCCTAGGGGTGAGGACACAAATGTAAACAAGACAAATGTTCTAGAACTAATGTTCCAGCAGGCGAGATGGACAGATAAATAGGCAACCGTAATACCAGAAGAGAAAAGCTACAGGGAAGGCGGGAGCTATGGGAGCAACACGGAGGGGCCTCTCACTGTGGCCTGGGGGCCAGGGAGTCATGATGCTTCCAGGGCAGCTGGAAATGACATTCTGGGCAATGCCAGTCTCGGGCCGGGTAAAGGGCGGGTTGGATGAGGCCTGGTGAGGCCAGCTGGCCATACTAGCCCAGCTGGAGGCTCAGCGGGCAACTGCCGAGTGGCCTTGACTTTCTACCCCAGTGCATTGCAGCATGGTGGTGATGTGGACCAGGCTGTAATCATAGAATAATTATAGATGGAAAACATAGGATCCATTTAAACCCAGACAGATGGGTCTTCTGCTCCTTGAGCCAGTGACCACTCCTCCAGGGCTGTTTTCTTAGTGTGGGGAGGGCAAAAGAAAGGGTGGGATGAGATGGCCTAGAAAATTCAGTGATTCTTATCTGGAGAGAATGAATACAAATGACCAGCAGGAGTTCAGAAAGACTCGATTTCTTCTTACTCCCTGGCTTGGGTTATCTCTGACTGCTCAAGCCATCTGAAAAGCAGGCCCGTCTTTCAACAATTCTTCTTTCAAATAAGTTGTCTCTCAAGGTGCGTCCAGATAACCCGCTGGCATCACTTGAGGTGCTTGTAAGTGCGTTTGTGCCCAGGCTCCCACCCAGACCTGCTGATTCCCAGTTCATCTGCGTGATGACAGGTGGCCCGGCTGATATGACGCATGTTGAGTCCATAGCGCTCTGAAGCAGGAGGGAGAGAAAGCCGCGCAGGGTCGAGTCAGGACACAGTGCACACGGGCCGGCTCCGGATTGTGTACACTGAGTACACTGGCCCTTGACCCCACTGCGAGAAGGAGAAGCCAAGGAGGAGCTGGATGAATGTGGGGACCAGATCTGGGAGCCAGACATCAGAGCCAGAAACGGCACCCCCATAAGGAGAAATGCCCCCCGCTGGGAAACCCTCTTTGGGAGGGGAAACCAGGGCTGGCAGGAGAGTCTGGGGTTCTGGTTCAGAACCAGGAGGGAAGAGTCTCCAGGGCCTCGTCGGGACCTCTGCCACCGTCCGGATGAGAGGCGGCTGGCAGCGCAGCAGGAGGCTGGCTGCAGCACGGGTGGCCCTTGGCCCCAGCGCTCTGGGGTAGCTGCCTAGCTCCGGGCTCCTCTGCTTATGGGCAAGGGCAGACCTTGCCTGTTTGACTCTGCTCTCCAGAGCCTCTTCTCCACAGGGGTGGGAGAGTGGGGGGTTGTTAAGGTTAAGTCAGGTCACAGTAAGCAGTGGGGGACAGCAGGTGGGGCAGCAGAATGGTGCTGGGGGCCCTCTCCTGGGTGTGTGCGTGACCTCAGCCCTGGGCTCATGTCCTGCGGCCGTCAGGGGGAGGGCAGGGGACTGACGGATGCTGGGAAGGCGAGCAGGCTCTGGGCAGCGGTTTGGGCTCCTTGTGGATACCCTTCCTGGGTCATGCAGACTCTCACACCTGTGGTATCCTCACCGTGAATGTCACCAAGCCCGTAATGTGCTGAGCGCCGACCCCGCAGAGGGCATGGAACAGGCTCGGAGGAGCCGTGTAACCACCGACGGTCAAGGCCATCCATCCCTGGACACCAGGCAGCCAGGCCAACCTCAGCTCCCACCCTCTGTTCCTCACCCTGCAATCCAGCCAAACTGCTCTGTGTCCTGTTTCTGGAAGTTGCGGTCTGCCTTCTCTTGTCGGTACTCTTGTGTTTCTTCCACCCTCTACTTGTCATCTCCAAGGGCTGAATGCTACCCATTCTCCAGGCAAATGCTGCTTCCATAAGGAAACCTGCCCTATCTCCCACCTGCCTGAAAGCATCTCTCTGGCCTGTTTCTTCCTCATCTTGAATGTTCCTCTCCAGCTGAAGTGAGCACCTTCCTCCTTATGCTGGGAGGTGGACTTTTCTCTTTTCTGCTGGACTGCAGCTCCTTGATTACAGGACCTATGTCTGCTCCAGCTTCGTACAGCACTTCCCAGCACCGTACAACACAGCTGCAGCACACAGCCCAGTTCTCAGACTCACCATAAGTGTTGGCTTGTCGAATGAATGAAATGAAAGATTCTAGCTGCATTTCACTGGTTTGTTTGTTTTTGTTTTGAGTGATAAGGCATTTTTGCATTTAGGAATCAGTACACTGCATTCAGAAAGCACCCAATCTCTATTTGTTCATTTTTCCCTCTCACTTGTCTGTAAAAGCTTAGGATCTTCAAAACTCCATCCTTCCTACTTATTAGTTGTCTCTGAGCCCTCAACAACAATGCACTGGTGATGTTGAGGGCTTAATGGATTGAGCATTTCCTGGGATCCCAGAACTGAAGAGGGCTACCATGTGCCTTATCTCATTTGGTGTCCACACCCCCATGAGGCAGGTTCTGGTGTGCCCATCTTAGGGATGAGGGAGTGGGGACTCAGTGAGGAGAAGAAACTTGCCCAAGGACAAACAGCAAGGTGTAAACGCAGTCCCACAGAGGTGCACGTGAGTGGTTCTCAAAGTGTGGTCCCACAGACCGGCAGCCTCAGCATCATGTGGGCACTTACTAGAAATGCAGACTCTTGAACTCCACCCAGACCTACTGAATCAGAAACACTGGGGGTGGCATTCAGCCACCTGAGTTTAACAAGCCCCCAGGGGATTCTGATGCACACTCAAGTTTGAGAGTCACTCACTGGTTTGGTGACTGAGATGGGTCCTGGTCTCCTACTGGAGGGCGTGGGTCACCACCTGGCACAGAGGGCTCAGAGAGCTGACGCTGCGTGTGGCAGACCTGCCCTCTGCTCAGTAGGCTGCCAGATATCTCCGGGGCAGAGGGTGGGTGGGCAGGGGGCTTGGCCAAGGTTTGCTGCTGAGCCAGATGTCACATGCCAACTTTGCTTTGTGTGATTTATGAGTTTCTTCCCCAATACCAGCCACAGGTGGCTGACTTGGTTATAGAAGAGTTTCCACCCCAGAAGATTCATGAATCAAGGAATCAGTGCTGCACCTCCCAAGCCCACAGGATGGGCATACATTTTGCCATGAGTTATATGACTAAAAGTCCTTTTTATGGGTCATCCAACTGATGACATTCATAGCCAGTACTATCACTTATCCACCAGTCACTGACAGTCACACATTTCAACTTCTTTAATCCTAACAACAACTCTATCAGGTAGGTGTTTTATTATCACCCCGTTTACAAACTAGGAAATTGAAGCCCAGAGAGGTTAACACACCTGCCCAAGATCACCCAGCTAAGCTGGAGGTAGAGCCAAAATTTGAACTCATGAAGTCTGACCCAGGGTCCAAGCTCCTTACTGCCCTTCATTGCCTTTCATATGTTAGTTCATATCCTCATACTAACTCTGACACTTCCGTATTGTTATTTCCCCATCCTGCACTTAAGGAAACTGAGGCCCTGTGCAAAGCTCTCCGTCTTATTCCAGGGCCCAAGGTTTGTCCCCCTACACCCCAGTTCCTTCCATGGCTGATTCTTAGAAGCCTGAGAGGGAGGGTGGGCCAGGATTGGCTCTACTATCATCTTCTACAGATGTAGAAACAGGCTGGGAGGCCGAGACGCCCAAAGTCACAGAGCAGGATATTGGGAGCCCCAGGAGACCCGAGAACGTAACCTTCCGTGACACAGTAACAGAGGCAATTGCTGATGGCTCTACCTGGTGCCAGGTGTCGGAAGGTGAGACATTCCCCACCTCCCCAGTGATGCAGCCCCGCAGGCCAAGGTTCTTTGCTACATTGTCTGCTTTCGTCCTGCAGCCTGGCCAGGGCTATTGTTTTCCACACACCTTCCTGGCAATAAGTTTCTTTGCTCTGCATTATTTCTCCTCAGACCCTAGTTTTGTGCTTGTTCAGGTGGAATCTCCTTTTGCACACTAGCCCCTGTGGCTTTGTCCAGCTCGGGTGGGGACTTGAGGGTTCTTTGTGGAGCCTGGGAGATTCACCCAGTTTTCACCAGGCACCTAGGTGGTCTTTGTATGTTCATCAAGCACCTGGGTTTATTTTAAATTTATAACCAAATGTGTCCATCCCAGTTATTTCTTGGCTGCTTTATCATGTGACAACAGGGGTGGCGAGGAGAGTTCTGGCCTGGCAGTAAGAGAACAATTGCTCCAGCTCTAGCCCAGCCCTTTATGAGCCAGGTAATCTCCAGCAAGCCACTTAGGCTTCCTGAGCCTCAGGGTCCTGAAAAACGGGGGTGACGTGGGCGAAGGTCAAATGAGAAAACGTCTGTGGTCAGAAACTGGAAAGCACGTGCAGCCTTCCGGAAACTATCAGGGAGGGTTTCTCTGACCCTGGGGCAGGCCAGAGCTGCCAGACCCTGAGGCTGTGGGTTTCCCAGCTGCTAAGGACATTCTCCAGCCATCAGGACAAGGCCTCGCAGCTCAGACATAGGGGCCCGAGGGAGAGGGAAGCCGACCAGGAAAGAAGAGTTGGGGAGTCCTGGCGTCCACTTTGCTCCTGAGCTAGAGACTGCTGATCTGGCTCTGAAACTTTGTTGGTGGCACTTGCTTTTACCTTTGAGAAGCAGAGAAAGTTGATTCAGCAGGGGACTTGATGTTCCAACAAGGCTTTGAAAAGCTTCAGCCTGGTGGGGAGGGCCAGGATGGGAGCCAGGAGGGAGGGTTACGAGGCAGAAGCATGGTTCCATCTGGGGTCCTCCCTCATTTGCATCCCCGGCCTGACATGGATCAGGGCTCACTGGGCCCGCCCACTGGAGCAGAGGAGATGGGGGCTGTGATGACTGTCTAGGCCAGCGGCCTCTGTCTTTGGAGGCTACACGGGCACGACCTTGCCACTCTCAGCAGGCCTGAGAAAGCCCCTGTGTCATCGTTGGGAGGCCCCTTCCCAGCCCAGGGTTCGCTCTGCCTGGTGGGGCAGAAAAAGCGGAGGCTGGCGACCCACACTGAAAGCTGTGGCCCGGCTGTCTCTCTGACTAGCTGGACAACCTACAGCAAGTCACCTCACCTCACTGACTGAACCTCAGTCCCCTCCCTGGTAAAACAGGGAAAACACTACCTGCTTCTTAGCGATGTAGTAAGAGCTGAACGAGGTGGCATTTGTGAGTGGACAGGAATAAACAAAGAAAAGGGGGCATGGTGCCTAGAGGGGTGCCCAAACTCTGTGAGGGGGGAAGTATCTGTCTCGTTTGCAGCTGGACCCCCAGAGCTTGACGCAGAGGATGTGCTCAATAAGTGTGGATGAATGAACGAATGAATGAGTGTAGCTCGGTGGGAAGCAAACGAGTCTCCTTGGGAAGGCCTTGACTCCAACCTTAGCCCCAGCCCTGGTCCAGGGTCCCCAGGACTCCAAAAGGGAGCATGAATTCAAGATCGGTACATGTCAGGCTTGTTGACTTTGCAGACAGAGGAGTCCTGGCAGGCCCGGATCTGAGCGATGGACAAATGGATGTAATTCGTGGGCAAGAATGCTGGGAGCTTCCCTGAGATTCTCCACCTCCGTCCCTAGCCACTGGGGGAGGGGTCTTCCTAAAGGTTCCCTGAGCGTCCATATTTCCCCCTTTTACCTTGAATCAGGGTTGTATTCTACATTCCCACTAGAATGCAAACTGCAGGAAGATAAAGACATATCCACAGCACCTGGTAAACACCTAGCACATGGTAGGTGTCCAATAAATGTTTGTTGAATGACTGAATGAGTGCAATAAAGCTTCTGTTCTCTCAGTTCTGAGAGTGTTTAGCCTTAGAAAGCAGGGTTTGGGGTGCATGTCAAGTTTTTCTCAGCTTTCTCTTCTAAACTGGCTATTGATTTGGGTTTTCAAGGAATCAGGTGAGGTTTGACCAGTGAAAATACTTTTTCACCGGGCACAGGAGACCCAGCATTTGCAAGTTAATGCCAAATCAGTGCCTGATTAGACAATAAATGTGAGCACAAGGATAATACAGCAGAGATGATGCAGTAAATACAGACGGGGATGGACCTACCTTGTTAGAAAATTGCCTTATATACTACGGAATATATTAAAGGCTAAGGCAGTGAAAACGGCAGCTTTGGGATTATCTAAGGTTTTAGTTTAAACTGGCAGCAGAGAGAAGCTGATGAAGATTTCTCTGTGGTCCAAGCCGTGGTCTTCTTGAAGTTTCTGCCCAGGGCCATGTCCCGGCTCAGGGTGTTGGAGTCTTTAGTATTTGCATACAAATTGCAAACATCTACAAAGTCTTCGCTCAAGCAATTTTTAAGTAAAATATTATTGCTTCCCTGAAGGCTATAATTCCTTGGTTTTTCTCCTCAGTATTCTTCTCACTTAGCAGTCACTCACATTGACCCAGATTTTCCACCTGGGACTATATAGGAGAGTGGGAGGAGCCAAAGGGAGGGGGAGCAAAGAAGGCAGCGGGCAGCTGGGCCACTGAACTTGCTTTTCAGGACATGCAGAACCGGACCTAAGGGTTTTAAGTATTATTTCATTTAATTCTCAAGCCAGCTCTGTGGGGGTAGACATTATCATTATCTCCATCTGTAATGAGGAAATCAAGGTTAGCAGATGTTATGTGAGTCGCTCAAAGTCACACAGCTAGGAAATGTCAGGACCGGGACTCCAAGGATGTCTGGCTCCCAGAATTATATTCTTGAACCACACTATCTCTGTAAATCACTTACCCTTTACAGAGCTTTAAATATACAAGGCAATCTTGTCAAAATTAGTAACAGTGATGTGCAGAATCTACTGATTTGTCCCTAAGCTGTTTTCAAATCTGAATGTGCTGAGGAGATTGCTGGAGTTATCTTTAGGGTACGGCTGGCTACATAATTTGCAGGATTTGGTGCAAAATGAAAATATGGGTCACCTAATGCATAAACTATTAAGAATTTCAAAACAATCACAGCAGCATGGGGCCCTTCTAAGCACAACACCCTGAACAAACTGCACACATTGCACACCTGAGAAGCCGGCCCTGAGTCAGGGTTCCTGGTGGAAACATGTCTGTTTTGTCTTGGAACAAGGCATTAGGTCTGGCACATGACAGACATTAAAAAACTGTTGGCTAACTGAATGAACAATAAATACTCACCTACTACTACATACCAAGCAGTGCTCTAGGCACAGGGGATATAGCAGTGAGCAATACCTACAAGGTCCTGATATGGAGCATATATTCTAGAGGGAGAGAAAAAACAGTAACCCACAAGATGTACCAGATTATTCTGAGATACTAATAGGTGTTATGCAGAAAGTAAATGGTGCCTATGTGACTGAGTTACTAGGAAGGTAAGGGCTAACTTCAGATGGGGCAGGAATTGGCACTGATGCAAGACCTGAGTGCTAGGAGAGGATTGCCTGGGGAAGAGCATTCGGGCAGAGGCAGTAGTGAGTGCAAGGCCTCGCGGGACACGCCCTTGGCCAGAATGAAAGAACCACGTAGCCGTAGCCGGGCGGGTGCCTCCGTACTGGGCTTTCCTGTGTGGTGAGCTGGAGTCCTGAGCTCCACCCCCTGCCTACCTGTCCCTCCTCATTTTGTTCTGCTCCCCGTTGCCATCACTGTGCCAGTCTTCTTTGAATTCCTCAAATGTACCAACCTCTTCCCCGCTTAGGGCCTTTGCACAGCACATCCTCTGCCTGTAACATGCTTCTCCCCCACTCTGGCTGGCTGGCTCCTTCTCAATTTTCAAATCTCAGCTTAATGTCAAGGCTTATTGGTGCCTCTGCCTCTGCAAGCTCAAATAACTCAAAAGATTATTCTCTCTCAAAAAAACCCTAATGTTTTCCTTCATAATAGTCACCACATTAGTTTGTGTGTGTGTGTGTGTGTGTGTGTGTGTCTTGCTTTTTTTTTTGCCGTGCCAAGCAGCATGCAGGATGTTAGTTCCCCGACCAGGGATCGAGCCTGTGCCCTGAAGGGGAAGTGTGGAATCTTAACCACTGGACCTCCAGGGAAATTGCCGTAACCACACTAGTTTTTACTTTTGACTGTAAGCATCATGAAGGTATCATGGATTGGGATCATGTCTATTTCATTCATTTATGAACCCTAGTTGAGGTAATAAAATGAAGTTGACCCACAAGGCCCACACTCTTTTATAATGGAACCAGATTAACAGGCAAGTGCAGGTGAGAGTAACTCCTTGATACCATAACTCAATTAATTAGCTAATTGATTAATTAATCAACAAACATCTTGAGAACCTATTGATATTATTTAGAAGGAACTAGGGATTCCAATACGAAAGATTTGGTTCCTCCTTCAAAGAGCAGAGAATATCGAGGGAGGTGGACAATCACACCAACAATTCCACACAGTGGGATTAAGAACCATGACAGAGGATGCTACTAGAGCTCAGAAGACAGAGGACTGGAGGGATCAGGTGATCAGGGAAGGCTTCCTGGAGGTGGTGATACTGAGTCAAGCCTTAACCTGTGATTAGGGGTTAGAGTGTGTGGGCCTTGTGGACATGACCATAAGAGGAAGGGCTTGTGCAAAGGCAAGCCAGAGGTCACGTGGTGTACTCAAGGGACTGTAAGAAGTGTGGTGGGAGCAGGAGGAGGGTGGTGGGAGCTAAGTTTGACAGGTGGTAAGGTGCTCATCATAAAAAGCCTTGGGCATCAGGCTAAAAACTTGGATTTTATTTTAAGAGTCATAGACAGCTTTAAGAATCTTAAGCAGGAAAGTGACTTTCATTATAGAAAAATTTCTCTTCCACAGCAAGAAAGAGGATAGACTAGGAGAAAGTAGTGGTAGAAGCTGCTCTTTTATCAGCAGAACGGCCCCCTCCTTTTCCTGGGAAATGCGCCTTCTCTTGTGGCTTGAATAGAGGCTTCCATTTTGTTAGAGACTGCACTAGTTATCTATTGCTGTGTAGCAAATTACCTCACAATTTAGTGACTGAAAACAACTCATATTTATTATCTCACAGTTTCTGTAGATCTGGGATCCAGGAACGGATTAGCTGACGGTTCTGGCTCAGGGACATCATGAGGTTGCAGTCAGGGTGTCAGCCAGGGCTGCAAGCATCTCAAAGCTCAACCAGGCCTAGAGAATTCACTTCCAAGCTCACTCACATGGCTGCTGGCAGGCCTCTGATGATCTGCTTCCAAGCCCACTCATGAGGGCTTCTCCACAGGGCTGTCTCACAACATGGCAGCTGGCTGTCCCCCAAGTGAACAGCCCAAGAGAGAGCGTGAGAGTGTGCCTAAGATGGCAGCCACAGCCTTTTCATAACTTAATGTAAGTGAGAGTCCATCACTTCAGCTGTATCCTTTTTATTAGAAGAGCGTCATTAATAAGTCCAGCCCTCACTTAAGAGTAGGGGTTTACTCAAGGGCACGACTACCAGGAGGTGGGATCGTGGGGGCCCATCTCAGGGGCTGTCTACCACACAGACCCCGCCTCTTCCTTAGGCTAGCTGACCCAACTGGGGCAACCTGAACATTTTCTTGGGATTTGTGCACTCAACCAGAAAGAAGAAATCTTTCTAAAGTGGTGAAGCTTGAAGACTGTGGACAGCCATGGTCCCCACCAAGTAGAAGCTGGTCTGTGGGAAGAATGAAGCTGACACTGAAAGGGAAGCAGAGACTGGAAATAGTAGGCTTGCCTGATTGTCCATGTTTCTGGTTGAATCTGACCCTGAGATTCACTTGTGCTCCGGCCATCCCCGTAGTTAGGTTATACAAGTCAATAAACGACACCTCCTCTAGTTTTGCCTAAGGTAATTCAGGTGGGTTTTTGTCATCTGTAACAAGAAAGAAGACAACTAACTAACAGATGCAGAGTCACACTGAGGCAGGCAAGTTAGGAAACTTGGAGTGAGTCAGCTGAGAGCTGACTTAGGGCAGACCTAGGGCACTGGGAATGGTGATTAGGGCCCAAATAGGAGAACATTTAAGAACTGAAAGCAGGGATCACATAGGACTACCTTATTCATCATTGTATCCCCAGACGTTAACACTGTGTCTGGCACATAGCAGTGGAAATGATGAATGAAGGCAGGGAGACAAAGGAAAAGCAAGACTTGCTGACTGATAGGATATAGAAAATGAGAAAGAGGGAGAGATAAATCGTACTCAGGTCTCAGGCTTGAATGACTGGTTGGCTGGCAGTCCTATTCAAGACAGGAAATGCTGCTTTGGATGGGGTCAAGGGGAAGGGTGATGAGTTTGGTTTTGAATTACTGGCATGTGTTTTCAAGAGGAGCGGCTAGTCTTAGGGAACAGAGATGTTAACCTGTCTACATGAGTTCATCTCTGTCGTTGGCCTCCTTGGCTCTGACCATGTAACTGAGGGACGCAGCTACACGTACTCAAAGTCTATTTACTCGGCTAGAGAAAGACCTAATTTGGCAAATAGGCAGTGACCACAACTGCCTTGGGACCTGGTGGTCCTTGATTAGGAATGGTCTAAAATTAGCATGACAAAAATCAGCTGTCAAGTGTCAGCCTAATGAGTCCTTCTGACTCCCAGCATGATTCTCCGGCGTCCCCTGTATGACAGCTTACTCCCAGCCAGACTGGGGAAGATTATGGAGGCAGTGGAGAAGCTTGAAATTGGGTATTCAGAAAACACATTTGCTTTCCTCTAACAGGAACAATGTGTCAAATGCAAATACCCACACTCAGGCTGGGTGTAGTTGGCAGCTTTTTAAAAACTGGTGTTGGAAAGCTGTCAGAGGTGGGAAATGCCCCCTTTTAGATTGACACTCTGTGTCCACCCAGAAGCAGTCTAGGGAGATGGTTAAGCAAAGGTTGTTAAATTCCACCAGAATTTAGTTTGAAGGGCTGACTCTGTTTACATCCCTGAGCAAAGCTCATTAACACGTGTCAGAAATGCAGCTTCAGTGGCTCCCAACATCCCAAGCTGCTCCTGGGCTTGCGGGAACGCCAGCCTGACACAGCATAGCTGGCTAGGCTTCCTTGTAAGCTCCTCCTGCCACAGTGGCCAAAATGTACAGAGCAAAGCCTTCTTTTGTGACCCAAATATGTCCTGCTTTAAGAATTCAGCATGCCCTCTTCTGAGCTCAGGTTTCGAGGAGGGAGCTGGGCAGGTGGAATGGAGTAGTGAACATGAGGTGCTGTAAATGGCCAAGCACTACACAGGGCTAAGGGACGAATGCTCATTGCCAGTCTCACAAACGATCAGCATTACAGCTGCCTATAGCCCGCCAGCACAGTAGTGGCAACATTGTGACTGTGTTATCAATTTTCTTTTAAGCTTTTCATTATGGGGAATTTCAGGCATATAAAAAAGCAAAGAGATTAATGCCCATCTCCCAGTTTCAACAATTATTAAATTATGACTAACCTTATTTCTTCTACATCATTCCACTGGATTATTTTGAAAAAAATCATAGATATTACATCATTTTATCTGTAAATATTTCAGTACATGCTCCGAAAGATAACAATTAAAAAAAAATAAGCACAATACCATTAACAAACCTAAGGAACTTCGCAACAACTCCTTAACACTGATGGAATCGTATACTAGTGAGCAAAGGAGGCTCCTGCACTCCCATCTCCTTTACCCTTCATCCCTCAAGGAATAATGTGTCAAATGCAAAGGAACAAAAAAGGAAAAAGATCAAAGCAAAGCAAGATTGTGCCCACACTAGGATCAGCACCAACGTCTTAGCAACTCTAGTATGTTTAAAACATTTCTTGAAATACGCTAAAAGAGAAGTTAAACCGCAGCCCTCACATTTTTTTTTTTTTTTTAAATTATTTATTTATTTATTTATTTATTTTAGTTGTGTTGGGTCTTCGTTTCTGTGCAAGGGCTTTCTCTAGTTGTGGCAAGCGGGGGCCACTCTTCATCGCGATGCGCGGGTCTCTCACCATCGCGGCCTCTCTTGTTGCGGAGCACAGGCTCCAGACGCGCAGGCTCAGCAGTTGTGGCTCACGGGCCCACTTGCTCCGTGTCATGTGGGATCTTCCCAGACCAGGGCTCGAGCCCGCGTCCCCTGCATTGGCAGGCAGACTCTCAACCACTGCGCCACCAGGGAAGCCCCAGCCCTCACATTTTTATCAGACCTTTTGGCATTTCCCAGTGCTGCAAGGACAGCCCATTAGAGAACCAAGAAGTGTTGGGAGGTGAACCAGATTCTTTGTCTGATCGGCTGCCATAGGGTCCCAGGCCTCTACTAAGGTACAGGGATAACTTCATGGTAACGTGAATTTTTTAGACTTCTTTCTGGAAGTATTGTTTTAATAACAGTATTAAATATTTCTGGGGAATACATTTTATTAAACTATAACATATATATACAGAGAAAAGTGCACAAAACTCTAGGAGTTTGTTTTGTAGTAACAGTTATTACTTACCGAGCTCTACATTTATCTTGAGGATTAAGTTAAACACTAAAAATGGCACTAAAAATGGGACGTAAACAGCGTGACAGCTATCAGGGCAGCTGGTCATGTAAGTGTTTACCATGCAAAATCATCTTTGTGGAAGAGCAGCGTGAGAGGGGCCTCTCCATGAGTGGCCTAGGTGGGAATCAGAGCTAAGTGGGGAGATGTCTGTGCAGAGGGTAGCCAGGTGGCGGCTGTCAGAGCCCAGTGGGGCGAAGACTCTGTCCACGTGGGGAGCCTGAGTGACCGTCCTAGCCATGGGCTCTCAGGACAGCATGCTCCATGCTGATACCAACACCGGCTCAATGTTGGGTGGTCCCTTGAAGCACTGCTACAGAATCTTTTATACAAACTGCAGAATCCCCCTATCTAGGATGGTCAGTTGCAGGAATTACTGGGCAAGATTACAGAGATGGTCACTGTTCATGTACAGGTCACATAGGCCTCAAATGCTCTGCTGTGTAAGTAGTGATCATCAGCCTTTTACATGAAGGAAAGATGTAATTTCTCAATCCAAGTACTTGAATAGACCCAGAGGGCCTGGCTCAGAGAAGCTACCAAATACTGGGGTATCAAGGCTTTCTGTCTTAAATCCCTTAGCGTTGTATCAAGACCTCATGCTAAAGAGCATTTGCCCTCATTAGTACCTGTACCTTCAAATCCTTTTGTAACACTCCTCTGAAGGGAGAATGAGGCTAAATCCCCTTCTGTCAGTACAACTGCCACTTCCCATTGGGATTTTTAAAATATTTATTTATTTATTTATTTATTTAATTTAGGCTGCGCCAGGTCTTAGTTGTGGCACACGGGATCTTTTGTTGCGGCATGCAAATTCTTAGTTGAGGCATGCATGTGGGATCTAGTTTCCCAACCTGGGATTGAACCTGGGCCCCCTGCATCGGGAGTGTAGTCTTACCCACTGGACCACCAGTCAAGTCCCTCCCACTGGGATTTGCTTAATCATTGGGAAGATCATTATGGTAATCCTTTCTGGAATTGCTTTGTAGGTGAAAGGAAGCGGGTGACCATGCTTCTAACAGGCTTCTGTGTTCACGGACAGTGTCAAGGACAAAGCAATCTCTGCAGTCAATGGCCAGGACTTTGGAGAGAAGGGGCCCAGCATTGTCTGGTGCTCTTCAAACTGTTCGTCCTGAAGCAGTACTAAAAGACTCAAACATACTCTTTCCCTCAAAGACTAGGGGGCAATATAGTTGACCAAGCCTGGGTGGGTCTTGGAAGAGCAGATACTCCACCACAAATGCTAGTAAGTGAAGGTAGGAGTTAGCATCACCAGGGCAACCCCTCCAACCTCAGGCTTCCGAGGAAGAAACCATGATCTACCCCATATCTCTTAAATTACAGTCCAGAGACCTTAAATTCAAACATCTGTTGACAAGGACACAGGGCCCATCTCAGTTACGTGATGTAATCAGTTCTCATTAGCCTTCTCCCTACTCTCTTGAAAAGCATAGTTACCTCTGGCACAGAAGAAGCTTTTAAAACCAAGCTCTTCACAATATGCCTTAAATTGAACATCCTGTTGAAGCACTGAATTACAAAACAGAAAGGAGTGTGCTAGGTAAATTGACACAGGACCTCTTAATGTAGCTGAAGGGATCACTATTTTCTCCAAAGGTAAAATATCTTTCTTAGCTCAGGCTTACAAGTCAAACTATGTAGTGGAGGAGACAGGAAAGTGAATCACTAAGAAATTATCATCCTCTATGTTTTCTTTCACTGAAATTCCCCTCAGACCATCAACTAGCTTCTTCCAACTTCTCCATCTCCCAATTGTCCTTTTGATTTCAGTCTCTCAGCCCCTCCTTATCTCTTAGCCCATCTTCCACTTGCCTTTGTGTCTAGTCCAGAGCTCAGTTAGCCTTTTTTTTAAAAATTTATTTTATTTTTTAATTTATTTTTGGCTGCGTTGGGTCTTCGTTGCTGCGCGCGGGCTTTCTCTAGTTGCGGTGAGCAGGGGCTACACTCTTCGTTGCGGTGCACGGGCTTCTCATTGCAGTGGTTTCTCTTGTTGTGGAGCACAGGCTCTAGGCGTGCAGGCTTCAGCAGTTGTGGCACGTGGGCTTCAGTAGTTGTGGCTCACGGGCTCTAGAGTGCAGACTCAGTAGTTGTGGCGCACGGGCTTAGTTGCTCCGCGGCATGTGGGATCTTCCTGGACCAGGGCTCGAACCTGTGTCCCCTGCACTGGCAGGCAGACTCCCAACCACTACACCACCAGGGAAATCCCCAGTTAGCCTTCTGATAGTATGCTTGTTACCTGTGATCCCTTGTCACCTTAACTCTCCCCGCCCCCACCCTAGAATTCCCTCCCATAACAATTTTATATTGTTTCTTGTACTAAAGTTATGCTCTTATCTACCTTCTACTAGATGGTGAGATTTATACTGCCTAAGATCATTCTTTGTTCATTTTTGTAGTCAACTATGTACTTCCCAATGTTTAGTCAGATTCATTATTTACTGTACATCTAATACACACCAGGCACTTTCCTATGTTATCTCCTGGAAAGCAGTGTGGTGTAGGATATCTTGCCTCTCAACGTGTAGGCACCTGGAAGTTTGTTAAAAATGCAGAATGTCAAAGTCCACTGACCTAAATCTGCATTTTAGGTGCAGATTTAGGTGCAAGAGGTATGCAACATTCAGAATGAGAGGTAGTGCTAGCACATCAGAATCTCCCGAAGTTTTTCACTCCATATATTTTGAGTTCCATTATTGAGTGGCATATTTAAGATTATGTCTCTTAGTAAATTTACCCTTTTATGATTATACAACATCCCTCTTTATCCCTGGTAACGTTCCTCATTATGAAGTCTGCTTTTGTCTGATACTGACTATATCTGTCAGTTTCTTAAGCTTAGTGTTTGCATGGCATATTTTTTCCCCATCTTTTTACTTTTAACCTGTTTTTATATTTTTATATTTAAAGTGGGTTTAGCATATAGTTGTGTCTTGCTTTATTCATCTAGTCTGACATTCCCAATCTTTTAATTTAAGGGTTAAGACCATTTACATTTAATGTAATTACCAGTATGATGGGATCTAAATCTACCATTTTGCTATTTGTTATCTATTTGACCACCTGTTGTTTGTTCTGGGGGTCCTGGAACAGAGTAGATACTCCACAACAAATGCATGTGGGTGAGAGGGAGTTAGCTTTACCATGGCAACCCCTCCAACTCCAGGCTTCCACATTATCCTGCCTTCTTTTGAATTGAGGGTGGTTTTTTTTTAAGTGATTGCACTCAGGTTTACAGTATCTTTCACTTTTCACAGTACATCTTCAATTATACTACTTCATGTCGGTGTTAAAAATCTCTCAAGCATGTATTTCCATTTCGCCCTACTGTCCTTTACACAATTGTTATTTAATTCTAGATGTTATAAACACACAGTACATCTTTAAACAGTAAGTTATCTACTAGAAAATTTAAAAACGAGAGGAAAGTCTATTGTATTTGCCCACATATTTACCATTTCTGGTGCTTCTCATGTTGTTGTGTAGATCCAAGTTTCTGTTTTTATTTTCCTTCTGCCTGAGGAACTTCCTTTAACATTTCTTGTAGTACAAGTATGCTAGCAACCAATTATCTCAGATTCTGTTTGTCTGAAGAATCTTTTATTTTGCCTTTATTTTTGAATGATATGTCCAATGAATATACAATTTTAGGTTGACAGTTTTTTCTCTTAGCATCAAAAAAATGTCATTCCATTCTTTTGGCTTGTATAGTTTCAGATATTACTAGCTATTGGTGAAGTGTGATAATAGTAGAATCAGGGAATGTTCTCATATATGACTGGAGGTACAATGTAGTGTATGTTCAAGTCACAATGTGACCACAATCTTTACACTAAAACCAAGATTATCTTGTACTTTTCTGTGGTCTTTCCCTCATCCTCATAGCTTCTATACAGGGGTGGTAATCAGCATTCAACTGCTGAAGGCTATGAGAAGGCACAAGGACCTTCCAGAAGAAGTACATCACCAAAGCTAAGGAATTAACCTGGCTGCTGTTGTAGATAAGCTATGTCCCCAGAAAGAGCTTCATAATGTTTGCATCAACAGTAGGTACAAACCTTGGAGATACAACTGAGATTCACTTACAGCTCTTTAGCTTCATATAAGCCACAGCAAAACATATTCAGCACATATATAGGTTTTCTTCAAATTCACTGTGTAGCAGGCTACTGGTTTAGAAACTGATAATGTTTTGGCAAGAAAATCCAACTCAGTTCAGAGACCAAAAAAAAAAAAAGAAATCACTCAGGGGAAAATATAACTAAAGGACATTTATTTGTTTTTCACTACGACTTCGTCTTGATGACATAAGTAAAGCGCGTCACCACCCCCACCCTGATTTGAAGAAGGGTTAGTACAGTGAATGTTGTAAAGCAGATATGAACAGTCTGAAGGACTGGAACCAACATTAACCGACAAAAACCAACTTCCATCTAAATCATCATAAAAATGTTTAAGTAAAAAAAAAAGGAGTGGAGAGAAGGGGGCAAAGGGGGTTTCAGATTGAACAAGATCCTCATATTTATCTAATACATTCAATCCTGGCTAGAGTGTACCAAAATGGAAACAGGATTACTATAATACAAAACTTCTACTACAGCACACTGTACACACCTGTGTTCCAAGCCCACCCCCATCCCCCTAACGCTTCCAAACTCAACTATTTCCCGGCCTGTTGGGCCTGTCGACGAAGGAGCACGTAGATCTTCTCTTTAATCCAGTCTTTGTTATAAGGCTGGTATGTCTGGGTATCAGCTCGGTAACTGAGGAACAGAAAGGTAATAAGCAAAGTTACAATGGTCAATTACTGTCACGTTTTTAAAACCTGAAATCATAACTGCCCAATGATCGCACAGATGTGCACATGTTCATACATGAACTTAATGAAAACATAAAAGAGCTGATTACATAACTGTTGAATTTTAAGCGATATGAAGTTTAGATCACCTAGTACCATCTTACAGCAGAAAAAGAAACCAAGGCCTAGAGATCTTAAGTTAAATGTGTAATGTTACACATCTACTTCTTGACAAAGTATGACCAGAAACCATGTGTTCTTTCTCCTACATAGTTACTATTTTTATGGTTCTTTTAGTGATTAAAAAACAAAAATTGAACACTAATTCAAATTTGCTAAATTTACTTTGAATCAACTTAAAAAAAAACCTTTAATACGTTACTGCCACAAAGATTTCTTCCCTGAAAAGTATCAACAGAAGGAAATACTTTTATACACATCCAATATTTTAGGATTTGCTTTTTAATATAAACAATGCTAGAGGCTGGGAGGGGTCTGGAGTACAAGGAGTAGCATTAGCAATGAAGCTCCAATAGGATTCCAGGGTTTTGGGAGTACAAGGCATCAACTTAATAGCCAAATCACTCAAGGTATCTTTAGAGGACTCAAAAAATAGAAACATTCCAGCTGACCTACAACTGAAATCTAGCTGGTTAAGCAATAAATTCATTTTTTTGGAGTTAAAAAAAACTAAAGCTATAGTATAAAAAAAGCAGACAATAAGTAAGCAGAGATTGCACAAATACAAGGCACATCACAGTGTTTCAAAGCCATGTGCACCATCTGGTGGAAACATTGCATGGCATTCAAGAGAGGCAAAGGACGCAACTTGCCTGAAAAAACAACAACAACAAACCCTTAGGGATGCCCTAGAAAAATGAAATATCTAATTTATCAATTATTGTTTCATTTTACCCAGAAGTCTCATTTTTTAGCTTCTCAGCAAAAAATTATATACATATAAATACAAATGATAGTAAATACCTATTAAGAAGTTGCCAACTGCTAGGTATTGCTTTAGGCACTCATCTGAATCAACTCACTTAATCCTGTTTACATTACCACCCTGTGAGTAGATAAAATTATTATCCTTGTTTTATAAAGGAGGAAACCAAGGCTCAAAAAAGTTCAGTAACTTATTAGCTAAGTGACTTCAGGCAAGGAGTGAAAGCTTAAACACTCCTGACCAGAGTCCTTACTGTGAACCACTAAGGTAGAAACCTACGACCCAATTTTTGAAGAGAAACAAACTCCAAAGAAGGAATGCTTTACACCATTATCATATTCTTCCCCTGAATGGTAAGGTCAGAATCTGGTTTATTAAAAATGCATAAGCTTTCTACTTTTACAAAACATTTGGCTTTTTACTAATATCCTTTTGTTACAATGAGAAATACTCTAAAAAGTAAACCAATTTTCTTTGACTATCCTCTGTTCACACGTCCTGATTAAATAAGTGCTAATCTAGTCTACTCCAAGGTAGGGCAGAATAGACTACAATATTTATATTAACACTGGAACAGAAATAAAAAAGGAAAAGAATTTTTCAGAACTATAATATCTGGGTGGGACAGCCTTATTTAGATCATTCCCCCCACCAAGATCACTTCAGAATCCATCAACTTGCATGCTATTTTCCAACTTAAGAAATAGTTAATAATGCCTTCTTTATGGAAAGCTGTATGTTGATGGCTGTTAACTGACACTTGAAAATGAGACAATTAAATGTTAAGTACATTAATAAAATCCCTAGCTGTTGGCACAGATAAATCTTTTTAGCCTACTGTTATGGTCAGTAAGTGCAGGTTTAGGGACTTCCCTGGCAGTCCAGTGGTTAAGACTCCACGCTCCCAATGCAGGGGGTGCGAGTCTGATCCCTGGTCAGGGAACTAAGATCCCACATGCCCTACAGCGTGGCCAAAAAAGAATAAAAATAAGTGCAGGTTTATGCAAGAACAGAAGCTGTGGATCTGAGCAGGGAAATCAGCTGGGGTCTTCACTGATATCAAGCTCTCTTCCTGATTAGGAAGGAGTACCTTCCTTATTACAATAACTAAGGATAAAAATGTCCCTCTGTCTCTAAGCAAACAAGAAAAGTCCTCATCTTTGAAAGGCCAAAAGGCTGTTATCTTAATCTTAAAAAAAGCCTATTTAAAGAAGAAACAACAAAAAACAAAAAAACCCACCTAACAGATCACAGAACTGTGAAGAAATTTGTACTCTGATTTCAAATATATGAAATACAAATCCTTCATGAATAAATTTTACTATTAATGCATGGTTAGTTTGTTTTGGGTTTAATTATGTCAACAAAGTATCTTACTTATTCCATTCTTCCTCTACCGGTTTAAGGATAAATAATAAAAAATGTCTTGCCATTTAAACTTAATACAAGCAACGAGTACACAACAATTACAAACCAAAAATGAACTCAATTCTTGGTCTGAGGAATAACAGGCCAAGTCACAATCCCTGATTAAGGAGAGGGGCAGGATGTGCTGTCACAGGAAATGCCATGGCAATAGGTGACCTCTTCAGAAGCAATTTTGGAAATCTTATTTCTCTGGAACATTCAAATAACAAAGTCATATGGGCAAAATGGTTCTAAATCCAAATTTGATTCTGAAAGTTTTCAAAGGCCAAAAGTTCAACATTAGAGATAGAAACATAAATAGCTACAGTTTACAGTTTTTCAGACAAGTAAAAACTATAGATTACCATTAATCTCTCTTTTATACTATCTGAACTACTACAACATAGAAAGAATTACCTATAATAATTAAATAATTATTGTAATATATATAATTGTATATAATATATATAATTAAAGATGTCTTTTCTCTGTTTTGCTTTAATAATGCAAGTATTAGAAATCATTTTAGCATGCTAGACGTAGTTTCTGGTTTACACTTAACGCCACAAAGTTAGAAATGTTATGTTCTATCACTAATGACATACCCGTAGTATGTCCCTATAAAAGCTACTATTTTACTCTGTGTAACTTTCACTGTCAAAAAACCAACATAATACCTCTTTATTCGTTAACAGTACAATTTAACTCACTTGTGATATTTGAAACTATCATTCTACTTGTGGCAAATTTTAAAGAACCAACCTACTCACTATAATTAAAAATAAAACCCTGCCTGATGTCAACCTAGTTAAAAAGGGAGTTCCTGCCATACACCTGATACTGTTGTGCTAAGTAAGCACTGCATCCTCACCAGTAGTCCTGTGAGGCAGATGTATCTAAATTTTACAATTTACAATTGTAAATTTTACAAATAAGCAATCTGAGGTTTAGCAGTATTAAGCTAACTTGCCCAAGGGAGCTAGCAAATGACAGAGTCAGGATTCAAACTCAGCTATGTCTAATCCTAAAACTCCAGTTAGATCTTAACCATAACCTCCCAAGGTTGTAAGTAATTCCCCATCTGTTGCGAATAAGTGCCACATCCTAAACCATCAGGATTAGATACCCAATGTCTCAATAAGTGATTTTTATAGAATCAGAAAGACAGCCATTAATTTTTAAAATAAAATCAACAATTCATTTAAAGAATGAAATGAGAATATGCACACTAGCTCTGTTAAAATTTTAAGTTCCAACTGAAACATCCAATGTTTAAGTTCAAGTGTGAATATTTCCCCAAATACACCTAGAACAAAGATATATTAAAAAACAAAACAAACAAACAAACAAAACCCTCCATCATAGTGTAAAAATAAAATAAAATAAAATACCCACAGCTTAATCAGATAAATAACTTCCAAGATTTCTGAGAATATAAGACACTGCAAAATTTAGCATGAAAGAAGTCATATTAGATTCTTTCACTTTTATTTAGACCATCCTATCATTTCCGACTATAGCTCTGTAATGCAGATGAGAGAAAAGGAAGATTGCCAATAATTTTAAAAAGCTATGCCTCAAATCATATTATATTGGTGACATGTATTTTAACAACCAATATTTACTCAATATCAACTATGTGCCAAATACTATTCTAGGCACTGGGGATACAGCAGTGAACAAAAACAAAGCTCCCTGTTCTCAAATTCTAGAAAGTAAATAAACACATTATTGGTGATTTCATATCCACTAGATGATCCTGCCAACATCTGGGCCTCTCAGTTCCTTGAACTCCTCTCCTCCAATGATCTCATCTCCTGCCCTTCCTTGGCCAGATCCCTATACCTTCTCATTACCAGCAACTTCAATCTCCCAATTTCAAGCACCTTGTTCTCTGATCACTACTTCCCAATAACCCACCTTCAACAATCCTTTGACCCCACTGTGACCCGTAATTAATTGATCCTATCTGTCCCCACCCCATCCCAACCCCTACATGGTCATTCAGTCCCTTGCATTAATACTCCCTTGCATACATCCTCAACTGTTCGCAAAATCTCTGCTGATTCTCTACCTGTAGAGACTCACCTGTAACCACTCAGGTTAAGAGTGACTAGGAAAAAACTATTATCACATGATTAATTTAACTTTAAATTCATTATCAAGTACCTCTTAAACCACACATTCCCTAATCCCTTCACCCTCATAGATAATTTCTTACCTCTTTTCACAAGCCTCCTACACCTCCTCCCTCACCCTTAATTTCAAATGGTGTCCTTCTTCCTATTTTCCTGAGGTAACTAAAGCAATTAGAGAACAACTTCCCCAAGCTTCCACCATATCTGCCCATCCTTCCTACTTTACTATTAATGTACTGTCCAAGATCCTACCTAAAGCCATCAATTTTTCCCTCTACTACATCATCCCAACAGCCTGCAAACTTACCATTATTTCTCTCAGCTTAAAAACAAAATTAAAGCGAAAAAAAAAGTATTCCTTTCTCTAGCTATAACCCCATTTCTCTGCTCTCCTTCTGAGCTAAATTCTTCAAAAAAGTTGTCTGTGTTGGCTGCCTACAATTTCTCTCCTCATTAACTTAAACTCACTGGAATATATAAAGATTTTACTCCTGTCACACTACCAAAACTGCTCTGGAAGTCACCAAAGACTTCCACACGTCTAAACCAAGAGTCAGTTCTCAGTCCTCATTAATTTGATCTACCAATAATATGAAGTACTTTTGAATTGGCTTCTAGGATATCACCCTCTCTGCCCCACCAAATTCATCTCCCTCTACTCTCCCCCTCACTTATTCTTCTGCAGCTTCACAGGGTTCCTTTTAACCTAATTTATTCACTGCTCAATCCCCAGTGCCTAGAACACACATGGTACATAGTTGGCACTTAATAAATATTTGTTAAATGAATATGTATATGTCTCTTTCTGTGTGCGTCAGGCAATAAACAGATCAACTATAGTCATTACAAACCAACATAGCATAATGTATATAGCTCTATTGGCCTCAACAGTTTTCTGAGTTTTTATATTAAAATAATAAAATTATAAACACATTTCATTAAAGACCAGAACTGGATCACTTGAATGTTCTGAGTGAACAAAATGAAATGGCTATAACTGAAACACAATGAAGAGATGCAGAAAACAAAACTCAAAAATTGCAAGGAGATGCTTATTTTCACCAGCAATCTTTGGTGAGAAAGCAAGTCCAGGCTTGGCTCCAGTGGTGATCCAGGAAGTGCCTCAGAGTAGGACCTGTATGTTTTTCACCATTGAAAAATATTTTTTTCTTCTAGCACAGTGTCTGGCATGTAATAAACATTAAGGCATCTGGTGACTGAAGATCTCATTGTAAGGTACTTCCATTTTCCTCTTTAAAATTAGCTGTACTTATCCTCAGGCTCTTGTCCAAAAATGCTGAGACTGAGTTAAGCATTACAGACTCACTTGCTCCTTAGTAATAGTGGTGATAAGTAATTATTGAAATAAATTATAACAAGAATATGTTAGGAAAAAATTTTTAATTTGACAAACCTCTGAGAATAGAAAACATAAGGGTCTATAAAAAAAAAATCTCATTCTAACATGCCGAAATATACTTGATTAACACTGGGTGGAATTAAAATTAAATTCCATTTCAGTCCTACATATATTTACATTCTAAAAATAATGTCATGAAAACAGAATAATCTTAGTTTTAATCCAAAGCCAACCGCTTTAGGATAAAGACTATAACGGGGGGAAAAAAAAAACTAAGAAAAAGATTATTAAGTTTAAGGAACAAAGTTCTCAGTTCAAAGTTGATGCATACTAACTGCATCAATTAGCAAAGTTGTTAAGATTTTCCTGTGCCTTTAGCTTTATGTTGACAACTTAATTTATGAGCCACATGCAGAAAAAATATTAATACATAGTAAGCAAAACACAACGATCAGTGTCAGGCAGAGTGAGTTCCCAATACCATAAATCGCCTCAAACAAACAAACAGAAAAATACAATTTAAAAGATATGGCGGCTAATACTTACACAAGGCAGCTGAGGTCTGCCAGGTCATCAATGAAGTCAAATAACTGACTGATATCATATGTGATAGAGGGGCTGTTGGGATTCATTCTCTTCAGATGTTCTTCATACATTTTACAAACACCTAAGAGAGAGGGGAAAACCAAGATCTTACAATTGTATGAACTTTAGATATGAGTAGCGTTATATGCTAATATCATAATATTTATTTTTACAAAATTGGGCTGGGAAAAGAACAGTAAGTTGATCACTTTTGTTTTCACTGTTGCCACTAGCAAATTTTTAAAAATTTTATAAATTCACCAGAATGTTGGTATCTTGTGCCTTAATAATAAAACTTTTTTTTTTTTTGGCTGCACCGTGCACAGCTTGTGGCACTTAGTTCCCTGACCAGGGATTGAACCTGGGTCCCCTGCCGTGGAAGCGCAGTGTCCTAACCACTGGATCGCCGGGGAATTCCGACAGTGTGTGTCTTAGCAGGTTTTTCAATAAATAAATATGTTCTATCCTGTACATACAGGTCTTCATGTACCTCTAAATTGACTTCATAAATTTCCTAAGAAAAAGTAATATTCAACCACAGAGTTGTCAAAAGCCATCTTAGTAAGGGTTTTTGATTGGTACTGGTACACACACTGTGATCAGAAACATCACTCATAAGTTCCTTCATAGAAAGGGTGAAATGGAAAGGAAGTAAAAACCTTTTACAATGACGGAAATTTCATTGTAGCACTGACCCACAGTTACCATCATACTTAGCGGTGAAAGACTGAATGCTTTCCCACTCAGATTAGAAGAACACTAGAATATCCGCTCTTGCCTCTCTTATTCAACATTGTATTGGAGGTTCTAGTCAGGTTGATTTGGCAAGGAAAAGAAATAACAAGCATTCAGATTGGAAAGGAAGAAGTGTACCTATCTCTATTCACAAATGACATGATCTTATATACAGAATATCTTAAGGAAACTACAAAACACAAACTATTAGAACTAATAAATGAGTGCAGCAAGATTGCATGATATAAGATCAATATACAAAAATCAATACTTCTATATCCCAACAATAATCTGAAAATGAAATAAATAGCATCAAAAAAGAATTCTTATGAATAAATTTAATAAAAAAGATGCAAGACACACACTGAAAACTATAAAATGTCACTGAAAGTAAAGATTTAAATAAATGGAATGCTATCTCATGTTCATGGAATGGGTGACTCAATATCAAGATGGTCATACTCCCCCAAATGATCTATAAATTTAATGCAATCCATATCAAAATCTGAAGTACTTCTGCAGAAACTGAGAAGTTGATCCTAAATTTGATACAGAAATACAGGGGTCTAGGATAGTCAAAACAATATTGAAAAAGAACAAAGTTGGAAGACTCACACTTCCTGATTCCAAAACTTATTCCAAAACTACAGTAATCAAGACAGTGTGGTACTGCTTATGCATAAAGACAGGCACACAGATTAATGGAATAGAAGCAAGAGTCCACAAATAAACCCTCACATCTATGGTCAACTGCTTTTTGACAAAGAGACCAAGACAATCCAATGGACAAAGAGTAGTTTTATTAACAAACGGTGCTACAACAACTGTACATTCACATGCAAAAGAAAGAACTTGGATCCATCTCACGCCATGTATAAATATTTACTCAAAATGGCCCCGAGACTTAAATGTAAGAGTCAAAACTATAAAACCCTTGGAAGAAAATACAGACACAAATCTTTTTGACTTTGGATAAGGCAATGGCTTCTTAGATAAGTTGGACTTCATCAAAATTTAAACCTTTTGTGAGAATCTGCCTGCCAATGCAGGGGACACGGGTTCGAGCCCTGGTCTGGGAAGATCTCACATGCCGTGGAGCAACTAGGCCCGTGAGCCACAATTGCTGAGCCTGCGCGTCTGGAGCTTCTGCTCCACAACGAGAGGCCGCGATAGTGAGAGGCCCGCGCACCGCGATGAAGAGTGGCCCCCGCTTGCCACAACTAGAGAAAGCCCTCGCACAGAAACGAAGACCCAACACAGCCATAAATAAAAATAAATTAATTAAAAAAAAAATTTAAACCTTTTGTACGTCAAAGGACACTATCAAGAAAGTGAAAAGACATACCACAGACTAGGAGAAAATCTTTGCAAAACATATATCTGATAAAGGACTGTTATCAAAAATATACAAAGAACTCCTAAAATTCAACAATAGGAAAACAAACAACTCAATTAAAAAAATGGGCAAAAGATCTGAATAGACACCTCACCAGAGAAGATATACAGAAGGAAAATAAGTGTTATGAAAAGATGCCCAACATCACGACATGAGGAGATTGCAAATTAAAATAATGAGGTATCACTATACATCTATTAGAATGGCAAAAAAATCCCAAACACTGACAATACCAAATGCTGCCACAGGAGCTCTCATTCAATGCTGGTGAGAATGCAAAATGATATAGCCACATCTGAAGACAGATTGTCAGTTTCTTACAAAGCTAAATACAGCCTTACTATAGGATCCAACAATCATACTCCTCAGTATTTACCCAAAGGAGTTGAAAGCTCAGGTCCACACAAAAACCTACACAGTAATGTTTATAGCAGCTTTATTCATTGCCAAAGCTTGGAAACAACCAAGATATCCTTCAATAGGTGATGGATAACCAAACTGTGGTATATCCATACAATGGACTATTATTCAGCAATAAAATGAAACGAGCTATCAGGCCACGAAAAGCATGGAGAAACCTTAAAAACACATTGCTAGGTGAAAGAGCTGATCTGAAAAAGCTACATATTATAATTCCAACCATACAACATTCTGGAAAAGGTGAAACTATGGAGATATTATAAAGATCAGTGGTTGTCAGAGGTTTGGGGGGAGAGATGGATGAGTAGGTGGAGCACAGGGGATTTTTTAGGTAGTAAATGGTCATTACACATGTCAAAATCCACAGAATGTTCAACGCAAACATTAATGTAACTACAGACTTTAGTTAATAATGTATCAGTATTAATTCTACAATTGTAATAAACGTGTCAAACTAATACAGGATGTAAATAATAGGGAAAACTGGGAGGGCATGGGAAGGAAGCACGGGTATGATAGAACTGTACTTTCTTAACCAATTTTCCTGTAAACCTGAAACTACTCTAAAAAAAACTAAATCTATTAATTTTGTTTGTTTTTTTGTTTTTGTTTTTGGCTGCGGTGGGTCTTCGTTGCCGCACGCGGGCTTTCTCTAGTTGCGGCGAGCAGGGGCCACTCCTCGTTGCGGTGCGCGGGCCTCTCACTGTGGTGGCCTCTCTTGTTGCGGAGCACGGGCTCTAGGTGCGCAGGCTCAGTAGTTGTGGCGCACGAGCTTAGTTGCTCCACGGCATGTGGGATCTTCCCGGACCAGGGCTCGAACCCGTGTCCCCTGCATTGGCAGGCGGACTCCCAACGACTGTGCCACCAGGAAAGCCCAAATCTATTAATTTTAAAAAAGGAATGCGGGGAGGGAAAGCTCTGTATTCGAGAGGAATATTAACTACTATAACGAAGAAAATTACCATTTGGCAACCACCATGTGAGAACTGATTCCAGTATTTCCATTTTAACTTTTAAAATGGAAAATAAACCACCATTTCTAATTTTAAAAGAAAGAAAGAAAAAAAAGAGCTATCAAGCCACAAAAAGACATGGAAGAACCTTAAATACATACTAAGTGAAAAAAGCCAGTCTGAAAGGGCTACATATGGCAATGATTCCAATTCTATGACAAGGCAAAAACAATGGAGGCAGCAAGGAGACCAGTGGTTGCCAGGCAGCAGGGATGCGGTGAAGAGGGATGAACAGGTGGAGCACAGGGGATTTTTAGGACAGTGAGCCTATTTTATATGATACTGTAATGGTAGATACATGACATTATGCATTTGGCAAAACCCACAGAACTGCACAACACAAAGAATGAACCCTAATGTAAACTATGGACTTTAATAATAATGTATCAATACTGGTTCATCAACTGTAACCAATGTACCATACCAATGCAAGATTTATTAATAGGGGAAACTGGGGTTAGGGAGAAGTATATGGGAACTCTCTGTACTTGCTGTTCAATTTTTCTTTAAACCTAAAACTGCTCTAGAAATAAAGTGTATTCATTAAAAAGACAGTGTATGTACAAAGTCTACCTTAATGGCAAGTAAGGATATCAGCAGAGGAAGGGACCTGAGAAAAGAACAAGAGCCTTGCTCTTCTAGAGCAGAATCTGATGGCAGGATCAGGAAAGCTTAGAAGCTGTCTCTAATTACTACAAGTAGCTTTTTTCCCCCCACAGGTCTACCCATTGTTGGTTTTAAATGAAGAGATTTTAAGTCTAACCCTGTTAGTTTCAGATAATCAACAAATTCAGGGACATGCCCGCAGCAAAAACACCGACTATAAAATCTTTATAGGAAGAAGTGAAGAATGTGCAATTTGCTAGACAGGGTGCAGGGTGGTTTACTTGATGTAATGATTAAATGTAAAGATGAATCCAATTTGCAATGATCCAATCTATGTGCTCTCATCTAATGGTTTACTGAGGGCTAACACTTCCCTTCAGGGTGGTGCCAGCTTATCAAATGTACAGGAAAGTATACTGATTTGGTTCCATCTGCCTTTATTCACTGAGGTAATTTTTTACTTTTTAACATTCTGATGGACTAGCTTTTAACATTTATTTGTTTAATAAGCAGACCATTAGGTTCTGTAGGCACTATTAGGTTCCTCGGGCCTGCCTTAACAACTCTATGGTGCTTGAGTTTAACCACAATATATAAGGAATACCTGTAAAATATTTACATAACACAGTAACAAAATAACATAACAAATAACAGAACATTTACATAACAATCAGAGGCTTGGGAAAGTCATTATATAATGAGCTTGATTAAAAAAAAGTAAAGTAATATTTGCAACAGAAAAAGACAATATATATAATTTATATTTCAAATATTCAACAAATACGGTCCTAAATATCTACTTTCCTTGCTCAAATTAACAATGCAAGAAATCTGGAGAAAAAAACAAACCCAAGACACCTGAGAGTTGCAGCACCTACCACTCTCACCCCGGGCCAGCATCAACAAGCCGGTGTGGACGCTAGCGTGGGAGTGGGGAGTCTCTACAGCCCGGCCCCCCCTACCCCCCAACACCTCCCCACCCCCGAAACAAACTCAAAGATTTCTACCCCTCGACTAGTGTTTAAACTTACCTTCCATGCATTCATTCACAGATTCATAGTCAGCATAAGTTCTGCCTTCTGGTCTCTTGGTAGGCTGTACCAGCAAAATGGTGTGAGACTGTGGAGGGAAAAGTGATTTCAATATAAGTTTCCAACTCATATTTGATAAATTCGTAGTATGAGATAGAATCTCCATTCATGACAAATGATCATTGGTTATTAAAACACTATTAATCAGGGTGCTCCTTCTACAATACTTATGCCTTTGCCCAAGTGTAGCACCAGAAGCTGGGTTACCTTCTGTAAGGTCTCTCTTAGCCTCCCAGTCCTTAATGAGTGCTTTCTCAAACTTTTACTGCACTTACTGACAGCAAGTACTCAGCATAAGCTAACCTGTACTGTTTTTTCTCTTTTGCACCTATCTTCCTAGCCTGATTATAAACCTGCTTAGGTGTTCTATCTCCATTGGTCACTTTCTAGCTCTAGCCCTACTAAGTCCCTAGTAAAAACAGATATGGGCTGATGAAAGGAGAGAAAAAGGAAGACACTATAATGACTGCAAGCACTGCATCAATCTATGTTCTTTTTCTAACTTTAGCGCAACAGTGAAGTCACATCTTATCCAGGGATTAGATTCAAGCATTAAGGCGTAAGATAAATTGGCAATATAAAATTAGTATATATAGTTAACATTACCCTAGAAGATCCATTAAATTATTCACCTAGTAGATGACTCACCTTAAGGGGCTATGTTGTACCAAAATAATGTATTTTTAAACTCTAGAATCACACAAAATAGCTAGAGGATCACATTGTAGGAGATGTGAACAGGTCTAAAGAACAGCAGATAGACTTTTATCTTCCATCTCACCCTCACTGGGGAGCACGTTTTTGTTAGTGGGTCTATTTCAGGGTTTCTCAACCTTGGCACTATTACATTTGGGGCTGGTAGATTCCTTGTTGCAGAGGCTGTCCTGTGCATTGCAGGATGTTCGGCAGTATCCCTGGTCTATTCCCACTAAATACCAGTCGTATCTGCACTCCCCTCTCCTGGCCAAGGTGTGACAACCAAAAATGCCTCCAGAACACTGGTCTGTTGAGGGTACAACCCCTTCTAATTTTTTGCCAAGTGTGTTAAGGCTTATTAATTAAATTCAAGTATGATGTAACCTCACTGTAAACCCAATCCTAAATCAAACTATTCATATTTTTCTCTTCTGCTGTACTATTATTTTTGGGTAAAAAACAAACAAAATCTCCTAATTACAGGAAGCAAACTGTTTTGAAATGATCCGAATTTTTAACCACCAACAATCTGCAACTGAAATAGCTGATGCCTAGACTTTCTGAACAAATCACCCCCAAAATAGTACTTTGAACAAAATATGAAAAACAAAGGAATTTATCGTACTCCTCCCTCCCCATCAAGAGCTGAGTCATTCTGATTAAAAGTTTGAGGATTTGAAATAAAACAGAACTTGATGACAAGAGATGAAAAGTAATTCTCACCTATAACGACCTGAACACAATCAAGGCCTTTCTAAAATAGTGAGTAAAAGCTAAAGAAAGCAGTATATTAGATTACTTGTTATTTATAAGTTTTTATAAGTCACCAGTAGTTTCAATAGGTCATATGTTGAGAAGAAAATTAATTTATAAACTACATTAGCATTCCTGCAAAAGGGCCTGCCCCATACACTAGCCATACCAGTTGCTACTATATTACTTTTGTTCTTATTCTAATGCAAAATAAAGGATTAAGTCACTTAAGAGAGTAAAGATATGGAAATGCCTATACAGTATGCTTTTTATATCTACCCTTAAAGTGAACCTGAGCGAAGTTTACTGTTTTCAGTACTTACTGCCCAAAGACAAGGCTTAAAAATTAAGAACAAGAAATGACTAAATTTACAGAACTGTAGTCAAAAATGGTTATTATTCTTAAGTGGCAGTGCCTTTCTGTCACCAGTTTAAGATCATAATACCTCTCAAACCAATTCTGGTCACTTTCTTCTTATTGGAGCCATTTTTGGAACTCTTTCGTTTTACTAAAAATCCAAATATATTTGCCCTATCAATTTTTTCCTTCTTCTGGACAGATTTGGTCCTGGCTTTCCTTAGGGTACTCTTTCTCAGGGGAATGACCAGTTCCATATATATATATATGTATATACACACACACAGACACACACATACAAAACATAAGTACATACAGTTAAACATATATATTTATATTTGCCACAATAGGAAGATAACATTGTGAAACCTAAATCAGAAAAATAAAATTTATGCAGAATTACCTTAATAAAATCCTTATTCTGATTACCAAGTGGTTTTGACTCACTCTAATGAATAGTTAATCCGGCTTTGTTAACTTTTTTAAAGTCTCACAAACATGAACCCTAAGAATAGTCATTCTACTGCTGCAGAAATACTACAGTGCATAACATTGGCTCTTTAGCTTCAAATGCTTCTCCCCAACTACCAAAAAGAAAAAAAAAAAGAAAGTGAAGCTGGTATCTTCAGTAAAGCAAAAGTACTTAAGACTTTTGAACCAACAATTGTTCACTTTAAATACAAATTCCAATTTTTAATTCTATTTGAAATGATAAGGAATTATCACTGATATTTGTTCAACGAGAATGGGTTGTTGATATTAACTTCTGTCATTTTCCCAGATTTTGATCTAAGCATTTTAATACAATACCAAATAGTGACATAAAAGGCAGAGAAAGAAGGAAACTCAGAGATGAAACGACTTGCCCAAGGTCACATTGCTAGTTATAACAAAACGGAAACTGGAAACCCAGTCTTCTAATTCCTAGTCCTCTTTGGGAGATTATGTTGGGTCAAACATTGAAATTCAGAAAAGGACAACCTGAAGAAAGTTCCTTGTTAACAATAGCTGCATAATCTGTTAATAACTGCAGCAACCAGAAAACGAAAATTGAAGTGTGGAAGTATCCATGACTCCTCAGAATCCCTGTGAGCGTCTCCTTTTTGCGGATTACAAAATACACACACACAAGCAAAAACCAAAAAAACCACCAACAACCCTTCCCACCCACTCCACTACCAACCCGGTCAGATTCTAAAGAACCTGGACCTTCAGCTGAACCTATCTTTTCAGCCTCCAGCCCCAAGAGAATATAAATAACGATAAGCACAGGATTAAGGGCTGAAAAAACAAAAAAAACCCCCAAAAAACCCACACCAAACCAGGCCTCTGGAGATCTTAGAGAAAAGGAAAAATATTACATATTTTTCCAAAAAGGCAGAGCACAGAAAAACAAAAGCGAATAGCTGAGAGAGCACGCTACAAAGCAAAGACGACCCCTCCTGGCCCACACGCTGGGTGCAGTAGACTCAATCTGTCAGCTTCGGGACAGGATTGTCATACATCCCTCGGCCATTGTTCACACAGGAAGCTAGAGAGTTTGGAGGGAAAGGGCAGCCTCCCCACGCCTGCCTCTACCAAGCAGCAATCGGGAGAAAGAGCATCCTCCGCACCGCACGCTTTGCCCGAGCCAGCCGGCGGGCGCGCAACCGCAGGGCGGACCCTGGCTCCGGGGCCTACCGCCAGGCCCAGCGTCTCCGCGGCGGGAAGGGGAAGGGTCGACCCACATGCCGGAGGGCCGAGCAGCAGCATGCTCGAGCCGGACTGGGTGGGGAGATGTATGGGCTGGGGTCACCCTGGAGGTTGGGGGCTCGGGGAGCCGGTTAGGCCTTTCTCACCATCGCGCCAAACTGTCGCTGCAGCCGTTGCCGACTCCTCTGCCGACTCCGCCGCAGCCCACGAGTTTGGCCGCAACGCAGCCAACAGCCAATGCCCGCGAGATGAGCCGCCGGAAGTCGTCAGAAAGACACCGCGAAAGACCCTTTCGGACCATAGAGACTAACATATTTCCGGCAGCTAGAGCAGACACTGACTCTGTTTCAGCCATCTTGGAAAAGGGCGACGAGACCCACGGAGAATGTATCGGAACTTGAAAAAGAATCTTTTTTTTTTTCAAGACACTGTCTTCCGTACTCTCGTTATTATGCATGCGGCTAAAGTGATCACTGGTATAGAGAGTGATACAAGTCATCTTTCAATGGCCCCACTCAAAAATGGCGGCAGTATAAGAATTCCCGGGGCATAGGTCAGTTGTAACCCGGAAGTACCCTTCTAAAGGAGGGGGTGGTAAGGCAATCCGGAAGTGGAGTAATGAAGAGGTGCCACTTGGCGGCCATGGCAGCTGTAGTATCGGTGGCTCCGGGTCAAGGCCCAGCGGAGTGGAGTAACATGGGCAGCACTGGGTATAGGGCAGAGACAGCTTTGTATCAGCTTCGCTGCTGAACCCCTAAGGCCCATCGTTAGAAATCTGCAGGACTCCTCTTTCCTCATTCTAGACTCGGAAGAGAGTTTGCCGGGATTGGTGGGCTGGTCCCAGACCTGGGAGGATCACAGGCGGGGCGGCTCCAGGGAGATAGGGCCGCTGGAAGAACGAATAAGTTCGCTTGGGTTTTCATCCTTTTCTGCTGCCGTCTGGAACGCTGTTCGTGGAGGAAGTAGGCCCATTGTGCCACCCTTATTCCGACGACTGAAGAAATCGCTCACTCGCATATTTTCCCATTGACTTTTCTCATCTGTTAACCCACGGGAATCCAGTGACTGGTATCGGAAAATTTACGGGCAGGGACCTAAAATTGTTGAAAGTTCTCTCTGGTGCTAGTATCAGCAAAAAGGGGCTGTTTCCAGGTACGTTCAAGAGAAAAGTGCCTCGTGAACACATCTGCCGGTGGGGAGGACCAAAGAACTGAAAGTCCACTTGTTATCTTTGAACAACCACACGCGTTTAAGAACCTAAGCACCCCTCGAAGCCTCGAGAATTTGTAGTCTGGTGGTGGGTGAATAAAGGAGGGCAGGATGGATGATTTCATCTCCATTAGTCTGCTGTCTCTGGCTATGTTGGTGGGATGTTACGTGGCTGGAATCATTCCTTTGGCTGTTAATTTCTCGGAGGTAAGAAGTTCTCAATTTTCTGTTAGCTGTCAGGATGGCAGCTGGGAAGTAGTGACAGTTGTAAAGGGAAGCTGCTTCCCCAGTTAATATCAGAGCTAAAGGTCTTATTAAGGAAGACTATCTTTTCGAAAGATGCATAATATGTAATAATAGAAACAAACCTCCTCTTCATCACTAGAGTTCTTAACGGGGGTGGGTGGATCCACTGAAGATTCTGGAATACTCTGAACTCGCTGAAATTGCATACCAAAATTTGAGACTGTGCATTTTACGGGAGAGAGGCACCATAATGTTCTTTTGATACCCAGAAGTTCCAAAGAATCAAGATTCTAGATTGCAATCAAAATATAAATGGAGTATGTTGTTTGTCCATACGAGTTGAAATCAATATAACTTCTCTTTTTGAGAAAATCAAGCATAGCTTTTTGGGAAAAGGTATTTTTTTGGATACCTGTAATAAGAATGAAGTAAGAAAAACACTAAATTAGATTGTTCTTAAGTCACATTTCCTTTTAAAGAAGGAGAACATTGAATGGGTTTTTGAAGTTGTTTTCAAATGTTTGTTTAGAAATGAATTTTTTTGTTAATATGGTTTGACATTTTGTTTAATTTCTTTGATTCTTTATCATTACTTGGACAAACATTAACAGGGAAGAATGATGAAAGCATTGTTCAATGAAAGTGCAGATAGGTTCTTCAGGTTGTCATAAGGAGTTCACAACATGCATAGCGCTCAAAGATTGAGGGAGAAAAACTACTACATTCAGGATTTCTTGAGTATACCTTGGGGTTCAGCAGTAAGATAGTTTCACTGCCAGTCCTGAAAGTGCTTTCAAAGAAAAGGGGAGTGGAGAATGGCCTGAAGTATTGATATAAAGGGAAGGTATAGGTGAGGTGTGAGGTAGGCCTTGAGGAAACCTGAAGAAAGAGGAGGCATTTATTGCTGGTAAAGAAAATAACCTGTGGGTGAGAAAGAAGGTGGAACTAGGCATTATGAGTTTGAGAAATAAAGCCCATAGCCAGATAGGGGGACTTGAATTGCTGCTGCTCCTTTTCTGTTTCCTTTTTTTATCCGTTCCTTTCAGCATCTAATGATTGAGCATATACATTACCTAATTTCATTTTAAAAACCCAGTGAGGTACAGATGAGTAGACTAACACTTAGATCATGTAACTTGGACGAGTTCATGAAGTGTGTTAGAGTCAGAGCTGTTTTTTCAATCTCAGTTTTTCTGACTCAGAGCAGTTCTTAGCCACTGTGTCCCTTGTGGCAGAGGTAGCAAACTGGTAGCCCATGTACCAAATCTAGCCCACAGACTTACTTTATTAGATTAGCAGAATGTTAATTTTATTGTTATTGGTATTTGTCTTTATTCCTCAAGGTAACAGTTGGCTAGAGCTGAGTAGTGGTAGATTGTCATGGTCCTTCTTGGCCGTGAAGCCTACTTCACTCATTTGGGCTACCTGCCTGCCCAGTCCTTTGTGAGCCTGCTATCTCTCCTCTGGCATAAATCATATTTTCTTATAACTACAGTAGAATTGAGTTGATATTATTAGGGCTGACATTTGTGAAGTTTAAGTTGGTTTGTATATTTTAAAACTTATTGAGATAACATTTATCAAGAATTATAATTAATTCAAATGAAGAACTGGTAGAACTTTTTATTTCTATAAAATTCTTAGACCTTTTCCAGTTTCAGTATTTTCTCAAACTGTCTTGAGTGATTTTTGCAATATGCAGGTATATGCTATCTTCTTTTCTTACTGAAGGAAATGTGTACGTGAGTGGTGTAATTAACTAGGCTATTAATAAAGATAATTAGTATGATATGTCACTTATGGCTTTCTAAATGGATGATCGAATGGTCTTTTTCCAGATGCAGGTCTTGAAATGCTATAAATCATCATTCATAATATCTGTTCATTATTACAGCAGTAACTGCATTTTGAGCTGTTAGGACAAAAATAAAAGTTATGTATAACTTAGTTAAAGACATTTTAGAATTCAACTGGTGATTTTTATCTCCAAGGAATTAGCATTTTTTTCTAGACAAATTATACTATTATTATAGATCAATGTATTGTGAAACTAGTGAGATGATAAATGTGTAAAAAATAAACTTTATTCATGGAGACTAGGAAGCACAGTTTCTACCCTTAGAGAATAGCTCCCCAAACTCCTACATTGGCTAAACAACTTTTCTTTTTAAGGAAGTCTAGCTTTTCTTGGGGACTGGAGTTATTATAAATAAAAGGACCAATAAACCTAATTAATTTTGCAGTTCACTTTCATTTATATGAAAAGATAACGCTTTTTATTCATGTTCTTAATCTGTCTGCTGCTTTGTCATGCAAAACTTTTTTCTTCAGAATTTCTCAGAGCAGGAATAAAAGATCAATAAAGCCATTAATTATGGCAGGATTAGTATTTGGAAATGAGTTAAAATCAAGTAGTCTGAAATTGCTGTAGCAGTGGTGTCTAGCTGCCATATCTGACCATCAAGAGGTATGTGTGGCATTGATATTTTTGTCACTTTCTCCACTGCCTTGCCCCCCAACCAACTTTCTTGACGCTTCTGTAACTTCCTTATGCCTAAATGACTTCTAAAACAAAGGAACAAAATCTCTGATTCTCAAATGCATTTATAAGTGACTGATAATCAAGATGCTTTCTTCTTCAGCATACGGGCAGGAGAAAAATTAAACTTGTAAAGGCAGCCAAAACATACTTTACACAAATGAGGTTTTGTCGGAAAAAAGAGTTGGACACACTAGTTTAGCACTATATTGTGTTTTTAAGATTCAGTTGTTAATGAGCAGTTTTCTTTGACTCTAAATGAAAATGCTACATAAGTAGGTTGAGAGCCTGCAACTTAACATTACCTAGGATAAACCCAGCTTATCAGGTGCTCTGACTGAGGAATGAAGTTCAGATATAAATGATGGCCAGTGTGAGATTTTATATTGATGGTCTGAGGATTGTCATTTACCTGAGCACATCTCCTCTTTGTCACAGAGCTGGGAAAGCAGTGTTTGCACCAGAGCTCTAGGGCAGCACTCCTCAGATTCTCTGGTGCATGCCAGTTTTTGTTTAACTTCCATTCCATTGCAGAGCAATATACATGTGGAAATGAAATACTAAGAAAATGAAGTGGAAAAAAGGCATACAGGGCTTCCCTGGTGGCGCAGTGGTTAAGAATCTGCCTGCCAATGCAGGGGACACGGGTTCGAGCCCTGGTCTGGGAAGATCCCACACGCCCAGAGCAGCTAAGCCTGTGAGCCACAACTACTGAGCCTGTGTGCCACAACTACTGAAGCCCACATGCCTAGAGCCCGTGCTCTGCAACAAGAGAAGCCACCGCAGTGAGAAGCCCGTGCACCACAACGAAGAGTGACCCCTGCTCGCCGCAACTAGAGAAAGCCCGCGCACAGCAACGAAGACCCAACACAGCCAAAAATAAAACAAATAATTTAAAAAAAAAAGCATACAAAATACAAGCCCAAATGCAGTATTGTGAGATTTAACAGACATACAATTACTCCTATAATTGTAAATATCATATTGCTATAAAACTTTTTGAAGGCTTTCTCTCATTTTGTACTTTTCTTATTACAGACCAGTTTGGATTATAATGCCACATTTTTCATGTGTTGAAACAGTATAGATCCATAGATACGCAGATGAAAGTAGTGCTATTCTTACTTCAATAAAGTTTTTTTTTTTTTAGAAGTTTATTTATTTTTGGCTGCATTGGGCTTTGGCTGCATTCCTGCGTGTGGGCTTTCTCTAGTTGTGGTGAGTGGGGGCTACTCTTCGTTGCGGTGCGCGGGCTTCTCATTTCGGTGGCTTCTCTTGTTGCGGAGCACGGGCTCTAGGCACACGGGCTTCAGTAGTTGCAGAGCGTGGGCTCAGTAGTTGTGGCTCATGGGCTCTAGAGTGCAGCCTCAGTAGTTGTGGCACACGGGCTTAGTTGCTCCGCGGCATGTGGGATCTTTCTGGACCAGGGATGGAACCCGTGTCCCCTGCATTGGCAGGCGGATTCTTAACCACTGGGCCACCAGGGAAGTCCCTATAAAATTTTTAAGGCAATTAGTAATGCACTAATTTCAAAAGGAACTGTCTGAGATGGGTAGTGTAGGTCAAAATCAGTGTCACTGCTTGAGCAAGCTGTTGAACATCCAACTCTTCTTGTCTTAAATGACTTTATAGGATTGTTGTGAGGATGTAAGGAAATAACATAAGCACAGGGCCTAACACTGTATCTAGAACATAATAAGAACTTTAAAAAACACTGAGGATTATTCTCAGTACTGATTGTGAAAACTTTTTTAAGATTTTCATTTTTATAACTTTGTTCTAAATTATAGTTTTTAAACCTTTTATTTTGGAACAGACCTCTATTAAACTCCCCGCCTCCCCCAATCATGAAACTTCTCAGCAATTTGGAATCCAAAAAGTCTTGTTTAGGGGTTGGCATTCCTGTTCACCATGAATGTTTCATTTGGAGAGGCCAGGGCTTTTCCTTTGGTCTCCCTGCTTTATAGTATTTTTCTTAGTAGTTAACTTTCTCTTCTTCATTATACTTATTCTCATTTTAAGCTTTGTTTTGTTTTTCATGTGTTAAAGTTTTTATTTTGTGTCTAATGATAATAACTGACTCATTCATAATAAATCTCTTTGGCGCTTTGAGTTACCACCAAATCAAAGGTTTGTGTCTAAAGAACGAATTTGTTCAGTATGTTTTTTCTCTGACAATTGATTATTTTTAAAATAGATTTGACAAAGTTGCATTTTTAAGGACTTTTGCATTTTCTGGTGTATTAACCTTTTATTCTTTTATGGTAATACAATAGATTTTACAGTTGTTTGGAATTTCATTTCTAAATTTTAGACTTTGAAACTTTGAATTCTCTGTAGTTTATTCGTATCTGGAAAGCAATCAGTAACTTTGTCTTCCCTCAGATTATTGTCTTATAATGTTATTGTCTCATAAGTATCTTTGCTTGATAAAGCTAAGTTTGAATCAAAGTCTAGATGCAATCTGATTCAATATTATTTTCCTGAAAAAGTTATATGGATAAACATCATTGAAATTTATCTGCATAATAATATTAATAATAGTTAATGCGTATTGAGCTCCTTCTATGTACCAGGCAATGATGTGCATTATCTTATTTAATCCTCAGGATGAGACTATGAGATAGATACTCAGGCTTGAAGACATCACGTACCTGGTAGAGGTGGGATTTGAACTAAGTCAGTTTGATTACCAGTCCAAAGCACTTGACCATTAGATGATATTTTCTTTCCTAATGAACACTGTAAAGAAGGAATGAAAATATTATGGATCTAAATCGGCACCTTTAGCTCCCCCAACTAGGAATATCTTTTGCATCACTAACATTTTACCTTCCAGAGTACATCTCATGCCTTGTGCTTACTCAGTGTAGCAGAATTAAAACTACTGAGGTAAACAATCTCTGAATACCATTGAAACCTATAAGAAAGACTGAATATGTCTTAGATGCCCTTTAAATTAGCACCTGCCAAGTTGGAATGTGAAGCAGTTCTCATTTTAAACTATTCAAGATTAACTTCACACTCTATATCTCGATATCTTCATAGTTTAGTCAATTCTAAATTGTGCTCTTCAAGAATTGACATCCTTTTTGAGGGAAGAAGACCTGAAATGGATTCAGAATGCTTCTGTATGACAGTCTTAACCTCTCCTCTCATTGAAGAATTTAGATGTGAGACTTTGTTGAATGACAGTGAAGTTTAAGAGCCTCTGTAGCTCAGTTTGGAATTCCAAGTAATAAGTAGTAATGCTAACCATGAGTACAGGTATTTCTTAAAACTTATGATGGAATTATAAAAATCTCAATTCTCCTTTAATACTAATATTCAATATCCAACTTCATTGCAATAGAAGCAGGTAATAGTTGGTTTGCAAATTCCTCTGCCCTGATTATATGGATTTTTAAGGGGCAGGGTCTTGGGGTTAACTACTAGATAATTACATTAAACAATCGCTTGTGAACCCTGTATTTATGTGGAGGTCAATTTTCTATTAACCAAACAATTATGCCCTAGCTTCTGCACCTTGTTGTATATGTTCCTTTCTTTAATTCTTTATACATTTGACAAAGGCAAGTTGGGGAAAGAAGACAGGTGCTAAAAGCAAAAGATGAAACAATGAAATAGGTTTTATAGAGAAGCAGTTTAGCATGGTGCTTAAGAGTATAGATTCTGGAGCTAGACTGTGTAGGTTCAGATCATGGCTCTGCCATTTGCTGGCTTTGTGAGCCTGGACAAATTACTTGAACTTTCGCTGCCTCTGTTGTACAAAGTGGGGATAATAGAAGTATCTACCTTATAGGATTATTGTGAGGATTAAATGAGTTAATATATGTAAGGTGATTATAATTGAATGTGCCTGGCTTAGTAAGTACTTAGTGGATGTTATTATTAATAGAGGTGAAGGAAAAGAATATTGATAGCACCTCTGTTATGTAGAACTTGTCCATCCAGAAGCCTCAGCAATCTAAAGGACCAGAAAAGTCTCTGATTAACTAAATAGATAGCCTTAAGAGCAAGCATTTTACTTGCTCTCTACTGTTCTTGGCTCTCACTTGGCTCCTGTGTATCTTTTTATGTAATTTTAGTAAGCTGGTGTGCCAGTTATCAATTTATTGCCTCTCAGCTCCAAATTCACTCTTCATTAGCTACGCTGCAAAAATGGATGTGGGCCCTTTAAATATTTTTCCTTTGCCAGCTGGCACAATGTTAAGCTTTGTCAGTAGAGGATACTGGAGAGAAGTTGTAAGAAGAAGGGGTTTTCCCTCTTGGTTCTGGCAGGCTTGCTCAGCAGGCCTTCTAGGCGACTTGATTCCTGTAGCACAGCTAGCCTCACCAGTGTCCAGCTTCTGCACTGCAGGTGGCTTTCAAAGCCCCAGACTCCTGCTGAACACACAGCTTCTCCAGCACCCAGCAGTCAGTAGTTCCCACTGGCAACCCCGTCTTGGGTGGTTTTATAGGAGAGTCTCTCTGGTGAGACCCTTTCCCATGAACAGTTTGCCCAACACCCTAGAGTGCAGATTTCCAGTGAGTTAACACCAGTGTGGCACCACAGAAACTTCTCTGCTTGTGATATTGTGATTTATAATAAGAAGTATGTATTTGCTTTTCCTCCTTTTCCTGGCACAGAGTTCCTAAAACCCTTGGAATTTCCTAAATGATAAGAGCCATAAAGGTGTCTTACTATGTGAATGAGATGACTTTTGGAAAGCCACTGGGTAACCTAAGGATGGGGGCTTGTCACCTGGAGAACCAACCACATGATTCCAAGGGTTGGAACTTAACAGTCCCACCAGCGAGGGGAAAGGGGATGGAGGTTGAATCAATCGTCAGTGGCCAGTGATTTAATCAATCATGCCTATGTAATGAAGCCTCCATAAAACCCCAAAGGATAGGGTTTGGAGATCTGGTTTGGTGAACACATGGCGGTGCTGGGAGAGTTGCATGCTCAGAGAGCATGGAAGCTCCGTGACCTTTCCCCATACCTTGCCTATGAATCTCTTATATCTGGCTGTTCTTGAGTTATATTCTTTTATAATAAACAGGTAATCTAGTAGGTAAAATGTTTTTCTGAGTTCTGTTCAATTAATTGAACCCAAGGAACCTCTGATCTATAGCTAGTTGGTCAGAAGCACTGGTAACAACCTGGACTTGGAACTGGCATCTGAAATGGCAGGGGGCCCGTCTTGTAGGACCTGATGCTATTTCCGGGTAGTGTTAGAATTGAACTGAATTGTGGGACACCCTACTGGTGTCCAAGCATTGCTTGGTCTAGGGAAACCCCACCACCACACATATACCTCAGAATTGGTCCCAGACCTTTTACTGCTGTTCATTGAGCCCCAGCCATGCCCTCTCCAGCAGAGTTTGGATCTCAGCCCTTATGAGACCTCTTCTTTGAGCAGATCTTATTTTGGTCCTAGGTAGTCACTGCTCCTTTTAGCTGCAGTTCTTATGTTCTTTAGAGTTCTTTCTTACTGGCTAATTTCTCATTATTCCAGTCCCCTTTTATAGTTACTCTTTGTATTAAATTTTTCTGGTTCAAATTACTTTGTGATTTCCATTTCTTGACTGAACCCTGACTAATACAGCTAGGTAATGGGTCATAAATCATATAAGTATTGAGGCTGAGCAGTGAATCAGGCCTGGAGGAAGATAAAATGGTCCAAGTGTCATGATGTGTGGCAGCTAACCTCCAGTGTCAGTGCCTGGGAGTCTAAGGGAGTCGTGAGAACCGTGGTCAACTGTGGCACAGAAGAGCATGTGCCATTTGATGACACCAGCCCTGCTGTTGCCAAATCTTCCTACTTTTCAGAAGTTGGAAATCTGGATTTTTATATGAATCTTCTAAATTTTATTCTTTGGCTACTAATTCAAATATTATTGCGTCGCTGTGTGGATCAAAAAACCTGTGTTTTGGACTTCCCTGGTGGCGCAGTGGTTAAGAATCCGCCTGCCAATGCAGGGGACATGGGTTCGATCCCTGGTCCGGGAAGATCCCACATGCCACGGAGCAACTAAGCCCGTGCGCCACAACTACTGAGCCTGTGCTCTACGGCGCACGTGCCACAACTACTGAGCCCATGTGCTGCAACTACTGAAGCCCGTGTGCCTAGAGCCCGTGCTCCACAACAAGAGAAGCCACCGCAATGAGAAGCCTGTGCACTGCAATGAAGAGTAGCCCCCGCTCTCTGCAACTAGAGAAAGCCCACGTGCAGTAACAAAAACCCAACACCGCCAAAAACGAAACACAACAAAACCAAAAAAACCCCTATGTTTTGAAATGCCAGTCTCAATCCTCTGGGCTGGACTGTCTGATTTCTAAGCTCTCTGTAAAGTAGAAAGAGCAAACTAGAAGGGGTGGGGCAACAAGTAGAGGAAATAAGTCACAGTATGACAACAAGGGGGGAGACTGAAAAACATTTCAAATTACTACAAAACCTAAGTGTTCTGTAGTAATTTGGAGTGTTACTACGTGTTTAGAACTGCTTGGTAAAGGGGAAAACGTCTCTACGTGCGTATTAAGGGCACTGTGCTCTCTACTCCCACCACAGTATAATAATTAATAATAACAGTAGCTACAGTATCAACTCATGTGTCAAGTTCTGCACTGATTTTAACAGTAACATTGAAAGGGAAGAATTCTTATCCTGTTTATAGATGAGGAAACTGAGCCTCAAGGTTTACTAAGTTCAAAGCCACTGTTTATATAGCCTCTAATTAAATGAACAAAAAAACCGTTTTAAGCCTGGCTATATAATAGGGATTCTTTGTGGCAAATTTAAAAAATATGATAATGTGTAAAAGGAAAATAAAATCATCCACTGTCCAGTGAGAATCACTAGTAACATTTTTGTTTCTTTTCATTCTTTTTTTTTTCTATTTGTTTGCATTTTTAAATGGTGGATTATGTGGTATATGTATAAATTTACATTTCCTGTTCTTTTACCTGGTAATTATAAACATTTTCCTTTATTATTAAAAACATGTTCTAAGCACTTTTTTGGGGCGGGGGGCATGCTGCGTGGCTTGTGGGATCCAGGGATTGAACCTGGGCCCTTGGCAATGAAAGTGCCAAGTCCTAACCACTGGACCACCAGGGAATTCCCTATAGGCACTTTTTTTTTTTTGGCTGTATTGGGTCTTCGTTGCTGCGTGCAGGCTTTCTCTAGTTGCCGCAAGTGGGGGCTACTCTTAGTTGCGGTGCGCAGGCTTCTCATTGCGGTGGCTTCTCTGTTGTGGAGCACAGGATCTAGGCGCGGCGGGCTTCAGTAGTTGTGGCACGTGGGCTCAGTAGTTGTGGCTCGCGGGCTGTAGAGTGCAGGCTCCGTAGTTGTGGCGCACAGGCTTCGTTGCTCCGCGGCATGTGGGATCTTCCCGGACCAGGGCTCGAACCCGTGTCCCCTGCCTTGGCAGGCAGATTCTTAACCACTGCGCCACCAGGGAAGTCCCCTATAGGCACTTTTTAATGTTTTCATTACGTTCAGTTATTTTATATACAGAAATTCTTACTATGCATTTAATTTGTTTTCAAGTTTTTTCTATGATAATAGTGTTGAATGAATATTTTTGTGTCCAATGCTATGACCATATTTCAGATTATTTCCTCAGGGGTAGAATGACAAGATTAAAGAGCGTAAACACCTTCAAGAAGGTTCTCAATCTATATTACCAGTTTTTTTAAATGCATTTTTTTTCAACAAATGCAAATGACACTGTGTTCTCACAAACACTGAGTACTATCATCTTTAATTTTTAAAACTTTGCTAATTTGATAGAGAAAATGTAGTTTATTATTTTAATTTTCTCAGTTCAATCAAACTTCTTATGTATTAATAATATAATATTTCATTGCCAGTGTTTTCGCAGGTCTTTCCCATGCATCAACGGGTTTTTGTTTGTTTTTGTAGTCACATCAAACAATCTTATGGGATTTCCTTTTATTTTCAGAAAGGACTCTTATACAAAAAGACAAGTTAGTCTTGTTTTCCAAGATTGAAGGAAGTGGCATCAATAAAGTATTGCTTGTTCTTACCTCTATGTCAAATGAATTAGGAAAGGGGAAGCCTATATGCCACTGGCATAATGGCAACTGTGGTAGCATTGTTCACTTGAACTTCTGTCCAAGTATCTGGGTTTTGTTTTGTGATTCTTGTGGAGGAGGGGCTTAGAAGCATTTATTGCATGCTACTGATGAGGCTGAAGATAAGTAATAATGACAGCTACTCTGTGCTAAATGTGCTAACATCATACTCCTACATGATCGCAGTAGTAGTGGCAGCCCTGAAGGATATTGAACTTGCTCAGTATCACAGAGCCACTACTTAGAGGCAGGAAACTTTTTGGCATCTTGCCTCAGTTGTAAGGACTTGAAGAATTGAGTTCATATTTGAGTTTTCTTCGTTATCTGTTACTGACACTTAGCAGCAGATAATGTAGTAGTTAAATTGACATTAGGAAGTATCTCCTTGAAGCAGGCTTATTTGTAAGAATATGGAGAAAGCCTTTGTTGCTTGAACAAGAGTTACTTTGTGCCCTGTGATATTTGATCTCTTCAGTGCCTGGAGCTTTGAAGGGATCAGTCTCATAACATGAGATGCATCTTTGATTTTTTAGGAAACTATAGTTGATGCTTTCAGAACTAACATGAACATGGTATAAGGGAGATTGAAATAAACAATCTTCAGTATTAAAAGCTTTTAAAATTATCAACATGTGTTTAGTTGAACCAAACAATTTGACTGTTTCTATGAGCAAGGAAAGAGAAACCATTTAACTACCTTGGTGTCTGTGAAGAAAACTAAACTGACTTCAAAGCTTTGCACTGCACTGATAGCTAATGGCATTGAATACAAACTGTTGTTTTAGTTAATACTTCTGGTCAATCCTTTGGCTTAGTCAGGCTACAGATGTGAAATTGTAAAATGAGATATCATAAAATGAATGGCATTGCACAGTTCATGCCTCTCTTGAGCAAATATTTCATTTCTCCACCAGAAACTATTGCTTTGGGAACTCTTTTCATCTTGGACCAACACTTGGAATTTGTAGTTCTTCATTTAAATACACCCTTTTAGTGATTTACCATAAGCAAAGGAGGGAACCATAAGCAAAATGTCAGCATTTTAACTTTGACATGTACATAGTTTTGAGATTAAATAACAATTTGTGAAGTTGTGTGAAAGAATACAGCTGTACAAATAACATGGAGCCACATCTCAAGTGCTTGAAATAAATAAGATTGAGTCTAAAATGATTTAGGTAGTTAAAAAAATTTTTTTAAGAAAAATTGAAACTATAACCCATGACAATTATGCTTATTTTTTTGACTATTGATTTTTTTTTTCAATCACAAGTGTTGCCTCTATAATTAGGTTGCTGTAAGAAAGTTAGTACACATTTATCAAGCTGATGAAAGTTATGTAGAATAAATAATCTTTATATTGCTTTGCTGAAGATTGAAACAGTGACTGAACAGTAATTGAAACAGTGCTGAAGATTGAAACAAGGTTTTGAGCTCCTTGGAAATAAAACAGTTGTCATTTAAGGTATTTGCATGAATGAGACAGATGACAGCATTGCCTCACATTTACTATGATGGAATCCTATTATGGTTCTTCATTATATGTACTTTAATACCCCTTGAGCCAAAGGAGAAATTCTGAATCAAATAACCACTGAAAATTCTAGATATGGTTATGCTTTTAAGGGACTTGTTAGGCCTATTTCCCAGCACAAGTATTCTAAAGAGGTTCCAGTGCATTCGTATATTTGTTGATATTAAAGGCCAGTGGAGTGGCAGGTACCAAGTCCCCAGTGCCTTGCATGATGCTGGGCATTTAATTCATTCTCTTAGTATATGTTTAGGGGAGAATCTGTTATGTGCCAGATACTGTTCTATAAACTGAGTATTCAGCAGGAAATTAAAAACAAAAGTTTCTGGGCTTCCCTGGTGGTGCAGTGGTTGAGAGTCTGCCTGCCAATGCAGGGGACGCAGGTTCACGCCCTGGTCTGGGAGGATCCCATATGCCGCGGAGCAACTAGGTCCGTGAGCCACAGCTACTGAGCCTGCGCGTCTGGAGCCTGTGCTCCACAACAAGGGAGGCCGCGATAGTGAGAGGCCCGCGCACCGCGATGAAGAGTGGCCCCCGCTCGCTGCAACTAGAGAAAGCCCTCGCACAGAAACGAAGACCCAACACAGCCAAAAATAAATAAATAAATAAAATGCTGGCTTAACTCCTAGAGAGTTTCATAAAAAAAAAAAAAAAAAGGGGGCTTCCCTGGTGGCGCAGTGGTTGAGAATCTGCCTGCCAATGCAGGGGACACGGGTTCGAGCCCTGGTCTGGGAAGATCCCACATGCCACGGAGCAACTAGGCCCGTGAGCCACAGTTGCTGAGCCTGCGCGTCTGGAGCCTGTGCTCTGCAACAAGAGAGGCCGCGATAGTGAGAGGCCCGCGCACTGCAATGAAGAGTGGCCCCCGCTCGCGGCAACTAGAGAAAGCCCTCACACAGAAACGAGGGCCCAACACAGCCATAAATAAATAAATAAAAATTAAAAAAAAAAAAAAGTTTCTGCCTTCATAGAGCTTAAAGTTTTGGGGTAAGGAGTTCCAGGAACAAACATAGGTTTGCTTAATTTAGTTAACTTAGTTTAACTTCATTTGGTAAATAAATGTGCTTTAATTTCAAAATAGACTGAAAACATAATACAGTAATTTTAGCTCACACTGCCTTTCCTCAGAGGAAATATTACAAAGCTAGATGATTTACTCAAGTTTACCTCAATGATCTCTTTTTTACAAATTCTCAAATTCTTTTTTTTCTGACTTTTTTAATGGTATTGTAATACAGATCTCATGCTTACACTGTTGTAGATCAGGGTTTTCCAGGCGTTTGGATTTCACAGGTCAGTAATATATTTGAAATTCAGGAGAATTGATAAAGGATTGCCTGCTTTAATTTTGCCAAGTAAGGACACTAAAAAACAAAAACTATTGTCACCATCATTTCTTAAAAGAAAGGACATTTTAACATAAAAGAGTATGTAGGACATAATCTTAGAGTACAGAATAGTCCTCTACATTGAAGAAATAAAATGTTATGAAAAGCTCATTACATTGTCCTTATTTCTCATTTTGCCACAGACCTTTAGAAAATGTCAACAGAGAACAATTATAACTAATTGTAATTTTGGTTTTCCCCTTGATGTTGCTAAGGGATTTTTCTGACACACTATTTAAAGAGGTTGTGTGATTGGATTTTATCTTTTTTTTTAGAGGTAAATTTTATATAATGGATTTATGTCTTGTGCCATATGAGGGACATTGTCTTGGAATGCACAGGGCAGCAGAGTACGATGTCAAATCTAATCATGCCTCTACACTAACTAGCCTAGCTGTGTGATCTCGGTCAAATCATCCCTCATTTTTGGCTTTTGATTCTCCATCTTCGTAGAGCGAGGATCATTTCTTACATTTCTTGCAGTTCTTAAACTTGGATTCCATGTTGATAACTTTGGTAGCTAGTATCACACTTCCAAAAGTATGTGTCTAAAGATTAATAAAAATTTTTAGTGTCTTTCTAAAAATTTGGACCAGGCTCCTGTTCACATTCCTTCAGCTGAGAGCATTTAATTGTTCATACATGATTAACAAAGAAGTGTAATTTCATGACTATGTACTTTAAAGATTTACCATAATTTTGTTGTAATGATATTAGCTACACATGGAGATTTGACTGTTTTCTAGCTTGGGCCTTTGGGAAATTCTTATAAAATCTGTTGTGATAGATAATGTTCAGAAATCTGGTCTGTGTAAATAAGTGAATGGAATTATAAGTAATTTCATCTTGGAAACAAGAGTATCTAAAAATATTAGATTATTTTAAATTACTTAAAATTTAAAAGGCAGCATTTTAGGAGAATTATTTTTTACTTTATAGATTTGAAGTTTTTGTTTTTGTTTTTTTTGTGGTGTCCATAGTTATTCTGGATGGTATGTACCCCTCAGTTCTCTTAAATGGTGCTATTTCAGCACCCTAATTTTGTGGTATGCAAGCCTCAAAAACTCTTCTGCTCCTGCTTTTAAAACTTGTCTCAATCTAGTGCTTCATGTGACTCCAGTGTAGAATATAATGAAGCACCTGGTAAGTGCCTTGTGAATTTGTGGATTGATCCACAGTTGTAAACACCACTGGTTTCTGCATGCAGTTTTTTACATAAAATTCTGGTGAATGATTTTTAAGGACTATCTGAATGACAAATTAGATTAAGAAAAAAAGAATTTCTTTTTCAGCCGCAGCACGTAGCTTGAAGGATCTCAGTTCCCCAACCAGGGATTGAACCCAGGCTATGACAGTGAAAGCCCAGAATCCTAACCACTAGGCCACCAGGGAATTCCCCAAGAAAACATTTTGAAAGTGGTTTTTGGTATTCTTCATAGACCTCTGACCTTGATTTCGAAAAACTGCCATGAAGACGCCTTGTTAAAATTGAATAGTTCTGAAATGAATCCTTTCAGAGGTCCTGGCTGAGTAAATTACTCTCCAGATAATTTTATAGAGTAAAAGGTACAGATCTTAATACAGTTGGCTGAAATGTGACAAATGTATATAAATGTAACTCACATCCCAATCAAGATTTAGAACACTTCCATCATCCTAAAGAAATAACCTGGTGCCATTTTCCAGTTAGTCTTTTCTGCCACTGTGTAACCCTCCTGCCAGAAGCAGCCGCTGTTCTGATTTCTATTGCCATAGATAGTTTGGCCTGCTTTTAAGCTTTATATAAATGGACTCAGTACATGCTCTCTTTGTATAAGGCCTTTCAAACATCGGGCTGATGTTTTTGAGATTCATGTTGCTGTATGAAGCAGTCATTTTTTCCTTTTTGTTACTGATTAGTATTCCATTGTGTAAGTATACCACAGTTTGTTTATCCATTCTGCTGTTGCTGTACATCTGATTCAGATTATGGCTATTATGGATAAAGCTTCTATGAGCATTCTTATACAAATTTTGGTGGGGACATATGCTTTCATTTCTCTTGGTAAATACCCAAAAGTGGAATTGCTGGTTTAACCTTATAGGAGATGACCAGTTCTCCAAAGTGGTTGTACCATTTTATGCTCTCACCAACAATGTATGAGAGTTCCAGTTGCTCTATATCCTTGCCATCATTTAGTGTTGTCAGTCTTTTTAATTTTAGCCGTTCTAGTGGGTGTGAAGAGGTATCTCACTGTGGTTTCAATTTGCACTTTCATGATGCTTAAATGATGTTGAGCACCTTTTCATGGGCTTCCTGGCCATTCATATATCTTTTGTGAAGTATCTGTTCAGTGTTTTACCCGTTTTTATTTTTTAATTTTAATTTTGTCTCTTATTGAGTTGTATTCATTCTTTATATTTCAAATACAAGAGCTTTGTCAGTGTCTTAGGTTGGGTTCCCCAGAAAACAGACTCTGAGAAGATTTGCATGCAGGAAGTTTATTGGGGAGTGCTCTTGGGAGTAACACCTGTAACTGGGTTACAGGTGTAACATGGGTTACTGGTAACCCAAGTAATTCTTGAGAGCAATTAGCTCTTTCTCTTTTCGGTACATACATCCCTTTCCTCTCTTCTCATCTTCCCTTAATTTGCAAATCTGGGGTATCTTTCATTTCCATTTCCCAGAGTAGAGCATAGTCAAAATGCTGACAGGACAATCTTCTTTCCTAGTAATTTATTCATTAGTTTGAATTGTGGAGTTCTGAAACCAAGGCCTTCAAATGAAACGGTATGCTCAGTCCAGTTCAGTTTTACCCTCGTTTTTGTCCTTCCTTAGCAGTAAAACTTGACATTCATGATTTTTTTTAAACAAAGGTGACTTTTATGAATTGTTTAGAGAGAATGATGAGAAGACTAATTACCATGTCACCTTCTACACAGAATAGAGCTGTTTTTCCATCTTGTGTTCTCCATGCTCTGACAGTTTGTCTCAAATGAATGCTGTGATTAGCAGTACTTTGGTGAGTTTAGTAACTTGGAAAAGACAAAGACTCTTAGAATAGCTCAGTATTGAGCATTAAAATAGTAACACCAGTTGTCTGGTGTCATTTTTCCAAAATGCTTTGGCCACTTTCTCCTATTGACTCCTCTATCTTCACAAGACATGTAGAAATATTATTTTACAGAAGAAAAGTTGAGGGACTTCCCTGGTGGTGCAGTGGTTAAGAATCCGCCTGTCAATGCAGAGGACACGGGTTCAAGCCCTGGTCCAGGGAGATCCCACATGCCACAGAGCAACTAAGCCTGTGCGCCACAACTACTAAGCCTGCGCTCTAGAGCCAGTGAGCCACAACTACTGAGCCCACGTGCCACAACTACTGAAGCCTGCACGCCTAGAGCCCGTGCTCCCCAACAGGAGAAGCCACTGCAATGAGAAGCCTGCGCACTGCAACAAAGAGTAGTCCCTGCTCACTGCAACTAGAGAAAGCCTGCGTACAGCAACGAAGACCCAACGCAGCCGAAAAATTAATTGATTAATTAATTAATTAAAAAATAAGAAGAGTTGAGGTGCTAACTTGTTAACTAATTTGAACATGGAGTCAGTTCTGCCTCCCAAGCCAGTGCCCCAACCACTGGAGGCATTCAGAACACTCTCAGTTTATAAGTAGTTAATGGCTATCCTGAATGTATGAAGGGGTGACCTGGCCTAGGTGCTAAGGGGATTTCCCTCTTGCTATAGGGCAAGTATTAGCTGGTGCTGACATTGCAACTGTAGTTCCCCCATTTTCAATAGATACACAATAGGTATAGATCCCTTCTTTGTTCCCAAACAAGAAGGGGGTAATGTTTCAACCAGCCTTTCAGCTAAAAACCCATTTTCCTATAGAGGCAGTACTTGTACATATATATTCCCACAGCTTCACAGTTGCAAGTTCAGTAGTATATTAACTAATACAACCATTGTTATTTTTGCTAACCTCATAAAAGAAACTAAAACAGAAAAGTTAAGTACATGATATACTACTAAATTATTAAAACTTTTCCCTAAGCAACATAAATGCCCTCTTGTAGGTTTTTTTTTTTTTTTTTTTTTTAAATTTTATTTTTGGCTGCGTTGGGTCTTTGTTTCTGCGCACAAGCTTTCTCTAGTTGTGGCGAACAGGGGGTACTCTTCGTTGTGGTGTGCGGACTTCTCATTGCGGTGTCTTCTCTTGCTGTGGAGCAGGGGCTCTAGGTGCGCGGACCTCAGTAGTTGTGGCTCAACGGGCTTAGTTGCTCCATGGCATGTGAGATCTTCCCGGACCAGGGCTAGAACCTGTGTCCCCTGCATTGGCAGGCAGATTCCCAACCACTGCGCCACCAGGGAAGTCCACCCTCCTGTAGTTTTAAAGATCATTTTTCATACTGCTAAGACTTCAGGAAGCCATATAGGATACATCACCGCTTCAAGAAATTTTGAAACTTAATCTTTTGTATCTTGTATGTCAGGATACTATCTCTTAAAGAAATCTGAGTGTAAAGAAAAAACTGGGATTAAGTGGATTAAAACCATAGATCATTTATGGCATTGATTGTGATGATGGTTTCACAGATGTATACTTATTTCCAAACACATAAAGTTGTATGCATTAAATATCTATAGCTCTAGTATGTCAACCTTAGTCAAGCGTTTTTTAAAAAGCTATAGGACATTTTAGCATCAAACTGAATATGGGGACTTCACTGGTGGTGCAGTGGTTAACAATCCGCCTGCCAATGCAGGGGACACGGGTTCGATCCCTGGTCTGGGAAGATCCCACATGCCGCGGAGCAACTAAGCCCGTGCACCACAACTACTGAGCCTGTGCTCTAGAGCCCGCGAGCCACAACTACTGAGCCTGTGTGCCACAACTACTGAAGCCCGTGCGCCTAGAGCCCATGCTCTGCAACAAGAGAAGCCACTGCAATGAGAAGCATGCGCACCACAACGAAGAGTAGCCCTCAGTCGCTGCAGATAGAGAAAGCCCGTGTGCAGCAAGGAAGACCCAACGCAGCCAAAAATAAAATAAATAAATAAATAAAATAAATTTAAACTGAATACGTTTTTCATTGTATGAGTAATACGTGTTCATTGCAGATAAATTTAAAATGTGTTGTAGGGACTTCCCTGGTGGCACAGTGGTTAAGAATCCGCCTGCCAATGCAGGGGACATGGGTTCGAGCCCTGGTCCGGGAAGATCCCACATGCCACGGAGCAACTAAGCCCGTGTGCCACAACTACTGAGCCTGCGCTCTAGAGCCCACGAGCCACAACTACTGAGCCCGCGTGCTGCAACTACTGAAGCCCACATGCCTAGAGCCCATGCTCTGCAACAAGAGAAGCCACCGCAGTGAGAAGCCCGCGCACTGCAACAAAGAGTAGCCCCCACTTGCTGCAACTAGAGAAAGCCTGCATGCAGCAACCAAGACCCAACACAGCAAAAAAAAATAATAATAAATAAATTTTTAAAATGTGTTGTAAATTATATATTACACATTATGTTTATAATCTATAAAGTAAAAAATTTGTTAAGGGTAATTTATACTTGTTCTACTTGTATGTATACCTTTTCAAAAGAATTATGAGATTATCAATGCATATTGTTGGCCACCAGCTTTTTCCTCATAACAGTACACCATGACTTTCTATATCCATGAATAGACCTGTATCATAATTCTTAATTGTTGAGTCTTGTGCTACTGTGATGAAGTATTAAAGTTTATTAGCTAGTCTCCTTTCTTGGACATTTAGGTTATTTTCAGGTTTGCATTCTTAATATGTGCAGTGGTCATCTTTGCATAGTTCTTTCTTTCTTAGGATAAATTTCTAGAAGTGAAATCGCTGGATCAAAGAATTCACATTTTTGAGGCTTTAACTCTAAATTGCCAAATTGGGGTCCAGGTAGGTTGCAGCAATTCACATTTCTTCCAGTGTTAGACAAGTATGCTCATTTCTCCCTATTGTGGGTAGTAGACAAGTGTTCCCACATCATTGCCAATCTGGTAAACTTAAAAATGGCATCTCCTTGTTTTAATTGGCATTATTATTCGTGAAGCTGACGCTTTTTCATGTTCAGTGGCCATTGTAGATTTTGGCCTCACAGATAAGCAGCTCACAGCCTTCATTGCAGATACTTCAGAAACTTTACCCTGTTCATTCATCAATCTTTTCAACAGCTTATGTTTTCTTTCCAGGAGCGACTAAAGCTGGTGACTGTTTTGGGTGCTGGCCTTCTCTGTGGAACTGCCCTTGCTGTCATCGTGCCTGAAGGAGTACATGCACTTTATGAAGATTTTCTTGAGGGTGAGAAAGAGAGACAGGCCTTTGAGATACGTTATTGATGTGGAGGGCTGAAAGGAGAAGCTTAGTGTTATTTTTTTCTGAACACGGTTCATGTTTGCCATAGAATATATGCCAAAACATATCTTTTGACGTCTTTGACAATAAACACATCAATAGCAGTTTGTGATTGAATGCCTCAATCCATGAATACCACTTAAGATTTATTTGCAATAATGCATGAATTCTGGGCTTTATAAGTATGAGTCATTTTTTAATGTCCATGCAAAAACTTCCAAGATCCTACATGATAATGATTGTATTTTTAGTGTTTTTTAATTGAAAAAAATATATAGATAAACACATTTGGATTCAAGGACCCTTTATAGTAAACTTTGTAGTGAGGACCTCTGTAGTAAAGGATAACTAAAAAATTAAAGAGACCTTTCCTGACAAGCAGAGAACAGTATAGCTGTATAAGAGAAAATGCTGAGCAGTGTCAGCTTGGTTCACTCATCTGCTAAATGATTTGGTCCTTCACACCAGCTGGAAGGCATACTTGATGCAAATTTGTGATTCAGCAAAATCAGATTCCTACTTGTCATGAAACTTCACAGATACCTGTGAAGGACTGAAACCACAAATGTTAAATTGGTGAACTGAATCTTCAAATGCCAAGAGTCTGTTGGACTTTAAGAATAGTATAAAGAGGTAAACACCTTCCAGATTTCTTACTAGTTACAGTATAATAAATAGTCTTTCAGGTCTCAGTAGAGGAAAAGAACTGTGTCTTTTATCCAGATTGATGATGCTCTTATGCCCAGGGTATGAATATGGGCATAATGGTAAAGAGTGAGGATTGTGGAGGTTTCATTGCAAAACAGGACAGAAGCTGAGGATTGGTCAGCCTTAGGGGAAAAAAATAATAAATCAGGAGCCTTAGAGCAGTGGTTTTCACCCTGTTTTGATCGTATATTCTATTGGGGAAAAAGATATACATGTGCTATTGTACTGATTTACTCTGTACATTATAAAACACGCTCCTTAAATAGAAAATTTTGGAATATGAGATTTAAAGTCCTTTCATATTCTAGTGGATCATCTTGGATTTTTCTGGATGTGATCATTACTATCCTGATATCCTAGGAAACATTCAGACTATGATTAAATAGACAATTAAAATTTGTTTTGCTTGTCTTTGTGCTAAGAATTATGGGTGGCAGTTATTTCCTAAACTTGTCTGATAATAAAAGTTCCTTGAGGGAGGGGTGCATTTTAAAATTGTAGTTTCCTGGCCCCCAACCTAGACTACTGAATCAGAATTTCCAGGGAAGGGACCTGGGAATGTCTAATTTTAACAAGTTGTCAAATGATTCTTATTAGACAAGTTTGGGAAACACTGGGGTAGAGGAAAGAACTGCTTCAGGTTTAGTTTTTGTTTGTTTGTGTTTTAATAACAGTTTTATGAGATAATTTACATACCATATTTCAGGTATAGTTTTAAAGTTAAATGTAGCTACTATGTGTTGGGTTGCTTTCCTTTATTTTAATAGTTTTCCTGGTTTTGTCCTAAAATAATTTTGTGGATTCATTTGAAAATGAATGTGCTGTATAAACCTGTTTTTTCAAAAATAAGCATTCTGGTCTCTTTAACCTTTTCACCATAGATTATTCTCCTGCCCTAAGCCATCATTAAAAAAATCTTTTAAGGGGCTTCCCTGGCGGTCCAGTGGTTAAGACTCCGTGCTTTCACTGCAGGGGGTGGGGGTTCGATCCCTGGTCGGGGAACTAAGATCCCACAAGCCGCCCAGCCTTGCCAAAAAACAGAAAAAAAAAAACTTTAAAAATTATTTTCATTTATATATTTTACATTCACTCTTTTTGGCGTGAATGACTGCATTTTGCCAAACGCATAAAGTCAAAATGCAGAACAGTCCCGTCACCCTCATCCCCTTTTGTAGTCAAACCTTTCCCCCAACCTGGGGCAACCTCTGATCTCTTCTCTCTCTCTCTATAGTTTTGCCTTTTCTGAATGTCATATACATGTAATCTTGTAGCCTTTGGATCTGACTTCTTTCAGTTAGCATAATGAGGTTGAGAGTCATCATGTTGTTCTGTGTATCAATGGTTTGTACCTTTTTATTTCTGAGTAGTGTGCCATTGTTTGGATGAACCATTGTTTGGATGAACCATAGTTTGTTTATTCCTTCACCAGTTGAAAGACATATGGGTTGTTTCCAGTGTTGGTGATTATCAGTAAAGTAACTATAAACATTTGTGTACAGCTCTTTGTGCGAACATGAATTTTTATTTCTTTTGACAGGTGGAATTGCTGGGTTATATGGTAAGTGTGTGTTTACCTTCATAAGAAATTGCCAAACTTGTTTGCAAAGTGCCGGTACCATTTTATATTCCCCTCAGTAATGTGTGAGAGTTCCAGTTGATTCCCTTCCCAACACTTGATGTTGTCTATTTTGTTTTAGTTTTTTATTTTAGTCACTCTAATAGGTGGGTAGTGGTATCTCAATGTGGTTTTGATTTGCAATTTCCTAATGGCAAATGACGTTGAACATCTTTTCATTAGTCACTCTATTAGGTGGATAGTGGTATCTCAATGTGGTTTTAATTTGCAATTTCCTAATGGCAAATGACGTTGAACATCTTTTCATGTGCTTGATTGCCATTGCTGTATCTTCTTTGATGGTATCCAATCATTTGTCCATATTTTAAATTGAGTTTTCTTATTATTGAGTTTGGAGAGTTCTTCATGTATTCTGGATACAAGTCCTTTACTGAGATACATGATTTGCAAATATTTTCTCCTAGTCTGTGGCTTCATTCTCTTAACAGTATCTTTCCCAGCGTAGTTTTTAATTTTGATGAAGTGAATTTATCAGTTCTTTCTTTCATGAATTGGGCTTTTGGTGTCATATTTAAAAAACCTTTTGCTAAACCCAAGTTCACAAAGATTTTCTCTTTTGTTTTCCTCTAGAAGTTTTATAATTTTAGGTTTTATACTTAGGTCTATGATCCATTTTGAGTTAATTTTGAACACAATGTAAAGGTTCATTTTTTTTTAATAAATGTATTTATTTATTTATATTTTTAATTTTTGGCTGCATTGGGTCTTTGTTGCTGCACGCGGGCTTTCTCTAGTTGCGTGAGCGGGGTCTACTCTGTTGCGGTGCATGGGCTTCTCATTGCGGTGGCTTCTCTTGTTGAGGAGCACGGGCTCTAGGTGCACGGGCTTCAGCAGTTGTGGCTCGTGAGCGCTAGAGCGCAGGCTCAGTAGTTGTGGCACACAGGCTTAGTTGCTCTGCGGCATGTGGGATCTTCCTGGGCCAGGGCTCGAACCCGTGTCCCCTGCATTGGCAGGCGGATTCTTAACTACTGCACCACCAGGGAAGTCCTTCATTTTTTGCATATGGATGGATGTCCAATAGTTCCAACATCGTTTGTTGAAAAGACTATCTATTGAATTGTCTTTGCACCTTTGTCAAAAATCAATTGACCATGTTTGTGTTGGTCTATTTCTGGATTCTCTGTTCTGTTCCATTGATCTGTTTGTCTATCCTTTGCCAATACTACATTTGTCTTGATGACTATATCTTTATAGCAGATTTTGAAATTAGATTGTGGAGTCCTTCTAACTTTGTTCTTATTTTTCAAAATTGTTTTGGTTAAACTAGTTCCTTTGCCTTTCTATAAAAATTTAGAGTCAGCTTGTCAGTATCTACAAAAAAAATCATGCTGGAATCCTGATTGATATCGAATTGAATCTATAGATTAATTTGGGGAGAATTGACATCTTAAGAATATTGTGCCTTCCAATCCATGAACACAATATATCTCTCCATTTATTTAGGTCTTCTTTGATTTCTTTCATCAGTATTATAGTTTTTAGCATACAGATCTGCAAATATTTTGTTAGATTTATACCTAAATATTTCATATCTTTGTGCAGTTGTAAATGTTACTTTTAAAATGTCAATTTCCGATACTCTAGTATTTAGAAATTTGATAAGCTCCATGTAACTTGAGCTGCTGTCAGGGCAAAGTGGCAGGAGAAAAGAGAGAACAGAATAACCTGTTTTCCCCCCATACTCTTCAGACCACTGGGGCCCTTTTCCTAGATACTGTGGCCAGAAAGATGGTGTATTTCTTGGGGTTTTAACTGCTGTTGTTACTGCCATGAAGTTCTGCAGCTGGGGCTGCCTTCAAGGTAGGGCTGGGAAAGAAAAGAGAGGGAGGGTAAAAGGAAAAAAAAGGGGAGGGCTTCCCTCCACACCAACACCTCTCAGCAGTCCCTCTTCCTGGTCCTCTGCTAGAAGGACAGGGTTTCTTTTGAAGTTTTTGCTGCCCTATCTCCTCTTGCTATTGTTTACTCTTTATAGTCTTCAGGTAGTTGTATTTTGTCCAGAGTTTTTGTCGTAATCAGTGTGTGATTGAGACTATAGTGGGTTTACTCCACCTTGGCCAGCACCAGAAGTCCCCATCATTCTTTTTAAAAAGTAAAATGTTAATATTCCACTTTATTAAATTTTGAGGTAGCTCGACCATGATGTTAGTTTTAAACTAAGCTATCTCCAAATTTTCCTCATCTCTCTCTATACTGATAAGTCACATCACTTTAGTTTCTGCTACTTTATCTTTTTCTCCCTCCACCCTTTTCCACTCTTTCTTTATTGTACATCAAACCAACTTTTCTCCAAACTTTGAAAAAGGAGTTTATTTACATGTAACTACAGCCTATGGTTTAGTTCTTCTGTGAACCTTATAATTATGATAATTAACATTTTTTCAGAGCTCAGTGTACCATGTTAACTAAGTGCTCTGACACTTTAATAAGCATTAATAAGCATTATTAAATACGAATTAATGTAAAAAGGAGCCTCTCACATACTCTTCTGTATTTATAGCTCTAAAATCACTGACCTTAAATGATTATCAGCGTTCATGTGAGAAAACCATCTTTCTATAGAAACAGAAGTTTTGAGAACATAGTTTATTGAGTACTGCAGTGCTTGTTTACTGTGGAGCTAATGTTTGAAACCACCATAATTCTTTGGAACATGAGAATTGATATGTTTAGGAAGGCAGACTGTTGGTCAAAGACCTAAATATAAATGTGATGTGGTCAGAAACTGTTGTGGTCAGAAATGGTTCAGTATAGATTATCCCACTTATTTCTCCAAGAATGCCATGTGTCAGATTCTTTAGAGAGATACAGTTATCATTTTATGGCTTTCTCTGTCATTTTGCTCTACATTTAAAGTAGAGGGTTAAATCTGCTATTATATTTAATTAACTTTTATCCTATCATTCATTAATAAAAATGGAGCTCTTTAAGGCTCTTGTTATACTTTACTTTCAGGATTCTGAAACATGGATGATCCTGGACTAATACAACCTATCTCATCTACCTCTTATTCTGTCTGCTAAAATGTCTAGTCTCTGCTTTTTCCCTGCCCCTTCCTCTCCCTTCCCCCCCAGCATTGTTTTATTGTTCAGTATTGTATCTGACCAGATAATCAGGCCAACTATTTCATATAAGATGTTTAAAAATAAATCTCCCAAATTAATTCCATTAAATGTGCAACTGTGTTCCTAAATATTCAGTGAGCACTTAACCGCATACAAGGTTTTGTGTGAATATATTGCCTGATCATCACAGCAACCCTCTGAGGTGGATACTATTTTGTAGATGAGGCTTTTGAGCCACAAAGAGGTTAAATAATTTGCCCAAGGAACTCAGCCAGTAAGCGTCAGGACCAGGATTTGAACACAGGCTGTCTTACTTGGAAGACTACACTTTTTTTTTTTTTTTAACATCTTTATTGGAGTATAATTGCTTTACAATGGTGTGTTAGTTTCTGTGAAGCCTACACTTTTAATGACACTCTGCTACATGGTGGACTTTGTAAGGAATTTCACATTACCAAAACACTGTTTATCTGCTAAAGAAATCTAAGTTTCCTACCTTGTAATGAGATTCTTGTCTTTCAGAAACACAGTATTTTGACAAGAGATTCACTAACATCCCTTTAAAACGTCAGCTTTATACATTTGACTATGGTCAGTTTTCTGTTTTACATGAGAAACAGAATGCATCATTATTAAAAGCTACACCACCCTATTACTGAAAACACGTCAAGTGTAGAGAACTGTCTGTCTTTGCCAGAAAAAGAAAAGTATATAGTAAAAATCTGTGAAGGTTATAAGGTGTGAGTAGAAGTTAAGAAATTTAAAACAACGAGTAAAGGCCAAAAATATAAAAAATCAAAACTGGGGATCACCTCAAAAAAAAAAAAAAAACAAAAAAAAACCCCAAATTACCTGAAGGTTTGATTCTTAGAATGCTTTGTCCTTTGTACATGTTAATCTGAAGAAGGAGTTCCAACAAATCTGTTCAGAGGGTAAATTGGTTCTAGTATATTTAATTTAACGTATGTGTCTGTGTCATAGAAAGGCTACATACTATACTGATGGAACTTACTGGAAGGATTCCTATGTGAGTATCTAGGGAAAGAATTAAGCCCATAATGATTTGCTGAACACTCTGTTAGTGGTACGAGAAATATATGTCTGATGAGCAATATCCAATGATAATACTGGGTTTATATACTTTGCAGTGGGATGAATGTGACGTGGAACATGTCTCAGCTAATGAATTACCAACCAGTGCCCTGAGTAAAACAGACACAACGATAACAACCTGAAAGTTCTTTCAAGAATGAGTAACACATGTCCACAACATAATGTATTTTAATTAAATAGCTTGGTTTTTAAAAAATTTTTATTTTATTGAAGTATAGTTGATTTACAATGTGATGTTAATTTCTGCTCTGTGGCAAAGTGATCAGTTATACATAGATATACATTCTTTTTCATATTCTTTCCCATTATAATTTATTATAGGATATTGAATATAGTTCCCTGTGCTATGCAGTAGGACCTTGTTGTTTATCCATTCTATATATAATAGTTTGCATCTGCTAATCCCAAACTCCCAATCCATCCCTTGCCCACTGCCCTCCCCCTTGGCAACGACAAGTCTGTTCTCTATGTCTGTGAGTCTGTTTCTGTTTCATAGATAAGTTCATTTGTGTCATATTTTAGATTCCACATGTAAGTGATATCATATGGTATTGATATTTGTCTTTCACTTTCTGACTCACTTCACTTAGTATGATACTCTCTAGGCCATCCTTGTTGCTACAAATGGCATTATTTCATTCTTTTTTATGGCTGAGTAGTATTCCATTGTATATATACACTACATCTTCCTTATCCATTCATCTGTTGATGGACATGTAGGTTGTTTCCATGTCTTGGCTATTGTAAATAGTAAATAGCTGGGTTTTGAGATCTCAGTTTTTGCTAGGTTGAGTTTCATGTCCCAGAGTAGAAGGAAGGAGGGATGTGTTAATACTGAATATCTGGATCCCATTACTAATCTGTTTATGTACTAATAAGATCATGGGATTATCACTCACTTTAAAAAGTTTTTTTTGTTTTGTTTTGGCTAATGCTTGCAAATAAAACCAATAATGCCTACCATTCATTGTATATAATCCAGTAAATATTTCATGTTTTTATATAAAGTTAAATTCCACTTAAGTATAAGTATTCAGATCTTTTATGGAAAGCTTCAATCAACAGCACACTTATTTCAAGCCATATATATATATGTATGTGAATATATATATATATATATATATATATAGAATAATGTTGCTGACATTTTACTTATTTGCCACAATTTTACATAAAATTAGGTGTTAACGACTTCAAAATGGGAACGTCAGGAAATTATGTACTTGTATCAGTGAATGCTCAAAAAATGTTGGAACTCTTTCTTTAATTTACCTCCAGAGTACGCAGCACACTTAGATGAGAATCATCAGTGGCAGCAGAATTTTCCTTGAAAGTAGTTTAGGTTCGGAGAAATATACAACTTATTCAATGCCAATCTGTTTGATAAGATAGGTGACCTGTTTATTCAATATTATTTTAGATCAAAAGCTGGTGATACTAGAAAGTATGACAGTTTTATTGTGATTCATAAACTTGACTCTGAATGCTATACCAAGAGTTCCAAAATTATTTAGATAAAGAAAGCATTGTTAGGATAAGATATAGAAGGATCTTATACTTATCTAAATTTAAAAATTCTGATATACTTATACTTTATGAAGGGAAATAATTTTGGCCACCCTTTGAAAGTTGTAATTAGGCTTGACATTTAGTTTCAGAACTGTGGACACCCCAAAAGTAATTATCTTTAAAAATTGTTATGCAACTGTTCACAAATAATAGTATGACTAACACCCTTTAATAAGGTGTTAACCCACCTTTGTACCTAAGCTCGCTTTAGCATAACCTTTCACCTAATTTAGCATGTCCATCCGTTACCTATTAAGTCTGGATTTATAAAGAAGCATGTGCATAATTATCTTAAAACATACAACTAAAAGATTGTATTTTATTTCCATTTAAAAAAATCTTTTTGCTTAGGAAGTAATTAATTGCATAACTTTTGAGATGAAATGCCACATTAAAAAAATACAGAAGTGAAGGCCATTTTTTTGCCTTCAACATCAATTTGTTGAGTATCTACTCAATTTATGGCCTTATATTGATTGTTATCCGTTCATAGATATACAATATAGCCCCTGCCTTCAAGAATTCACAGCCGATGGAAAATGAATAAATTAACAGTCAGTGACAGCAGGGGCTGGCAAACTTTTTCTGTAAAGGGCCAGATAGTAAAGATTTTAGGCTTTGTGGGCCATATGGTTTCTGTTGCAGTTACTCAGCTCTGCTGTCATAGCATGAAAGCAACCACAGACAATCATGAACAAATGAGCATGGCTGTGTTCAGTGCAAATTTTATTTACAAAGCTAGGCATGAGCCTTTGTCCTGCAGTTTGCTGCTGTCTGAATTATGGTATAGTGATATAAAACCTGTGGTAGACACATACTACTGTGCTGTGTATACGTGACTAGAGGAGGACACAGAAAATCTCAGGGAGGAAGGGACTTATGAGCTGAGTCTTGAAAGACAAGGTGTTATCCAGGAGAAGCAGCATGGAAGGCCCATGGATTCATTAACTCCTGCAGAGTCTAAGCAAAGGCAGAGACAGGAGCCCATTTTGTTAAATATTTAGTGGGTACCTTATGAAAAGATAATCATTCACATCCTTTCCAATAGCATCTTTCTAAATAGTGTTGAAAATTGTAGTTACCAAAATTCTATGACTGACTTCACATGTGTAGTTTCTTTACATCTATAAATATGAAGAATTGGTTTGTATATTAAAACAGAAGCATACCAAAAATTGCCTTGTCTTTAGAGAAAGTCAAGTGTTTTACTTCGTTTATTTATTTTACATTCTTGAGGCCATGCTAAGCTATTCTCCCAGCGCACAGAGACCTACTTGAAAAGTAATGAGTTCTGTCATCTCAGTATTGGTCATCAGGGTACTGCATTTTGAGTTTATTAATTTTTTATTGAAATATTGCATACAAAAAAGTATATGTCATACACACAAGAAAGTACACATATTGGCAGTATATAGCTCAATGATTTTTCACAAACTGAACACCCTCCTTTTACCATGAGGCTACATTTTAATTGTCCAACACTACTGATCAAAATTCTTAGACTGCTTCTCTCATAAACTTAATTATTTTTCATCTCTGAGCTTTCAGTAAGTTCTCTGGCTTAAAATCCTTACTGCTAACAATAATTTTGCTTGCATGAAGGACAGGGTAGGCACATTCTGTCTGCCCACCTTTTCCTCCTAGACCTGTCTAGCGTTCAGTCCTCTTTAATTGATCACTGCAGCGTAGGCTTCTGATTTCCAGGAAATACCTTTTATTCCAAAATCATCCATTTCTTCCTCTGAAAGTCTCTCTTTACCTCCAGCAGTGCTTCCAAACTGAAGGTAGCAACTCTGGATCTTGAAATAAATTTAGTAAGTTGGACTTGTGACTGGCATTTAAGAAGAGCACAAAGGAGGGACAAGACAGATGAAGAAATAGAATAGTGCATTGTAACCATTGTAAGGCTAAGTATTATTTTTTGCAACTTTTTATTTAGTTTTTCATCTATGTGTGTGTTTACTAGATCATGATGTAAAATTTATTTTTTACTAGGGATCATATCCTTAAAAGTTTAAAAAACATTGTCATAAGTCTCATGTCAGCAATATCAAAAACTGCTTAACATTAGCACCATTAACATTAACTGCTGATACTCGTAGAACTTGTTTAAATTAATAAAATGGAAATTTGGGGGCTGGAGGAAGTTTTTTTCTGCCTGTCTCTTGGAGGAGCACTCCATCTCATTTTAAGATGCCAGTGTAACTCAAACAGAGACGTTACAAGAAAAAATGTTGCAGACAGATATCCCTCATGAATGTAGATGGCACAGTGCTTTACCAAATATTAGCAAATTGAATCCAGCAATATATAGACAGGATAATACATTTTGACCAATTGGAGTCTGTCCTAGGAATGCAAATCAGGGGTTGGATTAATATCCAAAAACCATTTTAATTTATTATCTTAATCGAACATAGTAGAAAAACCATTTGATCATCCTTAACAGGTAGAGAAAAGGATAAACATTTGACAAAATTAAACTCCTATTTATATAAAAAAAAAAATTCTCAGCAAACTAGGAAAGAACTTCCTTACGGAGAAAGGGTGTATTTGAAAAACCTACAGATAAGATGCCTAACACTGGGAACAAAACATGGCTGTCTCCTCTCAACCACTTGTACTTAACATTCATTGTACTTGGGGTCTTGGCCAGATGCTAGTCTGCAGTAAGGCCAGAAAAAGAAAGAAAAGGCATAAAGATTGGCAAGAAGTAGAACTATCTGTTTGCAGATGACATGATCACCTATGTAAAAATGGTTAAAAATTTAAAGCCTCACAATATCAAATGTTGACAATGGAATGGAGCAACTAGTACTCTCAGACATTGCTGTTGGATATGTAAAATGGTACAACCACTTCGGAGAACAGTTTGACAGTTTTTTTTTATAACGTTAAACATACATACACCCATCAGTTCTGATCCTAGGTATTTACCCAAGGGAAAAGAAAATGTGTATCCACAGAAAGACTTGTACCTGAATGCTCATAGCAGCTTTATTTATAATGGGCCAAAATTGGAAATTACCTAAATGTCTATCAACAGCTGAATGGATAAACAAGTTATGATATGTCCATACAATGGAACACTACTCAACAAAAAAAGGGGACCAAACTACTGATATGTGCAAAGCTTAGATAAATCTCAAAATGTTATACTGAACAAAAGAATCCTTATGCAAAAGAGTATATATTGCATAATTCCATTTATATGAAATCCTAGATCAGGGAAAACTCTGGGGACAAAAAGCTCTTCAGTGCCTGCTTGGGACCAAGAGTGACATATTGACTCCAGGGACGCACAAGAGAACTTTTCTGATATTTTAAAGTACTGTTCCATATCTTGACCTTGGTGGTAGTTGCTAGAGTTTTTACATTTGTGAGTTATACCTCAATAAAGTTGATTTAAAAAAAAAAAAAAGAGAGATTTAGACATTTTAAAACAAGTAAATGAAATCACTATTTGGGAAAAAAATCTTAAGATTAAAAAATTCCTTTGGGAAGATGAAAAAGTTTTAGAGGTGGATGATGGTTGTACAATGATGTGAGTGTACTTAAAGCCACAGAATTGTATGCTTAAATGTGGTTAAAGTGGTAAGTAAATTTTATGTAATGTGTATTTTACCACATTTTTTAAAAAGGTTAAAAAAAAAAAGAAAAAGCTGTGTAAACAAACAAAAAATCTTTCAAGAATTAGAAAAATACATGAGTTTTTATTATCTTAAGATGGTATGTGCTTTGTGCTTCTCAAAAATGACTTTTAAAGAATTAAGGCAGGCTCTAAAATATTGCAACAGACTTATGTAATTTCTTTGGTCAAAGATTAAAATGCTTAATCTAATTATAAACAATAAATGTGTTTAGTATGTTAGCCTGTATTTGTGAAACACAGCAAAGATCAGGATTCTGGCCTTGAAGTGTTTATGTTTTGAGTGTCAAATACGTGAGTATAATAAACTAGCAGTATTACTTAGCCAGGTGTCATTTACTGTAATTCAGAGTATCCCAACAATCATATTTCTAGAACAATCGTCTTTCTAGAAGGAAATGTCTCTTTTAAACTGCTCTGCCCTTTTGGTTTCTAATTAGTGATTGTCCCCTGAGATTTTTAAAGCTAAAAGTGTTTTATACTCAGTTTGCCCTTTATTTGCAATTTTTATATCAACCTAAGTGTAAAACTAGATAAATTTGATTGTAATTATTTTCACTGTTACTGTTCTTCATTTGCCTATTTTCATCAAAATAAACCTTACTGTGGTTTCTGGTGAGATTGGTATGAATTTCTCTAGCCTGAAAGGAAGATTTGGGGATGATATCCCTTGGGAATGACTGCTTTCTTGCTTGGTGATTTGCTTCCACTTCCTAGGTTTTGGGAATAATAGGCAGTTAAAAGCTCTGCATGCCAAAAGCAGAGGACCCTTGGGAATTTTTTCATCATGAACTTTAAGTTAAGGGAGTTTATGATTGGCTAGATTATAATATAGGAAGTGAATGTCTTTGCAGTAAAATCTGTAGAGCTTGAAATACAAAAGAATGGAAGCTTCTACATGAAGATGTTTTGAGGGGGAAAACACATTTTCTCTTTACGGTTCATTCTGCTCTAGGGAAACACCACCAAGCGAGTCAAACACAGAATGTGATTGCATCAGACAAAGCAGAAATACCGGTTGCCCATGAACAGGAGCACAGCCATGACCACACACAGCTGCATGCCTACATCGGTGTTTCCCTCGTACTGGGCTTTGTTTTCATGTTGCTGGTGGACCAGATTGGCAGCTCCCATGTGCATTCTACTGATGGTAAGTAGCTCCAGGGTTTTCTGGGCAGTGCAAAACATTTGCATTTTAGGTGATCACAAGTGATTGAATAATTCAATATGTATCAGTGGTCTTATTTAGTGCTAAAACTTTCTCAGGTTCTGGTGAACATTTCATTCATTTGAGAAAGCTAGTGGGTTGTGCCATTTGGCACAAGGGAGTGTTTATTGGATTATTACCCTGGTTATTTTAAAGCTCATTTGATGGAGGTCTAGGGCAGAAGTTCTTAACCCTTTTAGTGCCATGGAGCCTTTCAGCAGTCTAAAGCCTGTGGACCTTTTATTGGAATAATGTTTTAAAATGCATAAAGCACAGTATAGGATTACAGAGAAAATCAATTTAATACAGTTACTAAAACATTAAAACAAATTTGTGATATAGTAATGTATGTCTTCTTTATCAGCGCATTAAATAATGAGATAATATATTTAAATCATAAGCAAGTTAGAGTTAAATTTAATTGTTTAGGACATCAGTATAACAGCTATTGTTGAGTAGCTTGACTAAGAACATTAAATTCTGAGATGGGCTTTAACAAGGCAACAGAGTGTCAAGTTGAACATCCAGTTGATTTGGCTTTTTGTTTTGATGGTTACTAGTGTAGAAGAGCCTGATTCACAAAGATATTTTATTACAAATGTACTTGAACACATTTGTAGCTTGCTTTCCAGGGAAAGATAAGCTTCTTTCAAGGACAACTAGAATTCTCCAAGACTTTTAAAGTTAATTCCAGTCATAGTAACTTTTTTGTCTTGAGATCAATGAATTCATCTTCGGTTAGATCAATATCTTTGATATGGTTTATATTAAATAAAAAAGGATTCTGATCCATGATACAACTTTGATGCCATCGTGATATAAACTTTTTTGATATAAATACATATGAAAAGGTTATAATGGACATAAGGGTTTACAGATATTTCTTTTCAAATACATTGACAGAGAATTTTGCAGATAGGAACTGCTAGAAAGCAGCATAGATATCTTGGTCACCAGCAAGAGATCCCACGACTTCTACTGTTTTGTGGCTGATGACTGTTAGGTGTAGAGTTGCCTGTTAGTTGCCCAGCTCTGTCACATGAGCATCTACAAACAGGAAGACTGCAATCAATGCAACGTGGCAGCACTTCTGTAAGCCCTTAATTTATTTTTTTATTTTTATTTTTTTTCACACACACACACTGTATTTTATTTTTACAAGAGATAAGTAGACTGACACCAAGCATTGTACATGGATGACCACAACAAAAGCAACAATGATTGCAATTACCAAACATGAAACACACTCATACTATGTCATAATATTGACATTCAGTCCAGTAATCCTCCACTGTAACAGCTCCTTTACTTTGCAGTGAAAATTGATTTGTATATTCTTTGCCTCTGAGTCCTTGTGGGATTTTTTTTTTAATTCAGACAGAAAGTCACAAAAATTATACTCATCCTCATCAGTTCACTCAGTCCCATGTAATTAATTTTTTTTTTCATCTTGATCTTTTGTTAGCACTTTTATGAGTTCATCAGTTTTTCATTAGAGTTCTGAAAATGCTTATTCATTCAGTTCAGCAGTACAGTCAGTTACCAGAAACCTGTACTTGTCAGTCTTTTCCATGAATTTCTTGAAGATGAAAGCCTTTTATAGGAACATATTTGCAAAAGCATCAGAGTACACCCAGAACTGTCTGTAAATGACAAAAGACTTAAAAATGACCACTGTTAAAGATTTGATGAAAGTTCATAATAATGCAGTTGACAAGAACATTAGTTATTTCTGAGATATACATTTTAAAGTAATAACTAGGATTATTACTTATAACATTATACCAGAACATATAAGATTTTTAGAAATTTCATGTAATGTCTGAAACATTTATATTAACATATTTCCATACATATTTCCATACAAATACAAATATAAGATTTTTAGAAATTTCATATAATGTCTGAAACCTTTATATTAACATATTTCCATACATATTTCCATACAAATACAAATATAAGATTTTTAGAAATTTCATGTAATGTCTGAAACATTTATATTAACATATTTCCATACAAATAACCCAATGAAAGTTTAGTATTAGTTGTTTTGTTTGTTGTTTTATACTGCAGGTTCTTATTAGGCATCAATTTTATACACATCAGTGTATACATGTCAATCCCAATCGCCCAATTCAGCACACCACCATCCCCACCCCACCGCAGTTTTCCCCCCTTGGTGTCCATATGTCCATTCTCTACAACTGTGTCTCAACTTCTGCCCTGCAAACTGACTCATCTGTACCATTTTTCTAGGTTCCACATACATTCATTAATATACGATATTTGTTTTTCTCTTTCTGACTTACTTCACTCTGTATGACAGTCTCTAGATCCATCCACTTCTCAACAAATGACTCAATTTCGTTCCTTTTTATGGCTGAGTAATATTCCATTGTATATATGTACCACAACTTCTTTATCGATTCGTCTGTTGATGGTGTAAGCCCTTAATTTAAAGTAGTGATGAAAGAGAGTGATAAATGTTTAAGTTTACTTCATTTTGTTCTACAGCGTCAATACGTTATACTCATTTATGCAGTTAAAATTTTCCTTTATATAGTTTGCAGCGTAAAGGACATTGTAAGGGCCTTACCAAGTACTGAGTTTTAAATATAGTGAAATCTGTATCTATAAAAAAAATAATAATAAATAAATAAAGTAGTGATGAGTGAAAGTGATAATATGATATCTTATAACTATAAAATAATATGAAATTATCTGATTTCTATTGGTAAAGGTAGTGCTACTATTACTTGTGGTTTATTGTCTATATTTATAATTAAAGGAAATGCTAAAGTTCAGTTAGAGGTTAGTACAAGTAAAAATACACTTTTTTTTTAAGTTAAGGTCACAGACACCCCCTGCATTCTCCCTGTGTTCTCCTATTAGACCCCAGGTTAACAGTCCCTGGTCTACCAAAAAAATCTGTAGAAAAGCAGGCAAAAGACATGAACAAATAGTTCATAAAAAGATATAAAAATGGTCTTTAAACATATGAAAAGATGTTCCTTGCACTTAAAATAAGAAGACTGCAAATCAAAATTCCACTGAGAAGCCATTTCTCACCTGTCAGATAGGCAAAAATTCAAAACCTTGACAGTATACTCTGTTGGCAAAGCTGTGATGAAACAGACACTCTCATCTATTGCTGTGGGTGTGCCTAGTGGTACAGCCCCTGTAGTGGAGAATTTACCCTTCAACCCCAAAATCCCACTTCTAGGAATCTGTTCTGATGAATCGGCTCCAATATGAAAATACACACGCACAAGACTAATCAGTGCAGCGTTGTTTATCATTGTAAAAACGCTTCAATGTCCAGTCATGCAGATTGGTTGAGTGTAGTGTGGTGTGTCCATGTACTGGAGTTCTCTGTAGCCATGAAATAGCATAAGGAATCAGATCTCTGTGAGCCAATAAGGAGAGATTTCCAGGAAATACTGTTAAGTGGAAAAAAAAAAAAAGCAAAAATAAATTATTATACATCATATATTATGTTTTGTGTAAAAAAGAAGGGGAAACAAGTATACGTGTATATATTTGCTTATCTTTACAAAAAAGAAACATAAGAAGGATCAGCTAGAAAACAAAGTTGATTACTTGTAGGAGTGAGGGCATGGGTGGGATAAGGTAGAACGTTTTGGGGAGGGCATGACACTTCCCCGGGCATGCCTTTTTGATATAGTTTTGACTTTGGGAAATATGTTAATATTTTCCATATTCAAAAAATAAAATGAAATCAACAAAGGATGGGGGAGCTAACTGAAACAGATGAACTGTACTTCAAATGAATAACACAGTTACACTGAAGGGGATGTAGAAAAAACTAATTCAAGTAACTTATGAATGTAGTATTTGACTATATACCTTTAGTGGTGAGTAGAGTTGGGGAAGAAGCATAAACAGTACTGAACTCTTTTTAGTAGGCTTTGCTTTTTGTAATGGTGTGGGCAAAACAGTTCTGAAACTAGCTTAGATATGTTACAAGATTGAGCAAATGAGTAAATGTGTTGCTGTTGGTGGAACCAGAGTCCTCACTGAGGAAGAAGGGACATGCAAATAGGGAATGAGGGAAAGCAAGAAAGAACCGCTACAGGGATGGGTTGGAATCGGAGCTATTGGAATCATGATTTCTAAAACTTGTATGTGTATGTGTGCATATATACATGTGTCTATGTATACATGTATGTATGTCATAGTTCTGTGTGCAGAGAGGGCCTAGAAGTAAAGACACCCCACTAGCAATGAGCATATCAGGACTCTTCAGAGAAATGGCTGATTCTAGGGCAGGACAGGGTAAGGATAAAATGAGCTTGGAACATCTAGTGCTCAAAGAAGATGGAAACATGTTACAGGATATAGGAACCAGCTTGAAGGGGCTTCCAGATCTCAGACAGTTTGTGCACCAAGATAATTAAGAACAGCAATAAAGCGTAAGTCATTGAAAAAATGGGAATCAATGGGCACATCCACGTGGGAGAAAGATAAAAGGAGAAGGGAGGGCATTTGCTTCCAGCAGAATGCTAAATGCCAGTTGGTAAATGTGGAAGCAGTTGGAGTTGGACAATCATCTTTGCAACCTTCATAGTAAAAATTGGCTCAGGCCAGAATCATCAATGAATGTTAAATCTAGGGGGTATATTTTGATTTGCTTATTAGTTGCAAGGGAAAAAAAAGTAACTAAATGAAGAAATCGGACAATACCTTGATCAGATGATCAAAATTAATGTCACTGGTATTCTGCTTTCAGTGTGGGCAGAAAGTTCCTACCAGACCAGCCTCTGTACAGATAACTGTAAACTTTGGACAGAATTTTGAAAACCACTATCTGAAGACATTGGAGAGTGAGTGACCTAAAGGAGGCAAATTCTGGAAGGGAGTCTACACTTGGAACTTATTTTTACTACTTTTAGTTCCTGTTTTTACTGCTTTTAGCGGTCAGTGCCTGTGGGGTAACTAACTGATAGAAGGCACAGTCTTTCTGGCCTAAGGAACTGGAGGACAGAGTTCAAGGTACCCAGCCCCTGGAAAGTGAGGGGAGAATCTTAGGAAGGAGAGAGACAGAGAAACTCAGCCCCAAATTCTATGTATAAACTGCCCAAGTCTCTGGCTAAGCCCTGAACCATGCTTTCTTGGGCAGACTCTAGACAGCTCAGCTAAACGTAAAAGAACTAAACTGAGATTTAGGCAGCTGCCCAGAAGACAGAGTTTGCAGTTTGAGCCAAATCAAGTTATGTAAGGCAAAGCAAAAAATCAACACTCTTTGGAGGAATATAATAGAATCCATAGTATCCACAAGATAACATTTACAATATCCAATATATAATCCAGAATTCACACCACCAGTGAGCAGCAGATGAACATCCTGTGCCTCTAGATGCGATAGCCTGAGGAGGATCACCTATGCAGCATTCCATCCAAGAATGCATCATCTAAGGACACATCAGACAAATCCAAAAGGAAGGACCACTCTGTTAAAAAACAAGAAAGGCGCAGGGAAGGAAATGTATTCTTCAGAGATATCAATGTCACGAAAGTCAAAGGCAGAGAAAATGTCTCAGATTAAAGGAGACTAAAGAGATACAACTAGGTGCAACATATGATCTTAGGCTGGATCCTTCCCAGAAAAGGAAAAATGCCCTGAAATACATTCTTGGGCAATTGACAAATTAGAATATGCAAGAGAGAGTAGAAAAAAATTATCAATGTTAAATTTACTGAAGTTGATAACTTTACTGTGATTATGTAAGAAAATATCCTTTATCATCAGAAATACACACTGAAGTATCTAAGTATAAAGAGTTACGATGTATGCAATTTACTCTTAAATGGTACAGAAAAAAAGATACACACAAATATATGTATTTGTGTAGTGTAGATAGAGAACAAGAGAGCATAAGCCCAAATGATAAAGCAAATGGGGCAGAATGTTAGACAATTAGTCATTCTGGGAAAAGGGTATATGATTGCTTTTTGAACTATTCTTGCAACTTTTTTTTTTTTTTTAACTAACCAAGTCTTATTTTAGGAAATAGATTTTGGAGTAAAAGGTTTTACTTATGTGCTTTATTCCAAACAGCAAATGAGAAGCACCCTCTGTTGGATGGAATCTGACTCCAGCTACATTACATAGTTGTCCACAGTGGCCTTTATGACATTTTTCTTGCGATTCTTGTCAGTTTAAATTTAAAATGCATTTATAGGCGCATTAATGTCCTGTAGCCCCATACAAAGAATTAAATGTAGTATGTGTTTATTTTTCCTCCTGTTTTGTCTTAGAGGTCACTGTTTTTGCTGGTTTTCATGTATCTGATGACCTCGCGTTACCTATTACCTGCAGGGTTTTATGTATTATTATCAGTAAAAGTTAATTCGTTTATTAAATTTATTCTGAAGCAGAGTCTTTTCCTATAGATTTATAGAAATTGTGTTTTAATTTTAAAACCTCTAATTTTTTTTAAGATGCTACTTATAATTAGACCACAAGACTGTGTAAAGAAAAACCAAAACAAGCTTGTCACACAGTGTAATATGATCATTCTTCCGAGTTTGGGGTGATACTGAAATATGTGTTGTCTCAGAGTGATCAGGGGCTTTAGCTTCCCTTCTTGAAGTGTTTTAATTAGAAGATAAATTTTGTTAGTAAAAAGATAAAGATACTTTACTTGTGCATGCTTTTTCCATTGTAAACCATTCCTTCAGTGGGCTAGACCCCTCAAAAGATTAAATTCCTTGCAATTTACTTGACTAATGTCCATCTGTCATTTCACCTGGCATTTTGATATCCATGTCTTTGAACTTTACATTGTTTGGACATTATTTACTTGTTTAAATATTTCTTATAATACCTGTAATACAGATAAATACTTTTTTTAATCTCCAACAAGGATTTATTAAGCAACTGTTGGGTGACCAGTGCTATGCTGCATTCTATAAGACAAATAAAAAAATGGAAAGAAGTATAAAATTTAATTCTGTATAGTTCACAGTCAATTGGGAGGGACATATTTAAGTGAAAACGGTTTTGTATATCTAAGGTGGAATACAGAAGAAACCTTGAAGTAGCATGTAGAGACTGTGCATAGAGCTGTACATTTCTAGACAAGGGGACAGTTGTTCTAAGCTGGAATTAATCTTTGATTCCTTCTCATAGTAAGCGGTCCTAGAATTAAGACTTTGAACAACGTCTTGGTTTTGGATTGATGAGCTGGGCAATTTAGTACATGCCAAGAATTAGGGGTGAGGAGATTTGGGGAGAGGAGAATGAGACAGTTTTGTTAGAGGGTGTTAAAGAAACTGGTTTAACTGGACTGGACAGTAAGAAATAAGATGATACCAGTTGAGGACTTGCCTGGTGGCGCAGTGGTTAAGAATCTGCCTGCCAATGCAGGGGACACGGGTTCGAGCCCTGGTCTGGGAAGATCCCACATGCCACAGAGCAACTAAACCCGTGCGCCACAGCTACTGAGCCTGCACTCTAGAGCCCACGAGCCACAACTACTGAGCCTGCGAGCCACAACTACTGAAACCCTCATGCCTAGAGCCTGTGCTTTGCAACAAAGAGAAGCCACCACAGTGAGAAGCCTGCACACTGCAATGAAGAGTAGTCCCCGCTCTCGCAACTAGAGAAAGCCCGTGAGCAGCAACAAAGACCCAATGCAGCCAAAAATAAATACATAAGTTTATTTTAAAAAAAAAAGATGATACCAGTTGATAGAGGGCTCAAGACCTACTTAATAGAGCAGTTTGGACTGAATTTGAAAAGCAGCAGATTCTTAACTGACCCATCACAAGGGTGGTGATTCAGAAAGATGAATCCGACAAGGATGTGTAAGATGAATTAGGTTAGGGAGAAATGAGAGTAAGGGGAGACAACCGGATGGGAGCCTACTGCTAATTTAGGTTTGAGTTGATGAAAATTTAGGTTAGGATGGTGGCAATAAAATGGAGAAAGGCACATGTGAACGACGTTTTGATGTTAGAATACAGATAAAGTTGCAGGAGGCTGGGGAAGGGGAGGGGGTAGGCGATGACAATGAGATTGGTCTAGAGAGAAGCGGTCAGACGCCACAGAGCACTTTCCTTGGAGAGGTGAAGCGTTTAGAGGTGTGAGGCGGTTTGGGGTGACATCTTGTCCATTCAGGGAAGGCTGGGTCAAATGAAGAGTTTCCACCCGCCCACCTCTTCAGGACAGGGGAAGCTTCCAAGTGTTTGAAGCAGAAGAAAAAAGACAGTAGTGAGGAAAATAATAATCTTCTACTTTAAGAGCTTTCAAAGACTTCTTGCACCCGCAGGTGAATGTTCTAATAGTTTCTGTTGCACGTTGCTTCATGGCTGACTTGCTTATTTTTACTTCAGATCCAGAAGCAGCAAGGCCTAGCAATTCCAAAATCACCACCACGCTGGGTCTGGTCGTCCATGCTGCAGGTAGGGTCAGATTGCAGTGGAACCCCTTTCTTTTCTGTCACACAGGGACCATCCACATGAAATACTCTAGGGCTGGCCTTCTGGGGAAAGGGTTGCTTAATGAAGTCCTCCAACAGAAGCATGAACCCTGGCATACTCAGTGTTGGGTTGCAATAAGAATGGTTCTGTATTTCTTAATGGATGAAAATAATTTGTGGTACATGAAAAATACATGAAATTCAAATTTCAGTGTCCATAGTAAAGTTGTATTGGAACACAGCCATGGCCACTTGTTTACGTGTTATCTGTGGCTGCCTTCACACAATGGTAGAGTTGAGTAGTTGCAAGAGACCAAATGGCTCACGAAGGCTAAAATACTTCCTATCTATCCCTTTAACAAAAAATTTGCTGACCTCTGCCGTAGGATCTCATCTGCATAAGAGCCTACTCACTTCTGTACTCAGTAGCCCTGGTGCTGGGTATCTACCCAAGTGCCAGGTGAGGCAGAGGTAGGCTGTAGAGTGTTGAAGTCTCAGCATTGCTGACAGGGCATGCCTTCGAATCATAACCAAAACTAGTCCCAGTGGTAGGGCTCTGTAAATGACAAAAGCATGTGAAAGGTGACACACTCTTATCTGGACTTTCTAGTAAAACATACTTTTCTAACAAAAAATTCATCCATTTCAACCACTATTTACTCATTACGTATAAATCATCTATGCCAAGTCGCGGTGTCTTTATTTTGTTTCTTCATCTGCAAGATGCAGAGACGCTTCCTTTGAAATTCTTTGATATTTCTGTTATTACAGTTTGATTGATTAATCAGTAGATTTTTGAGCATCATACTTTTCCAACAACAGCAACAATAACTGACAAATTGAATATTGAATAGCACCTATGCTAAGCTCTTCACATATGTTACCTCATGAAAACCCTAGGAATACATACTTTATTGAACCCATTGTAGAAATGAGAAGGCTAAGGTTCAGAAAGGTTAAGTAACCATCCCAGAGTCCAGTCCAGCTCTATCTGACTCTAAAGCCCACACAGCCACTCACCACACTATTATAGTTGTTATTTATAGTTATAGTGTTTTATGTTTCACTTTTTCCAAATTCAGCTGACGGTGTTGCTTTGGGAGCAGCAGCTTCTACTTCACAAACTAGTGTCCAGTTAATTGTGTTTGTGGCAATAATGCTACATAAGGTAAGCAAAATTTTGGTGTAAGATTTGGTATTGACTACATTTATAATTAAAATTTCTCTTTGGTCATTCTGTTTTTCTGGAATGGAAAGTATTTTTAGTTATTTTTGTAATTGCTGTTCATTTTAGAGAATTGAATAAATCTGTTCATAGCTGGGTCTTTTGCTACCATTTTCTTAACCTTATACTTGAAGGGGTTTTATTTTTTTATGGTCATATACACAAACTGTTAAGTCCTCTACAGATTTCTACATTTCATAGTAATTTTTGTTCATAAATATTCTTCCTTTCTTTATACTCTTTTCTTAACTGTTACACAGACACACACACACGCACACACACACGGAAATGGGATATTTTCTAGCTTAGAACATTAATTCCTAAAAGGCAAAGCCCAGACTTACTATTATGCCTAGTTTTCTTGTATGAGAATTCAGTCAAATTATATGTACTTCCTAATGTAGAAGCAATCCAAACTTCCAGAGTAATAAGGGATAGTTTTTCTTTTCCAGGCACCAGCTGCTTTTGGGCTGGTTTCCTTCTTAATGCATGCAGGCCTCGAGCGGAATCGAATCAGAAAGCACTTACTGGTCTTTGCACTGGCAGCACCAGTTATGGCCATGGTGACATACTTAGGACTAAGTAAGGTAAGTCTGACTCATTCCTAGCTTATCTCGACAAGTATCTAATTCTTTGCGATCTACTAGAAGGTATAGTCTCTTATATTGAATTTTTCAGTTAAATTATCCCCTCAAAATAAAGATAAAATTCGAATTAAAAACCTATACAAAGTGTACATCTTAATTCCAAGTCAATCCTCTTCATAAATTTAGAGCATTTCCTTATTCATTTAATTCGAAAACTTCTTCCCCATCAGTTCCAAAAATACTTGCACAAATATATGATCTTTAAAATAATACAACTTAAACCTTACCAGACATGCTAATTTTATTTGACAGATACATAATAAGTCACAACAGAATGTATTTAATGTTTTCAGTAGGCACAGGAAGTGTGAGGGACAAGCTTGCAGCAGCTTTGAGAGCAGTAAGGGATGAGCAGAGATCTCTGTATTCAGCTAAGACTCAGATTCTTCTACTGCCAGCTCTCATATCACTGCATGTTACGTACCCAGGTCTTCGTCATTGCACTGAACGTAGCTCCAGACCCGAAGTGGCATGTGTCGCTTGTCACCTCAGAGCCCGGGCATTCTGCTCTGTTGCTCCAGTTGGACCTTTCCATGCTTTATAATTTTGTCCACTAGGACTGCAGTTCTTAGCAGCAGCCTTACCCATTTTACTTGAATATCAATTGGCAGGCAACAGGAGGAAAATCTTAGAACCAAACCAACTCAGGGCTACTTCCTGGAAACCACTTTCCCCCACTGTCTCTGAAGGTCACTGATTCTTCTGAGCGTCATTCAATTCGTATTTGATATAGTAAAATTTGTATTGAAAGGAACATATGAGAAATGAGATGGTTAAAGAATGGTTAAGTTCCTGTTAATCAAGGGTTAGTTGATCTGGATTGCTAACACCTGATTGTGAGCTTTATCTTCTTTTAGTCAATGAGCAATACATAGTTCCCTTTTAAATATTACCCTATTGGGACTTCCCTGGTGGTCCAGTGAGTAAGACTCCACACTGGCAATGCAGGGGGCCTGGGGTCGATCCCTGGTCGGGGGACTAGATCCTGCATGCATGCCGCAACTAAAAGATCTCGCATGCTGCAACTAAGACCCAGTGCAGCCTAAACAAATAAATATTACCCTATTTATTACTGCATTGATCAATATAAGTTTTTAGAACTTTTGAGAGGAAGGTATGATAATTTTGGAGGCATGGAGTTACATATTACATTTAGGGCATGTTCTTAAATTTTCAATTAATTGTCTTAGTAGGTCCACTTTTTTCATTAAAATAATTGAAATGAATTGTATAAAGATTAGCTTATGAGGTATTTCTAGGCTCTGTGAAGGCAGGTACTGTGTCTCGATTACCACTGTATCTCAGGCACTGGCCTAGAGCCTGGTGCATATGGCATATTTGTTAATATTAGTAGAATAAATGAATGAGTGTATGAACTTTGATATCTGCATTAATGCTGTTGATTCCATCTTAATAATATAGGCCAAACCTGTTCAACCAGACTTGAAGTTTGTTTGAAAAAGTAATTGTATACATCACCAATAGTCTTAAACCCTTATTTGGAAGCTTCCCATAAATAACAAGATCGTTCTGATCTCAGGACATCCCCAGTGCCCCAGATAACACGAGTTATGAATATTGGGTATTTTTTTATTGGGACTTCTTCCTGCCTCTGAATTTTACTTGACTTAATTTTTCTTCTCTCTTTATCTTACTTCACAGAGCAGTAAAGAAGCCCTTTCAGAGGTCAATGCCACTGGAGTGGCCATGCTTTTCTCTGCTGGGACATTTCTTTATGTTGCCACAGTACATGTCCTCCCTGAGGTGGGCGGAACGGGGCACAGCCACAAACCTGACCCCGCTGGAGGGAGAGGCCTCAGCCGCCTGGAGGTGGCAGCCCTGGTTCTGGGTTGCCTCATCCCGCTCATTCTGTCAGTAGGACACCAGCATTAACTGTTGAGGGTCCAGCCTCAAGCCATGGCCGTTTTCCATCCAGTGAGAACAGCCGGCACGTGACAGCTGCTCACTTCCTCAGTCTCTTGTCTCGCCTTGCCCATCTCCACCCGTAACCCTAAAGACTCTGGAGGGAGGTGAGATGAAAACCTGGAGTAATGGAAAGCTTTTCGAGTAGAAACAACACACTGCGAAGGATACAGACATTCCGTTGTGTTGTCTTTTCAAGGGCCCTTGGCATTTTGAGTTTTGTTGTTTCCCTTAACCCTATTCTCAGGGAAGATGGAATTTAGTTTTAAGGAAAAGTGGAGAACTTCATACTCATAATGAAATAATTTTGAAAGTACAGTATTCTGTAATTAAGCTAAATCTCTTTCCTAGTTTAGAGGCTCTGCCACTTTAATCCATTGATTTTTAACATGGTTCTCACCGTGTATGACTGGTGCTTTAGCATCTATGCCACATCTATGCCTTGAATGAAGGTCATAATGCCCACTGTCTTAGATGCTAAAGATAAGTAGTTCATTTGGGGCTAGAGTCAGGAAAAGGACGGCAAGACACATGGAAAGCTGACTTTATACTTGAGAGAGAGATCCACTGAAGAGGGTATGTCTAGAGAGTCTTTTAAACACCTCCTTCTGCACTTGTCTCTTTAAAGAGAGCCTGCCATTCCATCAAATGGAGGAACAGAGGTGGACTAGCTTTTAAAGAGGCAACTAGTGTTTTATAAAACATTTCTTTTCAAGTTCCCCTTTGTGTAGAGTAGCTGCCTGTACAGCACATTCTTTATAGAGGAGCCAAGTTCTATTAGGTAGGCTTTCCTTAGGCATAGGCTTTCCTTCAGGAACAGTCAGATCCCAAAGTATCTTTGGAAATTAAGGGGTGTTAAATTTTAAGTGAATTCGGATAGTTACTGACATCTTTGTAGTAACCTTTTTAAAAGTAAGATTACCAAAACCTATGTTGTCCTTATTTTGTCTCTTTAAGTATTTATCTTAGCAGACCAGCAGTCCCTCTGGCAAAATACTTGGTGCCCCTTGGGGACTGCTAGGTCAGCGTCACATAAGCACCTGTAGCAGTGAAGAAAGTCAAGATGTATCATAAATGGGAAGTGTTTGCCTGTTGATTTAAAGCTTATTAAAATCATGTCTTTTGTCTCTTCATCTTTTCCATGCTTTTCTCCTAACTTTTCCCTCCAGCCCTTCCTCCCTACAATTTGCTGCTTACTGCTGGTGGTGATGTTAATATTTGTGAGTTGAGTTCTCTCATCAGGACAACCACTTCTTGAACTGTGATGATGAAGACAGTATCGTGTCTGTTCTTTATTCCTTTTAGTGAAGTTACCTTTGTGTCAAATGCAGCTTTATTAAGCCCTTAAAATATCACTTCCTCATATGTGAGATGACACAATCACTAATATTCTGGTAATTTAAACAATTGAGATAGTAAAAGTGTTAAGCAAACTAGGATAATTTTTCCGTATTTGCCAAAATCCCTGTAAACCTTGTGTTATCAAATAAGTATATAATATATTGTTAATTTATTTTGATTTTCTGTACCATTTCAAAACACGTTACAGAAAGGGGGAACCAAGACTATTTTCGTCAGGGCATTGGATTTAGGAGTTTGTAAAACATTTTATATGACACGTAAGCCAGCACGCCCAGGATATCTTTATTTCCTTCCTAGATTTGTTACTGGGTCAGCAGCTGGGGAAAAAGAACTTGAGAGCCCTCTGCTGGCTGTAGACCAAAGTAGCATAAACAGGATCTGGTTCTGGATAGTGGCTGGCAGCCATTGTGTACAACATTAAAACCAACAGAAGGTACAGTATGAAAGTCTAAGTGACTTTCCTGATAACAACTCTGACTTAGGAGAGTCATAGGGTTTCATCTGGTCCTTCAAAGTGACATGGTTGCCTTGATTCTCCCTGGAAATTTACTTTGTTAAGTAAATAGCTAATTTTAGTGTCTGGTTCGGTTTGGATAGTGGCACTTTCTATCATATTGTTGTGTGCAATGATCAGAAATTTGTTCTGCTGGCCAAAGCCTCTTTCAGCAGTGCCTTGCCATCACACTGAAAAGTTTGGCTAGAATATCTTGCTGGGTAGGGCCTTGAACTCTGGCAAGGATCAGACCATCTAACTTCCAAATTTGCCTTCCCCTCTGGACCTCACATTAACAAGCAAACCTTTCACGGCCTATCAGCTCTCAAGAGCTATGGGCTTTCCCAGATTTTAAAGCTGCTGCCTCGGAACCACTTAATTCCCTCCTGGTCAGCAGGCAGAAATAGCCATACTAATCTTAACAGGGCTCAAATGCATCTCCAGGCAGCAAGGAACTGAGCAGCGTGGCAGAAGCCTCCTTCACGGGGGAAGAACTTGCTCATGGTGGGCAGTGTCCCAGGAGAGGTCACACTGATGGTCACTGTTGGCACATTTCAGTTCCATTTTCCTCTTGTTTAAAACTGCCTCCTTCGATGTGGATGCCTTAATGCTCTCACACATTTGGAAACCTTGGCAATACTTAAGTTGCTGCCGTGATTACAGATGGAATTATTGGCTACCAAAGAGATGCAATTGATGATGAAAAGCATGGTCCTTCCTTCCTCATAACCAAAGTTAATCTGAATTGCAATTTGACTCCCTTTCCTCGGTAGGGATAGACTTTCTTCAGATCTCAAGTGCGCTCTTAAATGGCAAATTAAGTTGAAAAACACTACTGATGCATTCCCATCACTTGTTCGCCAGCAAATTGCTTGTCAGTTCCCATATCCCCAAAGTAACGATGTTCCAGGTCTGATGGCTTTCCTGTGCATGCTATTGCCAGATTTCATTTTTTTAGGCAAAGGTTCTGCACTGGAGTGTAGAGAGTTGGAAACAGTACCACCTACAGAGGCTATGTGTTCTCTCTTCCCCTCGTCACCTTTTTATTTCCCTATTCAAAACAGCCAAGTCTGTTCCTGTATTTTGAATCATTAGAAAAATGAGAGAGGCGGCTGTTTTGAGTGGTCAGTTCTGTGTAGAAAGGAGAAAATGTAATTGTGTTTTTTACCGGCCTATTTCTAAGTGTTACTGCCTGGTTTTTCTCTTTTTCAAGGATTAGAACTCGGAGGACATGCCAGCCTCTCAGACACACGGTAGCTAGGTACTGAACATGGGAACTGTATGTATGTCAACAGCACAAGCCCCTAAAGAACGTTCCTGTCTATGGGGCCCCCAAGCTCCTTGGGAGACTGAGAATAATGACCGGATTCATCCAAAACTGCTGTAGGGCAAGGCAAGAACTCTCTATAGGTGTTCCACAGGGGTACCTTCCTTACATTACAAAACTTCTGCTCAATACAGAATGGTCCACATAACCCAAAGAGCACTGTTGGAGATGCTATGAAATTAAAAGCAGTGATGTAGCTCCTTTGTACCTGAGACATCTAGATTCACCTGAGGAGACCTGAGGGAAATGTATGACTTGCATGAAAGGGCTAGAGAACCATTAGGAATTTTCTAGATATGCCCAGCCTAACACAAGGAGATTGACTTTGATCTGTTTTCTCATAGCATCTGCTACCAAGTTGGAAGTCTCGTGGGACAATATTGCAGTTCCCCTGGTTCAGTAGCCTGAACAGTGATTTTAAATGTCCCCTTTTCTGGATCCTTTGTAAACATGAAATCATTCCATGGATGGCTGCCTTATAATTTTGTCTCTTTCCACTTTAATTGTGAATGGTTTAAAAAAATGTTTTTGCTGTTTTCTGATTTATTTTATGATATTAAATTTTTATTAGTGCATACCTTATGTGAGTGGTTCATTACTTATCCTCTCGGCAGTTTTCTTTTTCTGTTTGATGACCAGACTGGACCCACATTCGAACATCAGAAAAGGTAATGAAAAGTTTTGAGGGGCAGTGGAAAGATGTGTCTATATGTACATCCTTTAGGGAAGGAGGGAAGGAAAGGAGGAGGGGAGATTAAGCACTCAATACACTATCTGCCCCAAAAGATAGCAATTTATTGACAGTTTTTTTCCATGGCCATTGTTGTTAGCAAATATTATTTATGAAGGTAGCCATCTAATCCCAGAAAAGAGAAGCAGGCCAATAGATCTGTCACAGTGGGTGCATTTCAAAGGGCACAGTTACTAATATGAGTGTGTAGACGCTATGAACAACTGACTCTGGAAATAGAGATTTCAATAGAAGTGCAATTTGTGAATTTTATAGGTGTTTTCTCCCTCTGTAGACTTTAGTACTAGATCTCATTTTTTAACTGATATACCGATAAACGCTCTATATAGCAATGTATCATTTAACTGTATAGCTTATGTTTGTTCATTAGATTTCATTATTACTGGTCTACTTTGTGCTGACTTTCTATACGTATCACGTGTGCTACAGCTAGTTACAAAGATTGTGCCCAGAGTGTTACATGTTGCCTGAAAACCTTTCCTCATAAATAAGAAAATAGGCCAAAAGGACATGGTATTTATGATTCCTGCTATCTCTTATGGAAGCTTTCAGGTGAAGTGCCTCATCCCTCTTTTGCCTTAAGCAGTGGTTGTGAAATCTTAGGAAGCCAGCATTATTAAGTAACAGCCCTTTCATCCTACTGCCCTGAGATCAAAATGTATATAGATATATGTATATATATATATACATATTTATACATATGTCTATATACAGTTTTAGCCAAAATAGCCAACAATCCTTATTCTGTTTAATTTCTAATTCTTACAAGCTAGAGCTGCATCCTGCAGTGTAGTTTTTGTGATGTAGGAAATGAGCCTGCTTTGTGTCCCACTCGGGTCGCTCCATGTCGAGAATGCCCCTCCTCCAGCTCCCTCACCTCCTCCAGGTCTTGGTCCAGAGTCTCCTTCAATTAGGCCTCCTGTGACCACCGTATTTAAAACTGTAATCTGCTCGCCCCCGCCCCAGTGTTCTTTACCCTGCTATTTCTTTTTCTGTAGCACTGATCACCTTTTAATCTGCTTTATAATATATGTCTTTGCTTTGTCCCTCTTCCCTGCTGAAATATAAGCTCCAGGGAGCTAGGTTCTCAAAAAATATGTTGTTAAATGAATTGGTCTGCCCTGAGGGGGCACTTTTTTCCTGATCTGTGCTCTCCCCTCCTTTTCCCCCACCAGCTTCTGCCCTGATTCGTGGCAGAATCAGCTGCTGGCCTTATGTGTAGCTCCGCCTTTGTCTCACACTGAAGCCAGGGCTGCTTGGGAGTTAGCAAAGGGGCGGGGAGTCAGGGCAGGAGACTGAGCATATAGGTGGGCAATTAACTGGGTTCAGGTTACTAATCCAGTACTAACTAATGTTAGTAAGGTACTATGTGACTGATTTAGGGATCAGAAAACCTGGATCTCCTTTCTGGCTTAGCTACTGATTTCTTTTGCAATGATAGCCATTGCCCATTTCTGTAAATTTTGGATAAGGACGTGAGTGAAAGCATGTGTCCCAGTCTGGTTGCCTCATTCATAAAGGGATCCTGACAAATTCTAGAGCCATCAGAGGAGGGAGCCCAGTGGAGAGGGGATGGGAAGCCAGGGCCTTGGAGGCGGTGTAGAAGGGACTGGATTGTTTACTTATGGCTGGAATGCTCTTGGGGACAGAATTTGATAACCATCACCAGATACTTCAAGGGCTGTCAGGTGCAGGATGGTATAGATACCATATTCTCCAGTGGGTGGAACAGGAAGTAGACTGAGCCCCCCACCTCTCCTCCCCTAACCCACCTCTTCCTTCAGCAGGGTTAACAGCCCTTCCTATGGACCAGGCACTCCTCAGAGCTGAGTGTACAGAAGGCAATAAGGGTCAGTTCCAGTCCTTAAAGAGCTCATGCTTCAGTGAGGCATTCGAACAAGGAAACAGTTGCCAAGGCAATGCTGGGCCCTCAGAGAACACCTGGGGGCAAGGAGCCCAGGGTGGGCTTCAGGGAGAACATCAGAGGGAGACAGCACCTGCGCTGAACTCAAAGGCGGAGCAGAATGAGCTAGTGAAGGTGGGGAAGAGAGGACCCACGAGGGCAGAGGCCTGGTGGCACAAGAAGCTGGACTCTGCCTAGGAGGGGCCACGGCTGGAGGACAGGGGAGGTGAGAGCTGGTGTGCAAGACATGCTGGCTCCCTAGATGACTTCGAAGCTTCCAGATTTGAAATCCTACAGGTAACTGGGCCCAGCCAGGGTCTTTGTACTTCCTGCCTCAACTGCCACTCCCGGGTGCAGTCCGGCTGGCCTCAGCTCCTGTCACAACACGATGCCTTGTGGAGGTAGAAGTCTGCACTCTGGTGGCTCTGCTGGCACCTCAAGGTGGGGCTTGGTGACTTTCCCTCCCTCATCCCTGCTTGTCTTCCCCACTTCCTGCCTGGGGCCCAAGGACTCCCTCCTTCCACTTCTGAACATCGGTGTTGGTTGTATTCAGAGGACCTGACCCGGGCTGGGAGGGGTGCCCCATCTTCCTTCTCTCTTCGCTTCTCCCTCCCCAACTCTCTGGTTTACTTAAGGAGACTTGCCCTGGATCAGGAAGCGTCCTGCCCACCATCTTCCTTTGTTACCACTGTCTCAGCAGAGCCTCCACCCTCCACCTCTTGTTTCCTCCACCCCTCCAGCCCGTGTGAAATGGGTCTTCCCCTGCACTGACGGTGGGGTGGGACTGGGAATGTGAGTAGAACTGTGTTACCTTCTCCTCTTCTGTCTCTGCCTTTCCCCTGCTCAGTACTTTGAGAAATCAGAAAAGAACATGCTACTGGACCTAGAAGAAAGAGTCCAAGGATAACGTGATGCTGAGAGTTGGAAGGGCCCCTTTTGATATATGAAGGGGCCCTTCATGTATCAAATAATCATATATGATATATATGAAGTCACAAACGTTTCAAAGTAACTTGCCCAAGGTCTTTTCATTGAGTCAAGATGGAGCTACCACTGGTACCCAAGCCTCTGGCACCTGGTCCCATGAACTGCTGGCTCTGTTCTAGAGGAGGAACCAGCATCCTGGCTCTCCCTCAGACGTTCTGGGAGTGTGTGAGATTGTGACAACAAATGGCTATGGGCTTTTTGGTCAGATTGAACACCGCCCCCCGCCCCCTAATAAAATATTATATTCAATACTTGTTCTTAGAAGCCAATTAATGTTTACATTTGAATCCACACATCACCCACGAGGGGGAGCCCTTTGTACCTTCGGTGTTTCTGAGCAGCGTGCTGTCCTCAGCAATGCCGTTGGGTACCAAGAGCCCGCGTCAGTGCAGTGAAAAGGCTGGCAGGGCAGGAGATCCTTGGCCACCCCCAGAAATACATCACATTGGCAACCTTGAGTGTGAGCAGTTGTTTGGCAGAGAGGGTAGAAGCCTAGCAAGAGGCTGACCCTGCTGACGAGAACAGAACTGTCTAGTTTAGTGCAGTGGCCTCTCGGTCTCAAGACGTTTAGAATGGGGATTTGCCGGGGGACAGGGCAGTCGGTCTGCGCCCACACATGCTCTCCTTTGGCTCCCCCATCCCCTTCGTCCTTCGGCTGCTGGCTTTGACCTTACCCGTGGTGCCATTTACCCCCCTCCCTTCCCCCTCGGGTTCCCCTGCAGGCAGCCAAGCCCTGCCCCTTAGTATAGGCGTCTGAGACCTACCCCTGCTCATCGGAAATGCAGTCCAAGTGGAATACAATTCGATAAAAAGAGGTAAGTGTTTCAGTACTCAGAAGGGATGGCATCAGAGAGGGCTTCACAAAAGAAGAGTCATTTGAGCTGAATCTTGAAGTAGGATTTGGGGAAGTTAAGAAAAACATTCTAGACTGAGAGAACAAGTGAAAAGAAGATGTGAAAGAGCATGGTAGCTCCTCAGAATATTAGAACTGGTGTGGCTGGAGCAGAGAATGTGGGATAAGGTGACAGGGGGTGACCCTGACAATAAGTTGGGACCAGATTGTGGAGGGTATTAGTCAAAGGTCAGGAGCTGGCAGCTGAAGTTGAAGGAATGGAGACCCATTCAAGAGTTTTAAACAAGAAGCTCACATGGTCACCTTTGAGTCTTGAGAAGATCATGTGAGTGACGGTGACAAGCTGAGATTCCTTCGGGGATCCTACTGCAGGTGGGGAGTCATTTGAAAAGGCTTTTCAGTGGTACAAGTGGAAGAGGACTGACTACATGAAGCAAGCTGGGAAGCCCAGAGAAGTCCACTGACTGTCCTCAGTTCACGCAGCTAATGGCAGGACCTGGAATGAAACCCACTTTAAAGCTAAAAGCAGGCGACAAGCCTGCCATCTAAAGATTGTTTCATGGCCATTCTCAGCCACCCCGCAGATTCTGTTCTGTAGATGAGGGTCAGCTGAGGGCCTGAGAAGTCAGTCTCCACTCAGTTGGCAAATTGAAACAAGAAACTGCGGCATCTGAACAGGGGCCAAGTGAAGACAAATGAGTTCAGTAAGCATTTGCTGAGCGCCCACTATACGCCCTGGACGCTCTCTTCAAGGAGCTCACAGTCTGGAAGGGACATACACAGAGAGAAAACTCCAAACAAGGCAGACAGACACGTGCTAGGATGGAAGGATGGGCAAAGGTCCACAGGAACCAAGAGGAGAGTGTAGTTTCAGCTGAATTGGTTCCATACCCTGTGGAATCCAGGGCAGGAGCCTGAATGATGGAATTAGGGTTGGAGGAGGAAAAGAGCTTCTATGGAAGAGATTTGATACTATAGCAAGGCCTGGCCTGGAGCCCAGATCTTTTCTGTTTCTTCTGCTTCTTGGCCCTATAGGCATACTTGTGCTGGGCCCAGCCATCAGACTGACATGGGCACCGGGACAGCTCAGGGGACCTGGAGTAGAAGTGTTCCTGGGTCCTTCACTTGGCATCAGCCTGGCCTGCTTGCCTGAGGGTGGGGTCAGGGACAGAGAGGGCTGGGGGCTGAGGAGATGGCACTATGGGAAGAGCTACTTTTGTCCAGGTTGCTGGGAGCTTTTGAGGCCCAATCAGGATGTGGCTCCAGGGAGACCCTTGTCACTGTTTACTGTCTGAGGATGTCTTCCTGCCCATCCCTGACTGGAGTGGGTTAAGTAAGACTCTGTGTCTGGCTCGCTCTGGCTGAAGTGTAAGATCAGAGAGCTGGATTCATGTTGGTACTCACACATTTAACTACCATGGGCTGGTCAATACAACAGCCATGCTAATACCTGTTTCATGGAACAGTGGTGACCATCACATGAGCCTGAAGATTATGGATAAAAGCAACATCATGAAAATGTATGTTCTTTTTCACAGTAAAGGAAACAATCAACAAAATGGAAAAATAAAAAAAAACTATGGAATGGGGGAAACGATTTGCAAACCATTTATCTGATAAAGGGTTAACATCCAAAATATGTAAGGAACTCATACAACTCAATAGCAAAAAAGCAACCTGATTAAAAAATGGGCAAGGGACCTGAATAGACATATTTCTAAAGAAGAAATACAGATGGCCAACAGGTACATGAAAAGGTGTTCAGCATCACTAATCATCAGGGAAATGCAAATCAAAACCACAATGAGATAGCGCTTCACACCTGTTAGGATGGCTATTTTCATTCAGACAAGAGATGAGTATTTGTGAGGATGTAGAGAAAAGGGAACCCTTGTACACTGTTGGTGGGAATGTAAATTGGTACAGTCACTATGGAATACAGTATGGAGGTTCCTCAAAAAATTAAAAATAGAACTACCATATGATCCAGCAATTCCACTTCTGGAATATATATCCAAAGGAAATGAAATCAGTGTATTAAAGAGCTATCTGCATTCCCACGTTCATTGCAGCATTATTTACAATAGCCAAGATATGGAAACAACTGAAAGTGTCTGTTGATGGCTGAATGGAAAAAGAACATTTCATACACACATACACACACACACACACACTGGAATATTATTTTACCATAAAAAAGCAGGAAATTCTGCCATTTGCAGCAATGTGGATGAACCTGGAGGACATTATGCTAAGTGAAATAAGTCAGACACAGAAAGACAAATACTGTATGATTTCACTTATCTGTGGAATCTAAAAAAGTCAAATTCATAGAACCAGACAGTAGAACAGTGGTTGCCAAGGGCTGGAAGGTGGGAGAAATGGGGAGATGTTGGTCAAAGGGTAGAAACTTTCAGTTATAAGATGAATAAGTCCTGGAGATCTACTGTACACTTAATAATACTGTATTGTATACTTGAAATTTGTCAACAGAGTAGATCTTTTTAAAAATATTTATTTTATTGACATATAGTTGATTTACAATGTTGTGTTAATTTCTGCTGTACAGCAAAGTGATTCAGTTATACATATATGTACATTCTTTTTCATATTCTTCTCCATTATGGTTTATCACAGGATATTGAATATAGTTCCCTGCGCTATACAGTAGGACCTTGTTGTTTACACATCCTACATATAATAGTTTGCATCTGCTAATCCCAAACTCCCAATCCACCCCTCTCTCATCCCCCACCCTTGGCAACCATAAGTCTGTTCTCTGTGTCTGTGAGTCTGTTTCCAACAGAGTAGATCTTAAGTGTTCTCACCACACACACACAAAAACAGTAACTCTGTGAGCTGATGGATGTATTAACTAACTTGATTGTGGTAAGCATTTCCCAATGCATGTGTATATTAAACCATCATATTGTACATCTTTAAAAAATCATACTGTATACTAAATATATACAATTTTTATTTGTCAATCATATCTTAGGAAAGCTGGCGAAAAAATAGAAACTATCAGAAAATGTGTGTTCATTATTAGGAGTCTATCCCTGAACACAGCTGAGAGGCTGGAATTTTACAGTGTAAGAGGAGTTTTCTCTTCAATTCTGCGGGAACTTGGAGCCTTAGGTGAGTTGGCAATTGAGAGAAAGTTACTAGAAAAAAGGGGAGAGACTGAAAAAAAGGTCCAGCACTTTCCCAGACTGCACCTCACTCGGCAGTGTGCTGCGGTGTGACAGGTGTGGGCTTAGGATTCAGACCAAATCAAGTATCTCCATCCTGGCTTTCCCTCATTCAACACGTATCTGAGGGTCTATCATGTTGCAGGAAATGACTAGCTGGGTGACCTTAGGTAGACAATTTTTTTGAACTGCATTTTTTTCATCTGGAAAACTAAAAGTAACACACACCTCATCGGGGCTGTTTCAAAAATGAAATGAAATAGATAAGATGTAAATCATATATTCAGAACACCATCTCTGTATTTGAGCCTGTAGAGCACTAGGTCCCTGAGTTTCCACCCCGACTTACTTCCCGATAAGACTGGGCAGCCCCGGCCCACACCTGGGCTGGGGCAGTGGATTGGCACCCAGCTTGCTTTGTCTTCTGCAGAACTATCTGCCAGGCGTTCAGCACTCCCACCAGCTGGAGCGGAGAATGGAAGCAGAAACGGCGTCTCCCAAGGCTGACTTCGCATGATCTGGACTGGTTAGTTGAGGGAAGCAGAAGCCACTTAAGTACCTAGTGGACCATCAAACTCATGCTGTTTGTCTCAGGGCAGTCTTTCCACCTCTCCTTAACTACCAGTAGCTAAGCTCTGTTCAGATGTCCTGTCTGCAGAGGGAATGGGCAAAGATGGCTTTCTCTTTGCTGCTGAAGGTTCAGCACTTGTGCTCTATTTCTTCCACGGAAGAAACAGAATGAAGATGGTTCTTTCCCAGGAACCACCTGGGCTCACCCAGCCCTTCTCCTTGGGAAGGACTTCCTTAACAATGATCCCAGGTATCCTGCCTTTCTCCCACCTATGGCTCATCCCCAGTCCTTCATCACAAGCAGCTAAAACTGGTACTGACCTGATTAAGCAGAAGAGGAATTAATTTATTAAAAGGACATTGGCAGGGCTAAAGAACCAGGGCTGACCTGGGGTGAAGCTTCCGGGAATGGCATCCAGAACCATGCGGCAGAAGCAGCCTGACGGGGAGGCTGTTGGTGCTGCCATGTGTGTGCTGCCAGGAGCCCAGCTGCCTGTGACTGTCCGTGCGGCCAAATGCTGCTCGCTGCGTTGGGCACGCAACCTTACCGCCACAGCTGACCCCCAAAGCAAGTCAGATGCCTCCGGTACTTACCCTTGAGAAACTGGTGGCTGTGCATTCTCTTTCCTCAAGTTTGTCACCTGCAACTTAGTCCTGTCCTGGTGCCCCAACCAGTGAGCTCCACACCACAAGCTTGTGACCCAAGTTTTCTAGCTTCCATCTGGAAAAAAACAAAACTCCTCAAGTGGGAAGTTTTCCAAGCATGAAAACATGTGTCAAAAATAACCCCCCAAAGTGTGAAATGTCCACTTTGTAGGCTCTCCACGGGCTCTCATCATCTTCCTAGTCCTGTCTCTTCCCAGCTGGTGGACCCAGGCCCTGGCCCCTGTGTTAAAGCTGTGCCTGAGATGTTCTGCAGGGAAACATGAGCCACGAGGGGCACAAGGGAATTCAGATGGGCCCCTTTGGACAGTGAGAAACAAGAGGATGTTGCCTGGGCTTGGGAACCCAAGACTTGGTTATGGGAAGGGTGCCAGGGTGTGGAAGCCCTTTATTAAGCCCCTTCTTAACTAGACTCATAACGTGTTAGGCCTGGGAAGGCCTTGGAGGAGCATCTAGTGAGGATCACAAATTCAAACGCCTGAAAGGAGAAGCCAGGCAGGTAATAATGAGCGAAGCAGGCTTAGCAAAGGACTACAGGGGATGGTTGCTCTGTAGAGAATGCCATTTTAGACATTAAAATTTTAAACTTTTAAAAAGGCGTGCCAATGTTGATAAGAGTCTGAGGGTGGTTTGCCTGGGTCAGAGTGAGGATGGGAAGTTGACTAGCAGCAGCATGAGGGAACTTTCTGGGGCGATGGAGATGTTCTGCATCTTGCTTTGGGTGGTGGTGACTTGGTGTATACATTCATCAAATTAACTTCATCAAATAAATACCTGAGATCTGTGCGTTTTGTCATATTTTAATTACACCTCAATTTTTTACTTTTACTTGGGCAAATTAATAACGTCTGCCTATAAAGTGATTTGGCACTCAGGCTACCTATTTGCAAACTTCTGCTCCAGTCTGACTTCTTTATCTTACAGCTGAGGCATCAGAGCCCCTGAGGGGGTAAGTGGTTTTCCCAAGTGCGCGGAAGAATCCTGACTGTTCAGAGATAGCCTGCAACTCCGCGGCCAAGAGTAGGATGACTGCAGCGTGGTCCAGCCGGCTGCCTCTCCGAGCAGACTCACTTCCCTGCCTTTGGAGCGGTGCCTGCACGCAGCGATGCTAACAGAGCCTCTCCGCGGGCGGTCCCCAGGGGCAGGACAGACGTCTGCACCCGCCGGAAAGTGAGACGGTCACCTAGAGGCCCCGAGAGGAGCGGAAGTGGATGGAGCGCCAGGCCCCAGGGAGCACGGGCCAGGCGTGCAGATAAATCACGGACACTAGCTGCACTGACCGTTCGGGATTGGCACTGAGTGCCAAATGCCGACGCAGGCAGCCAAGTTCTGGGAAAAGAAATCCGATCCGGGCGCGGCAGCGGTGGTACAAAGCGAGACCCAGCAGAGCAGGCGGGGAGAGGCTGACAGCCCCGACGGAGCCTCCTCTCGGGGCGGGCGCTCGGGCAGCGGCTGAAGTCTTACCTGGCCCCCGCCCTGCCCGAGAAGGGACAGGCGTCTCCGCTCTACAGGAGAGAAAACTGAGGCTCACCGCAGCTTCACGGAGTCATGTAAGGACTGAGGCGGGATTCCAAGCCCGATCATCTGCTCTCCCCCACCCAGAGCGAGCAGGGATCTGCAGGGGTGACTCCAAGCCCGTCACAAAGCAGACGTGTTCCCGGTTTTGATGTGGGCGCTGCAACCGAGCGGGAACCCGGGGGAGAAAAGGGCACGCGGGGTGGGGGCGGGGAAGTGCTGGGGCCTCGTCTCGGGGCCGGGCAACCCGCCGGGACCTTCCGGACGCACGGAGCCCGGCCCTCCCGCCGGCGCCCGCACTGATTGGCGCTCGCGGCCGGCCTCCAGCCAACTCACCTGCCCCTCCCAGCCAATCGGGGCCACCAGAATTGGGGCTGTCTCAGGGAGGGGGGTGGGCGATGCTGCTGGCTGGAGGCTGAGCCTCCCTCCCCGCCGAGTTCCCGCCTGGCCCGGCGCAGCCCGCAGCCCGAGCTGCAGGCTGCGCGCCCCTCGCCAGTTGCCGCGGCGCTCGGGGCCCGGCGCGCTTTAACGCAGCAGCCCTCGGTCGGGGCCGCCCCGCGTCTCCGCCGGCTGCGACGCGCCCCGACGACGCCCGGAGGCGCCCGCCGACGCCGACGCCCCGCAGCCTCCCGCCGCGCCCGCCCTCTCCCGGAGCCCCGCGCCCGTGCCGACCCCAGGGAGCGGGTGGGCCCGGCTGGGGCGGCCCCGCTGAAGCAGGATGTTCACGTCCAAGTCCAACTCGGTGTCGCCCTCGCCGTCTCTGGAGCAGGCTGACTCGGACGCGCTGGACATCAGCACCAAAGTGCAGCTCTATGGTGTGCTGTGGAAGCGGCCCTTCGGGAGGCCGTCGGCCAAGTGGTCCCGACGGTGAGTGCCCGTGAGTGCCCCTGCCGCGCCCGGTGAGGGCCGCCGGGGGAGGGAGCCAGGGCCGAAGGACCCCCTACCAAACCCTTCATTACCGTCCTACCTCTGCCTTCCTTTGTGACCTTGGCCTCGCCCCATTTCACTCCACGCTGGCTCCTCCTGGAAGATGTGGATCCCAGCCTGGGCTGGGTCATCTCAGCCCGAGGCTGGTCGAGCTGGGGTGGGACCACTGAGTTCTCTGCGGAATGGATTTAAGTCGGGTTGGGGAGAGTGGGTGTGGGCTGAAGAGATCGTGGCCGTGGTAGGAGCCCAGCTGGGTCAGATTGGGCCATACACTGCTGCGGAGGAAGAAGCCCTGTCTCCAGCCAAAGATAGCCTCCTGGGAGCCCCACTGCGGTTCCAACATCTTCACAACTCCCCTGCTCCAGGCTTCTAGAAGTGCACTTAAGCTGGGACGTAGGTGTCCTACATCCCACCCCCCACTTCCGCCTGCCCCCAACTGGTACATACACTGAGAGAGCTTCTGAAAGGCACCGGCCAGGAGAAGGAAGAAGGGCCTAGAAGGTCTGTGCCCACCCCTGGAGGAGTGATGCTGGGAACCCCTCCAACTGTCCCTTGAAATGCATATATTTCAAGGGAGATGGTGCAGAGACTGAGGAAAGTGGGGGAAAGGATGGACTGGTCCTGTTAGAAGGATGGATCCCTTGGAAGGGGTGGTTGGCAAGGTCAGAGCAGCCTGGGTCTTTCAGCATCAGCTTCCTGGTCCCAACTCAGAGGCCACACTCCCCAGACATCAGTAGCTACTTTCCACTCATAAATGAACCTGGAAGGTATTGGAGGAAGGGAGAGTTCACAGCCCTGAATTTGCAGGAAGCTCCCAATGCTGGTTTCAGGAGCAATGGGACACCTTCTGGACAGCTTTCACCTTCAAGGCCATCTCAGTTCTGAGGTTTGCTATGGAATGGCCTAGTGAACTCAGACCCTGATCGGCCCCTCCCTGGAGGCATGATCCTGCCCAGGAAACTAGGATTGTATCTAGATGCCCCTTCCCAACCCACACTATGAGTCTGCCCCTGAGCAGGGCGGGGGGGACTTCATATGTTCCCAGGGACACAGTTCACGGAGACATGGTAGTGGTTGGTTCTGATGAATAATTTAATATGTCTGCAAGACCACAGAACAAATGGAGCTGTAGATGGTGTTTCACATTTTACGTACCTGGTTTCGCATACTTTTGTTAGTTCTGCTGTATTTCACTCTAGGGTTTAATGGAATGTAGGCTCCTTGAGTTCCTCCAAAGTTCAACTTATCTCTGATCCCCTGAAAGGAGGCCTGGGGCAGCATGGAGAGCATCTTGTGAGGGGTTTCCAAGGCTGTGCTGTCTGAGCTGCAGTTCCCGAGCGCCAGGAGCAACCTTGTCTCTACCAGGGCACCCGAGTGGTGGTGGGAAGGCTGCTTATAAATTTAAGAACCATTAGCAGAGTGCCCCATCACCACTTCTACCTCAGCTGCTCCAGGCAGCCCACACTCCTCCACTGCGTCTGGCTGCTGTCCTTGGTATTACCTCCGGACATCCAAGATGTCTCTTTCCAGGCATTTTCACCTGGTTGCATCCCTAGTAAATGCTAGGGGTCTGCAACCCTCAGGTTCTGTCCCCTAGCCCCCCTCACCCACAGGTGTGGGGACCTGGCCCCTACAGCTACAGTTGATTCCAGGGCTGGGAGGTGTTGGGGACAAAAGCTCCCAGCTAAAAGCACAGTGATGGAGCCAAGGGGGCCTTGGAGAGCTGTAGTGCCCCCACCCCAAGAATCTCCACCAGTAACCCCTACAGCCACTCAGAAACCATCCAATCCAAGTCAGAACAGCATACATGCCCTGCAAAGTCAGGCCCTCCAGCCCCCTTCCAAGGAGACTGTCACTTCTGTTCCCTTCCTTTGTGGGAATTCTGGAGTTGCCACTGTGAAAAGACTCCCCTTCCCCTGGGACTCAGGAAAGAACTAACATTCCCCCTGCCCACCCTAGGCCTCTGTCCATGTTCACAGTTCTGAGAACACACCAGATACACACACACACACACACACACACACACACACACATGATTTCGCCTTGGATCAGCAACAGTCAGCCAGAGAGGGTCTGGGATGGGGGAGGCATGATGCTAAGCTTAGCTCCCTTTCAATGCCCAGCAGGGGCCCCTGGGTCCCAGTTCCCCATTTGTGAAGTGGAGTCTCTGGCCTCCAGCTAATTAGCAGCCGCAGAAAGGCCTGGGAAGGGGCAGCTCAGGCCCGCCACTGCAGAGCCTTGCCATTAGGGCGATCGATGCCCTGGGAGGGGGACAGCTAAGAGGAGGGGCCCTGGAAAGGCTCCCGAGCCACATAAATAACGAACGGGCAGGATGAAAGCGGCTGTAGCCAGCTGGGTTCTGTAAAACCTCTTCCGCTCAGGGTCTGTTTCAGGGCTGTGCCTCCAGCTCCTGGTGCCCCAGCAGTCCTGCCCTTCCCAGGGTGGGAAGGTGCCTTTGAGTTGAAGGGTCAGCTTTTTTCCCATGAACAACAAAAAGAGAAAGGGATCAAAAACATTCCTTAGCAGAGATAAGAGGATCTGGAAGAGGTGTCTAGAGGGCAAGGTGGATGATTCTGTCCTCCCCGTAACCTGTGAGCAGTGGAGATGCGGGTGCTGAGAGACAAGGAGGAAGGGAGTAGAGCATCTCTGCCTTGGCTGGTGTCAGCCCCGTGGTAGGCCTGGTCCAGCAGACAGGCCAGCTCTCTCTCAGGGCTTCATACCTTCCCTGGCATTCCAGTCCCTCTCCCAAATCCCCCCCAACACCTCCCAAGGCTGGAGCCCCTGATGAGGCGGGCCCAGCCCATTCCTTCCTGCAGCAGAAGCGTCTACACTCCCGTCCCTCCTCCGCCAGCCCCCCAGGTGTAAGGTGACCAGTGGGCCCTGAGCTCAGCCCAGCAGCAGCTCACTCTTGTGGAACATTGGCGGGTCCTGCCTCAGGGAGCTGAGACTCGGGGTGTCCACTAAGTGCCAGGGAAACCATGGAGACAGTGGCCTAATTTCCCAAATCTCAGGCCACAACCTGCGCAGGTGTGGAAAGATGATCTGTGCAGTTGGTGGTCATCATACCAAAAAGACTTGGGGAGACTTTCTTCACACAGAAATTTGGGTTCGGGAGTTTCATCTTTGGCTCTGAGCACCGCTTCCTAAAGGTGACACTGCGATACTGAGCTGTCGCAAAGGGCTGAGGGGAAGAGCTAGCATATCACCTCCATGCACTAGGCTGTGCCTCACGCTAGTGACACTGGGATTTGGTCTCACTTTCTGGCTCACGTAGCGTTTCTCACAGCTGACTGGGAGGTGTCCCCCCCAGCACAGCTGCAGCATTTCTGCTTGTTCTATCCCAGCTGGGGGGTGCCTGCAGGCCCCTCTTTTTATAATCAACTTGTGTTCTCCAAACTTCTTTTAGAAGGACAGCATTTGGTGGTAGGCAGTGGCTAGGTGGCGGCTGAGGGATCTCCGCAGATCCCTCTGTCCATCGCACCCTGCCCCTTCTGAGGTGGTGGCATCGAGGTTACACTGAGTCCTTAGCTTAAGGAGATGGGTACACTCTCCGGATCGCAGCACAGCTGTAAAATGAAATTAACACCCATTATTTCAGGCTTCACTGCGGTCCTGTGATGATTTGCCTGCACCAAAGTTAAATGAGTTGGTTGTGCAAACAAGGCACACTTCTTCCTTTCCCCGTGCTCCCAAGGAGCTGGCGTTAGAGGCTGTTGATGGCCTGTTTGAAAATGGGGGCCAGAACTCAAGCAAGAACCCTTTCAGGCAATTCAACTTCCTTATGTCCAAGACTTGGAAATATAAAGCTGTTTCTTTTGAGAGCAGCTGTGGCCATGGTGGCAGGTGAACCCATGCTTAGAGGCAGGACCTCTGACTTCCAGTCCCAGCTCTGCCGGTGACCAGCCACATGACTCAGGCCGAGGCATGGCTGTGTCACATCTCACTGGCTGGCAGTGTCTCATCCACAGAATGGAAATGGATCAAATTGTGGCTTTTAACCTCTGTTCCATGATGATTCTACAAGTGCCTCGACTCCACCACAGGGGGGTGGGGAGAGAAGGCGGGGCTCCAAGGCCCCCTCCCACTTCACCCAGTGCCTCTGCACTGTTATCTGCTTGACCTAGTAAGCTTGTCTTTGCTATGTTGTTTGAAGAATCCTGCTCACATTTTTTGGAGCCCCTTGGACTTGATGATCTCTGCATAAACCCTAACTTGTCATCACCCATGTATCAGTACTTCACAGGCAGGATTCCTCCTGTCCTGTCATCTCAGACCTAGAGCCAGGCAAGTGGCAGAGGCCAGGATGAGCATCCCCTGAGCATACAAGGCCACCCGGACAGAATGAAAAGGGACACGCACTGAGGGCTGTGTCATTTCTACCTTCCTTCTGCCACTTCTGAAAGGGACACTTCTGATAAGCTGTCCTTCCCCGGCTCTAGGGTTTACCTGGCTTCAAACCCCACACCCCCGTTCTCAGTGCCTGAGGGGCTCAGGGACGGGGGAGCCTGTGTGCTGGTTCTGTTCTGGACGTTTGTGCCCAGGGAAGAAGGGACAGCCAGGCTGGGTATCCCGCCTTCCCGTGAAATGTAACCCATGGGCAGCTCGCATGTCCGCTGGGCTCTGGCTGCCCTCTTGAGAGGGAGATGTTTGGCGCAAGGTCTCATCCCACAGGAAGACTTGAGGAAGTGTAAAGCCTGCACAGGGTTTCTGCTAATCCCCGAGGGTCTCTAAACTCTTGTTTCCTTGTTTGTGTATGAATTGGCTGCCCAGTGTAGATGCTTCTTGCACTAGCAGATATGGACCCCGGCTCATTCCTCCGTCTTCGCGCCCATCCCCCTGCCACACAGTTGCACCAGCCTCCACACAAGGTCTTTGGGGGTCTAGTAGACTGTGCTGAGGGGAAGGTTTGGCAAAGAGCAGGGTGGAGGAGGCATTTAAATCCCAGAGGTGCAAGCACCTAGTTGAGGGTCAGCTCCCTAGTTTCTCGAGCTTTCCAGGCACCGCATCTCACTACCATCAGAGCTGGGATTGTTCACTGCTATCTCTTGACCCTGTAGGACCCGGGCTCTTGCATCTTCCCTGCATCATCTCTCCTCTACATTCTCCCATCACCCCTCCTCCCCACCGCCCTCCAGGATTTCCCCCAACTCCAAGTTTCTCTCACTCTGTGATGCAAAGCCCTTTCCAGCCCGTATGCCCACACTTGGCTTTTGCATCTCCAAACATTAAGGAGCTCGCTCTGCAGAGTAGATGGGCCTTTCTTTGCGAGGACCCACCCAGCCTAGAAGGTACCTGTGGGTCTAAGTAACATTTTTCCCCTCACTTTCAGCTGGATTGACTTACAGTGAGGCCTATGTTAGCTATCAAGCTCTGCTTGAGCCCTTGTCACCTTCAGAGCACTGAGAAGGGGAGTAAAGGTGGAGGCATAGCTTAGGAAGTTTCGCTAGTTCAGCTTGGATTGCACCTGTGTCCACCCTGTCACCTAAGCTAGTGTCCTGGCTCTCATGTCATCCCAGACTCTGCTCTCCCAACTCTTGTCTATTCAACAAGCCCTGCTGATTCCTATCAGCAATAACCAATAACTCTGTTATAACGAATAACTCTAATCTGTGCCTTTGCCCGGGTGTGGAGCCCTCAAAGCCACCGTCTCCATGTCTACAACTGCAATTTGACCTCACAAGTGCCCTGTTTGAAACCCACTGGCAGCTCCCCTCATCTGCAAGAAGCAGCCCCACCTTCTCACAAGGACCACACGCCCCACCCTGGTCTGGTCCCCACTTCTCTCTTTGACCTCGACTCACCCCGTACTCTCCCTCCCCCCACACCACTGCCCACCCCTTTGGCACTTACCTGCCAGTAATGCCAGACATATTCCGATAACCTCGAACACACTATTCGTTGCATCTGCTGTTCCTTCTGTCTGGAATGCATCTCCCCTTTCCTCTTCCTCTCAGTTTCCTAGATACTCCTATTCATTCTTCCAAACCCTGCTCAGTTGTCACCTCCTCTCACTTGCCACTCCCTTGGCTGGACACCCAAACCATTTGTTCCTCACTGGTCTGTACTCTTCCGGTGTCTCATACAAACTTACAATGTCACAGGGTACCCTGGTGCTTTGTAATGATCCCAGCTCCCCACTTACCAGCTGTGTAACCTGGGGCATGTTACTTAACCTCTCTCTTCTCCACTTACCTCATCTAGCTCACGTGAAGAGTGAGTAGTTAACAAACATTCTGATGTTACTAAAACAGTGCCTGGCACAAACGAGGAGCTTGATAAGCATTGAGTAGTTCTCAAATTATTGATTTATACAACTCTTGCTCCTGCATTTGCTCCCTGAGGGCAGGAAATCATCAAGCCCCAGGGCCCAGGCTGTACCAGGTGATTCATTCACGCTGACCTTAGCCGGCCAGGAGCTTACAGTCACTTTGCAGAGAGAAGCTCTAAGAAGACAAACAACAATGCCAGGTCTGAAGCGATGAGGAGAGACAAGTGCAGTGATGAGGAGGTCAGGCATCAGGGAGCACAGCAGTTGAGAACCTGAGCTCTGTCAGCATGTTGTTACCCAACCAGGTTTGTTTGCCCGACGCACAGCAAGCCAAGCACTGAGCCACCCAGGTTTACAGCAGAGAAAAGTTTTATTCACAAGGCAGCCAAGTGAGGAGACGGGAGAATAAATCTCAAATTCGTCTCCCCGAAGGCGAGGAGCTTGGGGTATTTATGGTATAAACAAGCAGGGTGGTGTGAGGCGTGGGGAGAGGTGATTGGAGGGAAGGAGGTGAGGGAATTGGTGTTCTGCGCAGGCGTATCTGAGTTACAGACTTCTTCATGGGACGCATGTGCAAATTCCAGGTGAGTTTGGTATGAACCGTGGGGGAATTTGGGGCTGTGACGTCAAAAGGTCACCTATGGGACAAACAAGTCTATTCTGTGCAGACTGGGATCCGCAGGGTTGGGTCCCTCCGGTTTCAGCAGGTTTCGTTGTGTTACAAGCAGAGGGGTTTTAAAGAAGCCGTTCCCTTATCTGCTGTTCTGTAAGACAGGCTCAAGAGTTTGTTAGTCACCAGTTTCTGTTATGGGTTTTTAACCCTATGGGGCACAGTTTCAGTTCTCCCTATCTTTTGATCCAGTTCCTCAATCTTGAGGGAAGAGGCCTACTTTCTGCTGTTAAGGGGCGAAGGCCTACAGAGGATTTGAGGAATGGAATTGTTTTGCATTTGATTGCAAATATGGGACCAAGGCTTTGGGTCTGGGTCTTTTTTTTTTTTTGGCGGGGGTCGGGGGGGTGGTGGTCTGGGTCTTTATGTTGAATGATCATCCTATGGATTAGAACTTGGGGCTTAAGGATGCGTGGCAAAGAGCAAGTACAGAGTTTTACCAAGAAGGAGTATAAGTCCTGGCAAGCACACAAAAAAGGACGGTTTAAGTAATCCCTCAAATATAGACCTTATTCCTGATGGGATCCATAAGAAGATATTTCCCAAGAGATCGAATCCAGGTCCTCGTGATGACCCTTGTTGGAGCCAAGTTGTCTAATTTTCTCTCAGTAGGTTTTAACTTCCAATGTGGTATTAATATATACATAGCAGGAGCTACCGGCCACTACACATATGCCCCTTTCTCTGCTGCAAACCTCGGCCTCTGCGCGTCAGGCAAACGAACCTGGTTCAGTAACAGGCAGACAGAGCTGAGTTCCCAGTTTGCCCTTTGCTAGTTGCTGAATCTTTCTGTGCCTCAGTTTCCTGACCAGTGAAATGGAAAAACAAACACCCCCATCTCTTAGAATTGTTATGAGAGATTTAAATGAGATAATGTCAATAAAACACTTAGAAAAATGAGTGTCTTGGTACCTCATAAATGCTCCTTAATCTAGAGGTGAAAATACTTAAATTCCTTAAAACCAGAGAGAAGAGGCAGCCAGGGTAGACGCTGACCCCCCCAGACACAGACTCACGCACGCTCTCTGGGCTTCACCACAGCACAGTGGGCTGGACGGGGAGGCCCTGAGGGCTAGGACTGGAGACGGAGCTTCGCCCAGGACTGAAGTTGGCCTGGATAGAGGGGTGGGCCTTGGACAGGAGGGAGGGGCAAATGCAGGAGAGTGCTGTGTGTTTGGAGGACAGCGAGCTGGCCAGCTGGGCTGGAGCCAAGAGCTCCCGCCAGTAGGAGCTTTTGTGAACACAAATGGGAAAGGAGGTCAGGGGAGGCTGCGGCAGACATTGAACCTAATAATAATAAATAAAATAGTAGTAATAAAAGTAAACACTTAAGGAATATTTACCATGTGTCTCACAATGTTTGAAGTCTTTATGTGAACAAACTCATTTCATTATCCTGACAACCCTAAGAGATGTACGTACTATTATTATCCTCAAGTTACTCCTGGGGACCTGAGACCTAGAGAGATCAGGGGACTTGCCCTGGTCACACTGCTGGTAAGTGACAGAGCTCTGACCCTTGGCTACCCCAGCCTTAACACCTACTGCCTTTGGCCCATGTTTCCTGCCCAGGTGCTGGCACGAAGACCAGAGCAGCTCCCAAGACAGTGTGGTGTGGGTGTAGAAGCAGGGGCTGTTGTCTTTGGGTTCCAGTCCCAGCTCCACCTCTGCCTTGGCTGTGTGACCTTGCATGTGTTACTTCACCTCTAAGCCTCAGTTTCCTCATCTGTAAAATGGGAACAAAAAGCCCTACCTTCCAGGATCGTTCCATGGATCAAATACTGATACGTACGTTCTGCATGGAAGCCAGTACATGAGAACAGCTAAGTAATCAGTGACTATCTCCGGCCCTTACTCAGCCAGCCCAACTCTGCAGGGCCCAGAAGGAGGCGGCCTCTGGCTTGCAGTCAGAATGAGAGGCCTGGAAGTAAGGGGACTTCGGAGAAAGGGGCAGGAAGAGGAAGTGTCCTTCTGTGCAGGGGCACTCAGGCCCTGGGCCCCCACCTGCTGAGGTGAAGCTGAGAGTCATCAGCTGGAGCAGCGGGCAGGCACTGAGGCGGGGTTATAAGCAAAGCCAGCCCTTTGGGTCCTCGAAGGGTGCTTGCCAAATATGCCCTTTCTTGGGCCATCCTCTTCCTTGCCAGCCAGGGAGTCGCCCTCCTCTTCCAGGTCCGTGCCGGCTCCCCTCCCTGTGACCCTCACCCCTACTCAAACCAAACCGAAAGGCAGCTGCAACAGGGCCAGTCTTGGCATGCATGGCTCATGGGCCCTTCACAACCCCTGCAGCCATGGGGGCCCTGAGGCCTGCTGAAGTCTGGCTGGCGTGGAACAAAGGCTACCCTGGACATCTGTCTTCCCCTGCCTCTCTATGCCCTCCTTCAGAGGGCAAGGGGAGGAGGGCCGTGACATCTGGGGACACATCCTGTGTGGCAGACAAGTGCAGAGGACTTTATGTGCCTTTATCCACCGGATCCTTTCTTGCCCCTCTTGTGGCCACTAATGGATCCCCGTGCCTCCCCCCCTCCCCGAAACTCCCCACCAACAATCTGTTCTCAGCCCAGCAGCCAGGCTGAACCTTTTGCAGTGTGAGTCAGATCATGTCACCCCTCTCAAAACCCTCAGTGGCTGTCCCTCTTAGAGGAAAAACCAGCCTCTAACAACTAGCAGTCTGACTTTCAGCAGGTTGTGTCACCTTTCTGCTTCATTTCTGCCCATAGAAATACAGACACCTGCCTCATAGGATAATAGTGAGTATTAAATGAATTAACAGCGGTAACTGCTTGGAATAAGGCATGGCTTGGGATAAGTGCTAAGTAAACATTAGATTTATCATTAATGTTATTACAGTAGCCAACAGGCTCTTACACAATCTGCTTTCTACCTAGCTCCCTCTGCTGCAGCCATGCTGCAGCCTCAGTTCCTTCCAGAGCCAGGCACACTTCCAACCCCAGGGCCTTTGCACCTGCAGTTCCTCTGCCTGGAACACTAACCTCTCCACAAATATTACCTTCAGGCTCTTCCTGACCATTCTGTTTAATATCAAAACCTCCCCGACTCACCCCTCACCCCATGACTTACCCTGCTTTATTTTCCTCCATAGCATTTATCGACGTCTAGTACATGGCATTTCTTTCTTACTTATTTACCATCTGCCTTCCCACTACACACACTCACTCAAGTATAATCTCTATGGGGACAGATATTTGCATGTCTCTTGTCCACAACTCTATCCCCAACACCCAGAACATTGCCTGGCATAGGTGGGAGTGCAGCGATTCTTTGCTGAATCAATGAATGTATCTTCCTGGCAGCCCCAAGAGACAGATATTTGCACCCTCATTTTATAGAGGAGCTTTGAAGGACAGACTCAGTGAGGCTGGGAGCTTGCTTGAGGCTGTGGCTTGAGGGATGGAGATTGGTTGCCTCCAGAGCCCCATTCTCTCCCTGCCCGTGTGTCTAGTGACCTTCAGCCTGCCACCCGCACTCGTCCCTGACACAGTGCTTTGCTCTGAGTGAAGAGGGTGCTCCAGAAGTATCGGGGAGGCACGAAGCTATTTATCTTACTCAGCTCAGGCAGATACCACAGACTGAGTGAACAGTCAAACTGTTAAACCCTTCTGCTAAACAACAGAAATTTATTTTCTCACTGTTCTTGGAGGCTGGAAGTCTGAGATCGGGTGCTGACATAGGCAGGTTCTGGTAAGGACCCTCTTCCTGGCTTGCAGACGGCTGCCTTCTCACTTTGTTCTCAAGTGGCAGAGTGGGAGAGCACATGCTTCCTCCTGGAAGGCCACAGTCACGTTGGATTATGGCCCTATTTCTCGACCTCATTTAACCTTAATTACCGCCCAAAGACCCTGTCTCCAGATACAGTCACATTGGGGGTTAGGGCTTCAACATATGAATCTGGGGGAACACAGTTCAGTCCATAGCAGTATTTCAGAAGCCATTGAAAAGGGAGGAGAAGGGTCCCCAGGAGGCGGCTGCCTCCCGTTTTCCTGTGGGTAATGGGACCATGGGAATGCGTCACTCAGCCCTGTCCCGGGTCTTCTGTGAATTGGCGGAGTGATGAGCACAATCTCATTTGATCCTCATGATAACCAGACGAGGTCGGCGTTATCACCCTCATCCTGCAGGTGAATACACTGACGCTCAGAGAGGTGAGCTTACTCGCCCAAGGCCCCGCAGCTGAGAAGTGGCAGGTCTGTGTTCTTAACTACTCTGTGAATTTCCCTTGCAACTGTCTGGGGACATCTCTCTCATCCCACAGGACTGAGGGACCATGGCCCGCCCTCTAGGAGCCCAGTGTCCCCTCCAGACAAGATGAGCACACAGAGTGTGGCTATGGAGTGCCAAGTGCCAAGTGCATGGCCAGTCAGGAGGTGCAGGGGGAGCTCCGACGGCAGTGTGGGCTGGGCTGGGCTGGTCACCAAGGGTGAGGCAGTTTCAGCCAGATGGAGAGAGAGGGTGGGCACTCCTGGGAGAGCTGCACAATCTCCTTCGCAGGATCATGCAAAACATAGTAAGGCAATGAGCTCAGTGCTCGCCTGGAGCAGAGAGGCTGAAGGGCAGAAGTGGTGGGAAAGCCAGGAAGGTGGGCAGGGGTCAGGTGTTGGGGGGCTCAGGAGGTGCCTGCAGTTCTGAAGAGGGTGGTATTCGTGTGTTCTTCGTCCACTGGGGGAAGAGTTGGCATTAGCAGGATGTCACCTCTGAGGTCCACAGCTCCCCTCAGTATCTGGCTGGGCAGAGAGGGTCGGTGCAAATAAAGAACATGGCTGGGGTGAGGCGCACAGCAGAGGACAGAGCTGAGCTCCTTTCCTAGGGGAGGTGAGACGGCAGCTGTCAGCCATCCCAGCGACCCTCCCGCTGTAGCTGTGGCCTCAGGAAGGGTCCCATGGCTGGTGGCACCTTCAGAGATTCGCCAGCAACTTTTCAAGCCCCTCCCAAGAGGGTGTGCCCAACCAGTGATGTGCTGATAAATATTTAACAACTGGCTCTCTTGGGAGTGGCGTGGGGTGGAGCACTGCTTTGTAGCATTTGGTGATTTTCATGGTGTAAATACTCACAGTATGACTGATATCAGCTACCAATACAGTGTCACTGAACACAGAGCCGGCGAGAGTTGCGCTGTTGGCTGTCATGAGCCCATCTGAGCACTGTTTCTGGCTCCCCCACAAGTCCCATGGCTCCAACAGTGACATTAGCAGGGGCCCTGGGAGGAAGGAGCCAGCCACTCTGAGTGTCCCAGAGCCTCGGGGCTCTCAGTTCCAACTGGATCTTCCCCAGGAGGGCACCTGGTGTCTTATCCTAGTCAGCTCCAAGCACTAGTCCTGTGAGAGTCCCCAGGGTGGGTCCAGTGCTCCACCTGTGGGCATCAAAGTCAGAAAGCACCAAGGGCCCAGAGATGCTAAGTTAGACCCAAATCCCAGAAGGAGGCTGTGGGGCAGCTGAGCCCAAAGGCAACACAGGTGTCACATGTAGGCGGCAGGCCTGGCCTCACCAGCCTGGTACCCACATCCCATCTGATTGCCAGTCTTCAGGACCACTTGTCAAAAGACCCACCTTGGGATCCTGTGTCTTCTTGCCCTCCTTCTGCCTCTCCTGGGGTAGACCCTAAGGGACCAAGGTGATGGCTCACGGGGCTGAAAGTACCTGAGGGGAAGGACCACAGATACCCTGGAGCCAGTTGTGGAAGCCAGTGAAGGCCACTTGTGCCCACTTCCACTGGTGCAAGGGTTGGGCTGCCTGGTGGTGGGTGACTGACCAGCTGAGGCCTTTGCCCGGATGTGGCACATGAGTTAGTGATGATGAGTCTGAGCTGGTGTCCCCAAGGGCTCCCCATGTGAGTGTGGGACCCTCAAGGTCACTCTTGTCGTCCCGAGAAACCTCACCCTTTCTCTCCTGGTTGCCCCTCCTTCCCCACCACCTGCTATAGGTTTTTCATCATCAAAGAGAGCTTTCTTCTTTACTACTCTGAGAGTGAAAAAAAGAGCTTTGAAACCAATAAATACTTCAATATACATCCTAAGGTGAGGGGGCCTCTCCCCAGGGCCACAGCGGGGGAGGGCCCAGTGGGGACAATGGGGGCTGGTATCCTCTGAGGGTAGGGTACCATCTGTTGTCCTGCTGTGGTCTAACAGGGAGTCTGGAAAACAAGTCCTTCTGGGGGCACAAGCCACCCTGGCCCCCTCCTGGCCTGGGTCCCCGCCCTCCAGTGCCCCCTCTGGGAAAGTTCTGGTCTGGCTTCCTCTCAGGCCCTGGGCAACACCTGGCTATGGCTGAGGGCTCCCAGAGGCCTTGAGTGACCTGGGCTGGGCGGGGGGGTGGGCGCCTCTTCTGATTCTTTCTCAGGGTGTCATCCCTCTGGGGGGCTGCCTGGTGGAGGCTAAGGAAGAGCCCAGCATGCCCTACGCCATGAAAATCTCCCACCAGGATTTCCACGTGAGTAAGGCTCTCCCCTTGGCCTGGGCTCAGCAGGGGCAGAGCAGCTTCTCTGGGACCCCAGGCTCCCTAGGGGCAACCCCTCCAGTGGGCTGGCCTGGGAAGAGTGTCAGTGACTTGGGGATGTCGGGTGGGAGAGCAGAACAGGGCCTGCAGAGGCCTGGCCGTGGCCTCCGTGGTCCTCAAGGCGGCCTCCTCTCAGGCACAGCCATGGCTCCTCTTCCTGGCAGGGGAACATCTTGCTGGCTGCCGAGTCGGAGTTTGAGCAGACCCAGTGGCTGGAGATGCTGCAGGAGTCTGGGAAGGTGTAAGTGCGCACGAGCAGGAGGGGTCAGCCTGAGGGTCCAGAAGGGGAAAGGGTGTGGGCTGTGCTGACCCTGGTCTCCCTGCCTCTCTGCTGGGATCCCGGTGGGCACTGAGCACCCTAGGAGAGGGCAGGGTGGGGAGGACAAGGGCTGTGGGAGCTGGTTATTTTGGGGAGAGGAGACAGACCAGGTTTCGAGCATCTTCGGGGGGTCTCCTAAGTGAGCTTTGACCAAAGTGAGTTTGCTTGTCTAGCGTCACAGGTGGCAGACGTGGACACCGTTTGTCTCCAACTCTCAGGAGCAAATCCAGCATCGCTAGGAGGATTTGGCTGCCTCCTGACACCCGTCTCACCTCCCCAGGCCCATAATTAACCCTAGCTCAGACCAGAGCTGGTGCTTTGTACATCAGAGTCCAGATCACAGAAACCTCCAGCCCAGCACTATCCATTTGCGCACGAACCCCTGTCCCAGCACCTGCCTATTCATGCTGGGTCGTGCTTTTACTTCCACAAATAATGCTGAGTGCCTGCCCTGTGCCAGGCCTTGTGCCAGGTGGCGGGCATTCAATGGTGTAGAAAGCAGCCCAGGAAGCAATCTCTTCCCTGCTCCCAAAGTTCTGTTGGCCCAGCGCACGGTGGCCCACTTTGCAGCCTGGGCCGGCCTCCGGGGACTGTAGCTGATCGATGCTGGTGGCGTGCCCAGAGCCGCAGGTGCCGCGGTGAATGCGAGCTGGGATTCTGGAGGAGAAAGAATGGCGCGTACACGCCATGCACATTCTCTTTCTCCTCCACCCTTCTGTTTTAACGATTTTGTGTTTCTTCCTCTTCTCTCCTGTCCCATCTGCCCTCCCGCCCCAGGACTTGGAAGAATGCCCAGCTGGGAGAAGCCATGATCAAAAGCCTAGAGGCCCAGGGGCTGCAGCTGGCCAAGGAGAAGCAGGAGTATTTAGGTTGGCTGAGGGATGGGCTGGAAACTGAGGCTCCCTGACGGTAGCATTTCAGGGCCGGGGGCTGCAGCCCAGGGCTTGATGCAGGACTGAGAGAGCGTGTCTTGGGTGGGGCTTAGCAGGCTATGAAGAGCCAGAGACTGGCTCGGAGCCTGGAGGGCTCTATGGCGTGATACATGTCCTCTGGGCCAGCAGGACAGGAGGCAGGAGAGCATGGTGGTTAGGAGCCTGGCCTCTGGACCCAGCTTTGTCATTTATCCATCAGCTGTGTGTATCTTTAGGCAGCTCAGCCTAAGTTTCAGTTTTTTCATCCTTAAAATGGAGACATTTTTGTTCCTAGCTTTTAGAGGTGGTATGAGAGTCAGGTTAAATAAGAAAATGCCTGGAATCACTTGTGTCAGGCATGCAGTAAGGGTCCCACAAGTGGAGTTGATGTTATCCTGCCCAGGGCCCCAAAGGTCTGGACTTGGTCCCAGTTCTGACCCCCAGCCCACTTTAAGGTTCTAGGCCCCTGTGTTCCTGACTGGCTGGTAGGCACGCTCTGTTTGAGAAAGAAGAAGGTGAGCCTGGGAGGTCGTTCCTTTACCTGGGACCCTCTCCCCTGCTTAGACAAGTGGGGCCCCAGCACTGGTCCCCCTCTGCCTGCTCCAGACACCCTCTGCCCCCAGGACCTACCCCGCCTCACTAGCCAGACACCAGCACAGAGGTTAACAGCACCCCGGGGGTGCAGAGACCCACTTGAGCTTCCAAAGCTGAGCTGCCATTGTCTTATGAATGCACAAAGCAGAGACAGTGCCGGGACAGGAGTGTAGCAGCTCAGGCCAGCATGGGGCTTCCATTCCTGGGAGCTGCCCCACCCCCTCTGTCTGGCCTGGGCACGGCAGTGCCGACCTCTTCCGTGGGGGGAGCTGGGGGTGATGGAGGTGATCGCAGGCACTGACCCCTCAGGACTGGATCTGGAGTGAGCTTTTCGTGAGTGTGTGTGCTTGCTTTGGCAGACAAACTGATGGAAGAGACTGAAGAACTCTGCCTTCAGAGGGAGCAGAGAGAGGTAGGGGCACGTCGAGGCTGCTCCCCGCCGCCTCCCGCTCTGTGGGCCCTTTCACAGCCACAGTGTACCGGCTTGTGTTCCTGGCATTAGGGAGTGGTGTAGGGGAGATGGGCACCCAGACAACTTGCTGGGAAATCAGACAGGCGGGGCAGGGAGGCCAACGAGATGACAGTGCTCGGGACTTGCTGTTGCTTCTTGGCAAGAAGTGTATTTCTCCTTGCCAGTCCCGGGGGAGGAAAATAAAAAGGGTGGGTGATCACTTTCTAGAGAAAGAGCCATTCAAAAATTTTATAAGCTGTGTCAGGAGGTAATGAGCTGCTGGTCACTGGTGATATTCACAGGAGGCCGCGGTGGCCTTTCTCATCCATAGCGGGGCTTCTGGCACCATAAAGTGATTGATTGGGTTGGATGATATCAGAGGTTCCTTCATCCTCTAAATGTCAACATACAAGTTCTAAGGAGGCCAAGCATTGGCTGGGGGCAGGCTGTGGCGTGGAGACCCTTGCCTCATTTGAAGACGGGGGCTGTTGAAGTCCATGCCGTTTGGGATCTCCATGCAGCATTGGGCCTTGCCTGTTCTGAGAAATCATGACCACCCCTGAAGGGCAGGGTAGGGTAGTGGTTAGCGGTGCTGACTTGGAGTCAGGCTGCCTGTGTCTGGAATGGACCTTCACTGCTTCTGGCTGTGTGACCTTGGGCAAGTTACCTAACATCTCTGAACATTAATAGTCTCATGTGAAAAATGGGGATAATAATAGAACCCATCTTATCAGGGATGTTTTGAGGATTCAGTGAGGTGTTACATAGAAAGTGCTTAGCACATAGTACGTGCTTAATGAACATCTACGTTTGTTAGTGTTACGAACATTAATTAGCCCATCCTGCACTTGAACTGCCTGAGCCCCAAGCCCCAGAGTGGCATACCCTGAGGTGCCTGCAGAGGGAGGGCCTGATTTGGTCCACTTCTCTTTGCCTGGTGCCTGTTCCTTGTCTCTCCCAGGCAAGTCCAGGGCTGGGCCCATCAGCCTGGGCTCAGTGCCTGCCTCTCTGACTTGACTCTTGCAAACTCCTCACCCTTTCCAACCACCCGTCATTGGGCTCGGAAACGGGCCCGACAGTCAAGAAGCATCATGGCCCTGTAGCACCGCAAACACTCCCGGGGCCTGGCAGAGCCCCTGGCTCAGGATGGGTGCATGATAAATGTTGTGGAATGACTCGATGAATGAATATTTTTGATTCTTTTAATTTTACATTACATCTTGATTTTAATCCAGTAGGACAATCCACCCTCATTTTTCTTCTTCCAAAAATTTATCAGATATTCTTGTCCAATTTTTCTTCCAGCTGGACTTCAGTATTATTTTGTCAATTACAAAACAAACAAACAAACAACCCAAACCCAAACAAACAAAAAAGAAAATCTATTGAGGATTTGTATTAGGATTGCATGGATCTGAGGATTGGCATCATGACGGCATTGAGCCTTCTCCCCCCCAGCAGTGTGTGGGCCTCTGGGTCCGGGCTGTCATCTGGGTTCTTCCCACATTAGAATTTTGGCATTTTCTTCCTGCAGTTCTGTACATTTTGAAAAGTGAGACTTCTGGTGGATTGTCAGCAACTTAAAAGCAGTTAATTTAGGAAGCCAGGGGATGGGATGGAGTGACAGACACAGCCGCTGGCAGAGAGAGACAGACTTATCCATCAGAGAGACTAAATCTGGGACAGCAGTCAGCCCGAGGAAAATTTAGACACTCTATGTAGGTCTTTAGCCAGGAAATGAGGCCAGCAGAGACCCACTGCTCACAGACATTGCTTAAAGCCATAGCACGCTGAAGGAAGGAGACCTGCCAGCTGTGAACTTCCTGGGTTTTGGGTACAAAACATGAGCAAGACTCACTTGGGTCCAGCTTGGGTCCACCTTGGTGAAGGCTGCTCTGGGCTGGCAGGAGGGAGAGGATGCGCTCAGGTTCTCATTCCAGTGTCAGCTGTGTGCTCTAGATTGGGAATAGAACTCACTGAGTCATTCTGTCAAGGGTTTTCCTTCCTTAACTTGTTCATCTACATTATGGATCCACCTGCCCCCTTCACCTTTCCCATCTCCACTCCAGGTCACAGAGATGGTCTTGGAGTACCTTGCTTGGGCCACTTAGAAAGGCATTTGGTACAACGGCCCAGTGAGAAGTTGAAGATTCTCTGGTCTCTAAGAGGCAGTCTGCTTTAAAAGGAGACTCAGGGTCTGGTACCAATCTATCACTGACTGTGTGACCTTGGACAAATTCGGCTCTGTGATGCTCCAGTAAGAGCGATGGCTGTGCCTGGCTAGCTCCCAGGTTGCTGAGGGGCTCAGTGAAATAGAAGGCAGGGAGTGCTTTGTGGACCGGTAAGGCCTGTGCAGATACGCACTGTGTGATGGTGCAGCTCTGACACCCTCCACTTGGCAGAAAGGGCGGGGAACTCTTGGGGTACGAGCTGAGAGTTCAAAGGGAGCCATCCTGGGCTCTTCTGCCCTGGGGTCAGAAGACAATGCCGTTCCTTGGGTGCAGGTCCCTCAGGTGTCCCTGGCTCCCTTATCATCGCTCTTATCCCCTGGAGGAGGGCAGCCTGCCTACCTTCCCTTTTCTGGTTGAACTGTGAGAGCTCAGCCTTACATGTGGGCAGGCACACGGGAAATCAGAAATGCCCAGGGCCAGTCAGGCAGGGTTCCTGCCATGCGGGGTGCTCCCAGTCAGAGGTCAGACTCTTGGAGCTGGAAAGGACTGCCCCTTTCAAGGTGAGGCTCTCTGCCGACCTCCCTGATGGATGCTGATCCTGATTCTGGCATGGGCAGCTCACTACCTCCGGAGGTATCCTTTGCATTATTGCTCCACTATTTGGAAGCTCTTCCTTCCATGGAGCTGGAATTTGCCATCTAGTGCCTTCTTTCCAACCTCATACTTTGGCAACTTAAGTCAGGTGCAAGAGCCAGAAGCACAAGCATGATGTGGTGGAGAAAGTCTTCAGCTGCAGGGGGCCTTAGCTGACCTCAGTCATGGCAGCGGTGCCTCAAACACTCATGCCGTCTTGGGCTGCATGAACAGAAAGTTCTGGCTGCTTCAGCTTTACAGATTGTGTGTTCCACTCCAATCAGCATTCTTAGGCTCCACCTGGACATCAGCTTCATTTAAGAATCATCCAGATGAAATGGAAGGTGGAAAGGAAGGGGGCAACCAGGAAGGAGATTTTCTTTCTTTTTCCTCTTTAATATAGAATTTTAACCCCTAATGGTAGAAATCGTGCTCTTTGTGGAAAATTTGGAAAACATGAAGAAGAAAACATATTTTATCCTTAACCCCACAACTGATAGGTAATTACTGTCAACTTTTTTTCTTTTTAAAATTTATTTTATTTATTTAGTTTTGGCTGTGTTGGGCCTTCGTTGCTGCACACGGGCTTCCTCTAGTTGCGTCGAGCGGGGGCTGCTCTTTGTTGCGGTGCGCGGGCTTCTCACTGTGGTGGCTTCCCTTGTTGCGGAGTATGGGCTCTAGGCCCGCGGGCTTCTGTAGTTGTGGCTTGCGGGCTCTAGAGCGCAGGCTCAGTAGTTGTGGCTCGCGGGCTCTAGAGTGCAGGCTCAGTAGTTGTGGCGCACGGGCTTAGTTGCTCCGCAGCATGTGGGCTCTTCCTGGACCAGGGCTCGAACCTGTGTCCCCTGCATTGACAAGTGGATTCCTAACCACTGCGCCACCAGGGAAGCCCCTACTGTCAACTTTTTGGTGTTTTTCCTTGGTCTTTTTTCCTATATAATATTCTTATATATATCTTAAACATAATAGGATCATATCAGATATTCAGTTTTATGGCCTTTTTCATGATACCTTTCATTTTACCTTCATTAACACTGTACCTTCAGCAGTTTTCCATGTCATTGAACATTCTTTGAAAACATTAGTTTTAGTGACCCCAGGGTCACTAATCGGACTCTTCCCTTTCCTTTGGGTTTTATTCCTTCTCTGATTCTCCTCAAAGCCAAGGGCAACTTCGCCCTACAGGCAGCCCCACTCCCTGGTGGGGTTTCCATTATCCTTGAGAACAAAGCCCCTGGGTGAAGAATGAGGGCGTAATTTGGAGCTAGAAGATGAGAGAGAAAGTGGATCTAGAAATAATATCCTCCCACAGCGTAAAATGTGGAAGAACAAAACAGTTGTCACAAAATGCTTCTAACCACCCTTCGCTTGAAGTGCACCCCTCAATACCACCTGCCACCGAACCCCAGGAAAACAGAACCCCGGGGGGCACCTGCTTGCTGGGAAAACACTTGAGCTCGCCGGCAATCCTGAAGGGCCTGGTCTGGTTCCCTGGGCCAGCTTGCCCTGGGCTTTCTGCCTATCCTCTTCCCTCGGGGGTGAGTCAGGGGAGGCTGCAGCCACCTGTGCTCATTGTTTCCCGGATGCCTTGAGGAAAAAGGCTTTACTCTCTGACTCTGGGATTGGGAATAGCTTTCCTTTGCCACTTCTAACAGATGCCACTCCAGGGATCTTTAATGGAAATATACACACACACGTTTCCCTCCAGGGCTTGGGGGCCAGCCAACATGCTTTAGGGTGTGAGTGACTGGAGTTGCCCAGTGGAGCAGACATCTAGAATTATCATCACATCCTGCCGCAGGAAATAATGTTGGGATCATTTCTAAACCCTAGCTCAGCATGCTAAGTGTGTTCTTGTTTTGTTTTGTTTTATTATTTATTTATTTATTTTTGAAATTTTTATTGTAGTATGGTTGATTTACAATGTTATGTTAGTTTCAGGTGTACAGCAAAGTGATTCATTTCTATACACACACACACACACACACACACACGTATGTATATATATTCTAAGTGTGTTTTAAGTGAGCCCAGTTCATCACAGATCTCGGTTTCGCTGAGACTGTGTGTCCCTGAATGGGACCAGGGCTCCTCAGGGCTTAATTCCAAGTCTGGTGCAGACTGTGCTGAACCCCAGAGGGTCCCCTGGGTTAGAGTGGGGCTTCCTGACCTCAGGAGCCCTTTGCTGCCTGTGACTCTTTTCTTCCTCTCTGATTCTCTTTAGGAGCTTGAGCGCCTGAACCAGGTGCTGGAGGCCGAGAAGCAGCAGTTTGAGGAGGTGGTACAGGAGCTGAAGATGGAGCAGGAGCAGATCAAGAGGTGGTGGTGGTGCCTGGGAGCGGGGGGCGGGGGGAAGGTGAACCCAGGCTAGGACACGTGGGACCCATGTTTCCCGTTAGGCTGGAGAGGCCTCCCCCCAGGAGACCATCACTGCTTGATGACTTGGTTTGGATCTGTCCTCCCAATGCTCCGGGCCTTGGGGTGTGCCCAGAAAAAGCTGCAGACCCCACACCAATGGGCCACTTCTGCACCCTGGAGCATGAGGCATGGGCAGGTACAATCAGAAATCCCCACGAGCAACGATCCCCTCCTGCCTCGGTCAAACCTCCCTTACCCGGGGCAGACAGGTCAGACTGGTCTGGAGGTGCCATTGGCCAAAATCCCCAACATTCCCTGTCTTTCCTGCACAGTCTCTTCACATTCTGGCTAATGATGTCTGTCCCTTGGGATCTTTAGTCCGTGTATGGTTTGCAAACCCAGTTGCATATTATAATCATCTAAGAGGATTAGAATCTGCTGAAGGTAGGACCCAGAAATCTATACAGTAAGTCCCCTACACATGAACGAGTTCCATTCCAAGAGCGTGTTCCTAAGTCCAATTTGTTTGTAAGTCCAACAAATTTAGCCTAGGTACCCAACTGACCCAATCGGCTGTATAGTACTGTACTGTAATAGGTTTGTAATACTTTTCACACAAATAATACATAAAAAACAAACAAAAAATAAAGAAAACTTTTTTGATCTTACAGCATAGTACCTTGAAAAGTACAGTAGTACAGTACAACAGCTGGCATACAGGGGCTGGCATCGAGTGAACAGGCAAGAAGAGTTACTGACTGGAGGAGGGAGAGGAGGTGGGAGATGGTAGAGCTGAAGGACCGTCAGCAATAGGAGACGGAGGACAAGCTGCAATTTCTCTCACGCCTGATGTTGATGGCACAGGTTCTGGTTCCTTGCTGGATTCAATTCTATCTACCCTCTTGAAAAAACGATCCAGTGATGTGTGCGTAGTAGCTCTTTCCTGGGCTTGAGATAAAGATACTGTACTCTGTACTCTATACAGTACTGTACAGTAAAGTACACAAAAGCACAACCATTTGTAGAGGATGCACGCATGTGACAATGTACACCAGACACATGATTGGACATGCGAATGCATGTTCACATCTTTGAAAGTTTGCAACTTGAAGGTTCGTATGTAGGGGACTTATTACTGTACTTTAAAAAGTTCTCCAGGTCATTATTTTTTCTTTTCCTTTTTTTTTTTTTCTGCGTTGGTTATTCGTTGCTGCTCGCAGGCTTTCTCTAGTTGTGGCCAGCGGAGGCTACTCTTCATTGCGGTGCACGGGCTTCTCATTGCGGTGGCTTATCTTGTTGAGGAACACGGGCTTAGGTGCTCCACGGCATCTGGGGTCTTCCCGGACCGGGGATCAAACCCGTGTCCCCTGCATTGACAGGCGGGTTCTTAACCACTGCGCCACCAGGGAAGTCCCTCCAGGTCATTCTGTGTAGCCTATCCATGAATCTGGAGACAACTGCTCTGGTTACTGTTGATGGTGCTGGTTGTCACCATCACCATCATCAGCGCCATCATTATCATCACCAGCACCGTCATCACTACTGATTATCAGTGATAGCCCAGAAAGAGTGTTCTTGAAACAACCTTATAAAAGAAAGTCATTAGACATGTGTTTTGGGGAGGGAGAAGCTCAGAGACTCTCATCAACTAATAGCCAAGCACCTGCTCACTTCCAGAATTGTGCCAGACCCTGGAATGGAAGATAAGCCCTCTCCCTTGAGGATCTGGTTGGGAAAACCAGACTCACACCCAGGAAACATCAACAATGTTTACAATAATGTACAAACAGGTGCTCAAGGGCATAGCACAGACCCCCTGTTTTATAGGAATTAAGATATATGTGTGATCCTTGTGGGCTTCAACAGAGGTTAGATTGAGCTGGGCCTTGAAGGATGGTAGGAGCTGGAAAATGGGTGGGAAAAGGAAAAGGCATCACAAGCAGGAGGAAGGGAAGCCGAGTGTAAAGGCCCAAGGGGACCCAGGCTTGTTAAGACAGCAGCAAGGAGTTGCACCCCAGAGAAGGGCCTCAGCCATGTCCCATGTCAGAGTGAGTAGATTGTAGCAAGGGCTGTCCAGGGAAGGCAGGGTGAGGCCTTTGTTTCTCCAGTACTCCTCTTTGCCCTTGGGGTGGCCCTGCATTTATTTTGACAGATTCATGTACACCTGGAGCAAGTGACTTCAGCCCCACTTGGCCGGGATCTCCTCCGTTCAGCCCTGGGCTCCTACAGCTGCTGGCAGCACCCAGCCATGTGAGGGGCTGGCCTTCCAAAGAGCCCTCTGAGCCGTATAGGGAGGTGAAGCAGAAGCCACAAAGGGGCCTGGGAGGGGTGGGCCCTGCCATACCCAGCCCTCTGTCCCTGCAGGGAGCTAGAACTGACTGCAAGATGCCTCAAGGGTGTGGAGCAAGAGAAAAAGGAGCTGAGGCACTTCACGGAGTCCTTACAGCGGACGCTGGAGGTGAGGGGCCACTGGTGGGCTGGCGGCCTGGAGGGAGCCATGGTTGGTTGGGCCACGTGATACAGTTTTTTCCAACAGTGTTGCCCCAGAGAGTTATCTGCAAGGGAAACGGGGCACGAAGGGGAGCTGATCTAAAGGGTTTCTTCTCTGTGGACCATTGGGAACTCCAGCTGACACTTGAGGCTCAAAGCAGGACCCAGAAGGGCAAATTCAAGTTTGCCCTGGCTATGACCGTGGCCTTAGGAAATCCACCTTCTTCAGTGCTTATATTTTTATACTCGATGGAGGATCGATTAGGGTGGGCTGCACGGCCACCCACCACTTCCTTCTTGTGGCTCATTCACTTAACTGTTCCCCGGTGAAACTGAGCGTGAGGGAAAATCCACTGCCAGATCACCTCCATTTGATACCACAGAAACAGCGAGGGAGGAGGAGGAGGTGGCATGTGTCAAGGACAAAGTGCCAACTCTTTAGCATGGCGTCCAGGTGCACACTCTGGCCCCAGCCTCTGCTACCCTCCTGTCCCCTCTCCCTCTGCTGCCCCTCCACACCCAGCACAATGACATCCCCACATCTGCTTCAAACCACTGAGCACATGTGCCCCGAGGAAGCCGTGACCTCCATCCTCCACACCTTTGCCCGAACTGCTCCTTCTACCCAGAATGTGCTCTCACCTCCTCTCTGCCTAGAGAACACTTTCATCCTTCTAAGGCTCAGCTCAAACATCACTGTAGTCAAGCTTCCCCGACTCCTCTAAGGAGGGATTTGCTCTGAGTTCTGGGTCCCCACGGCACTTTGTACATCTGTTAATGCACTTGACACATGAGGTTGTGTTTTCCAAACAGTGAGCTTCACTAGATTGCATCTTAAGTTCTCTCCAAGCCCAGCACCTCAAGTGAGCCTGGCATGTCGAGGGAGATCCGTGATGGTTACCAGATTCATGAACTGCCTTGCAGATTGCAAGGTTTCTATTCTGCCCTTGACTGATTGCGGCTTTGTGGTGCCTTTATTTGTTTATCTTTCTGTGTCTTACCACAGGAGGTCGTTCTCATGGGTAGTTTCAACTCCAGAATTTCTGAGTAGTGCAGGATCCCAGTCTGATAAGTGGGGAGAATGTCTAAGTCTGCTCTTGGGCTGGTTCCTGTCGGGTGTTTTTCACAGAAGCCCAGCACACTCCCTCACTTGTTCCTGGAGGAACAAGGACCCCAGAAGCTCATGATGCCCTTGAGCCTTGGGTCCCCATTGTAGTAGGTGCCCTGTCCACGTCCACTGCCACGAGCTGGGCTCCTCCCTGACTTCCTCAGTGGAGGAGTAGCCTTGCCTCAGTGGGAGGAAGGAGATCCTCACTGGCCTTTTACCTCAGGGAAGAATGAAGACATTTCAGGTGTCCCTCAGAGGACCCAGTGAGGAGGGCCTCACCTCCCGGAATTGAAATCCAGGTGAGGGCAGCCATGGCGGAGAACCTGACTTAGGCTCTTTCTCTTCTTTCCCTCCCTCCATGCCAGGAACTCTCCATAGAGAAGAAGAAAACCCTGGAAATGCTGGAGGAGAATGAGAACCATCTGCAGACACTGGCCAATCAGAGCGAGCAGCCCCCTCCCAGTGGGGGTCTCCATAGCAACCTGAGGCAGATAGAGGAGAAGATGCAGCAGCTCTTAGAGGAGAAGCTCCTGGCGGAGAAGCGGTGAGGGAGCTTCTGAGTCCATAGGGGTAACTCTCCGTGAACTGGACACCTGGGCTCTTGGGTTCTAGTTGGCCTTGATCAAATGGGTCCTCACTTCCTTTTGGCTAGGACTCAGTTTCCCCACCAGGCAAATGGGAAGCAATCCTTCACTATCCTAAGCTGACTTGATAATTGTCTCTTGCAATGGTGTGACCCATACAGACAGTCATTAGGCCTGTCTAACAGAGCTTTGTGACAGGCTGGGCAGGTCCTCTCAGCCCATTTTTACAGTTGAGGAAACTGAGCCTTGGAGGGGTTGGAGGACCTCCCCGAGCTCACAGAACTAACGAGACGTGGACCCAGGACTCCCCTCCCTGACCACATTACCCCCATCACCACCTGGGAGACAGGACCCAGCCAGTTCTGGGGCTCACGAAGCAGGGTCTCAGGTCCCTACGAGGGGCCGCCCTCCCACTGGAAGCCCCGCTGGTGAGTGGGCCCTGAGTGAGCACCTCTCCCCGGGGCAGGATGAAGGAGAACGAGGAGCGCTCGCGGGCCCTGGAGGAGGAGCGGGAGTTCTATTCCAGCCAGTCCCAGGCGCTGCAGAACTCGCTGCAGGAGCTGACAGCGGAGAAGCAGCAGGCCGAGCGCGAGCTCAAGGTGCTGGGCCACTGGGAGCGTGTGGTGCTCAGGGCCCTCCCCTCACCCGGAGACACTTCCCTCACATCCCTGCCCTCACCGGGCAACTTCCTGAATGAGCCCTGCCAACCTGACCAGCCAGGTGCAGGCAGTGCAACCACCACGAGGGGAAGCCCTGAGCCTGACCTGCGGCGGGGCGTCATTGGAGACACCTGTCCCGTGCAGGGGCTGAGTCCCGGCCATCGGGTGGAGGGCATAAGACAAGAAGCAGGATGCGGTAACTTCCACCCAAGTCTGGAGGCGAGAAAGCCCACTGAGCCAGGGGTGATCAGGGAAGGCTTCCAAGGGATGGTAGCTGCCCCGCCAGGACCCATTTCCCTCTCCTCGCCTCTCCCCTCAGGCTGAGGTGAAGGTCCGCGTGGACCTGGAGAGGCGTCTGCGGGAGGCAGAGGGGGCCTTGCGGAGCCTGGAACAAGGGCTCAACTCCAAGGTGCGGAACAAGGAGAAGGAGGAGAGGATGCGGGCTGACGTGAGCCACCTGAAGAGTAAGCCCTGCCCCCGCTGCCGGCCCAGCCCTCGAGCTCTGCCCAGGTGCCCACGCCCTGCAGAGCCCGGCCTGGGGCCGGAGCACCACTCGGGGCCTGGTGTGCACTAGGTGACCCATAGGTGTTGATGGGCATCTCCTGGGCGCGGCTGCCTTTGGCTCTTGGATCCGGGGTGGGGGGAAAGCCTGAAGTTCTGCCCCCTTTGGCAGGTGACTCAGGTCTCCAAAGGGATGGGGGTCAGCGTATTTCCCTCTCGACCCCACCAGGATCCTGGGGAGGGGAGGGGAGGGGCGGGCAGGAGGGGAGGGTGCAATGGAACTGCGGCCGCAGGGTTCTTTGAAGAGTGCATCCGAAATGCGGAGCTGGAGGCCAAGATGCCGGTCATCATGAAGAACTCCGTGTACATCCACAAGGCAGCCACTCGCCGCATCAAGAGCTGCCGCTTCCACCGGCGCCGGTCCAGCACCTCCTGGAATGACGGTGGGTGTGGCTGTCCCCGGGCCCTGGCGGGTGGGACGGTCACTCACGGGCTGTCGGTGACAAGGCAGGAAGAGGGCAGGGTGGGGAGGGAGAGGGGCTGACCCAGCCCTGAGTGTGGCCCGAGCCTGGCTCCCCCAGCCTTGGGCTTCTCCCAGGGTCATGGGAGCCCATGGACCGGGAGGGGCTGGAGGATGGGGTGTGAGGGTGGGGGGCTGGGGTGGGGGACAGGGCTGTGCCCCAGTGGAGGGAGGGCTGTTCACGGCCGGCCCGTGGGGCCACCGTATCCCCAGTGAAGCCGTCCCAGTCCTTCATGACCTCCCAGCTGGAAGCCAACAGCATGGAGGAGCTGAAGGAGGTGGCCCAGCGGCTCAGCCGGGACCAGCGCTTCCGCGAATCCATCTACCACATCATGGCGACCCAGCCTGGAGCCCCCTCCGCGCTTCCCCCGGGGGGAAAGTGATGGGCGCTCCTCCCCGCCCCCCAGGTCCTTCCTCACTGGGGGCAGGAGGGAGTGGGAGGGGGACGCCTGACTCTATGCGGCTCCTCTCTGCCAGCGCTCCACATGGGGGCCAGCCTCACCCTCAAAGGCGCCACCTCCCTCACCCTCACCCCAGACCCTACCCTTGGGTCAGGTCAGGCCCAAGCTGGGTGCCTCCTGGTTGTCATGGTAAAGCAAAGATGGGGCCTGGCGGTACAGAGAGACTTTTCTGGCCGGGGAGTCGGGTGGGCAGGGCCCACCACCTTCTGTCGTGCCCGCTTTACTTCTCTGTGACTCTGCCGCCCTCCCCTCCTTGACACTTGCTTCCCAGGGCTTCCCAACCCTCTTTGCTTCTGAGATCCACAGGCGTCCCTCGGTCAAGGCCGCTCTTCGACCACACCACGGGGCAGGGAAGAAAGGGACCTGGCACGGCCGCTTCTGGGCCCGTGGCCTACCACCCTGGCCAGACACACCGTTCCTGGGGCCGGGCCCTGGCTGTGGGACCACCCGCTCACTGCCCTCCTCAGGGGGACTCCCCCACTGGCAGCCTCCGCGCCCTCCGGGGAAGATGTGGCCCCGACATTCCTCCTCCTGTGCGTGTACCGAGGGCCCTGGGCGGGAGGGAGCTGTGGCCAGCAGCGAAACTGAGGTCTCTGCCAGAAGACAGGCAGCAAGTCAGGGAATGGAAGAAGGCGGCCGGGCTGCTGCATTATCGACTCCTGGCCGGGCGGGGAGGCGGCTCCCTCTGGCTGCCGTGGCCCTGCTGGGCTGCGGGACCCCAGAGGTCTCCCTCGCAGCTGCCCCTCCTTCGGTCACCTTGCTGCCTCCTCTCCTGCGGAGGCTTTACCCAGTGAAACAATGTGACCACGAGCCCTGGAAGATGGGGGGCCACTGGTTGGCCCAGGGTCATCAGAGGCGAAGCTGAAACATCTGTCCGCGGCTTTTGTGGGAGACACTGCCCTCCAGGGTGCTAAGGACTGCGTGTCCCTCACCCATGGACAGACTGTCTGGCTGGCTCCTCTCCCTCCAGGCCTTCCCTCCGAAACCGCCTGAGTCTGTTGGTCTCTCCAGAAAAGGGGTCTCCCTGGGGTCAGGGTGCTCAGGGGCACGGGTAGTATTAAAGGTGCTGATCCTCTGCTGCTTGGACAATGGAGCCCAGTCTGAGAGCTGGACAGATGGCCGCAGGACAGGGGCCCGCAGCCTGTTCTGTGGGAAAAGGAATGTTACTGACTCAAAACATGGGCGTGTCTACGGCTGGGCCAGCCAAGGCCAGGCAGGCTGCCCTGCTCTGCGGTCAGGACTGCCTGGTGAAAATGAGCCTCATCGGTCCCTTCTCAGCGGTGGGCGGACTTGGATGGCCTCAGCCAGTCTCTTACCAGCCTAGGTAGGGAATAGGGGTGGAGGTGCTTCAGAATCAATGCATCTGAAAGGCACGAGTCTAAATGTAAAAGCTTTAAACGTGTAGAAACCTGCATAAACCTGGAACTCATTGATCTAACATGTATGTAGGATGGACTTTAAAATGAGGAAGCTTTAGAAACCAAGATTACTATTTTATTTTCTGTTTTTAAAGAATTAAATTAATAATGGTTTGTTCTTGGAGAGAGATCTTTCTGAAATTTTCAAACGCCCTTCCCCGCCTGGGCAAGCTATTAACCAGAGAGGAAAGTGCTTTCTCATGCACATTCACCAATCTCTAATTTCTTTCCTCCTATTTCACCCTGTACTTTCCACGCCTCAGGCAAGTCTGTGTTATCTTCAACCAACTGATCAATCCATAAGTATTTATTTGTTAAAAACTTACTCTGTACCTAGCACTGTAAATAGAAAAAGAGTAACATCTCTATATGAAAATATGTAGGGGTGAAAATTACTTACTGGAAATATATGGATCTGATTTTTTACAAAAACAAAACCCTATTCCTTGGCCGATTAAAAGTGTTTCCTGCAGTGTCGCTTGCACTGTGGTCATTGCTAGAGAGATGTTGCCCCCTGCAGGCTGAATGTGGAATTATGGAATTGCCTGCTTGTGCTCATTTGCACACACGTTTCCCTCCCTATGAGGAAGTACTCCCCATTGCTGCACCTCCAGGGAGTGGCTTCTCAATAATTAACTGAAAAATCTGTGTTCCCGCCCTGAGGTCCTGGCTGTCCCCTTGTAACAAGGACTACCAGCCAGATTTTCTTCTGATCTGAGCGTGGACCAAAGGGACAGAGCTGACTGCGCCCATGGAAATAGCCTCAGGCAGGCAAAGGGTACCTAGTTTGATGGCTTGCTAGTTTTGGTGTCCCTATTGGAAACTGACAGTTTTACCTGCTCTGAGGAGGAGAGGTTTTTGCTTTTGTTTTGTAATCATGTAAGGGAGGGAGAGAAATGGGGATGACTGGGTTCTCCTCCTATTGGATCTGTTCCTTCACTGGGGAATGGATGATCTATATCGTAACCCTTTATATGTTGTTTCCCAGCATAATTATTAATGACCCCCTTTTGCTATCACAGGGGTCCCAGTTTGGATGGTATTTCCATGGTCATCTTAGCTTTAGTGCTTTTCCCCAGTGAAATGTTAATGGGTGAGGCAAGAGATCTGTAAAGTGTAAAACACTTGTGTTCTGATCTACTCCCCAGCTCCCAGCCCCTGGGAAGGATCCACTGCCTGTATTTGTCCCTGGAGGGATGTAATTCTTGCCCCCATCTATCCTATCTTACCCAGCCCAGCATGACCTGGGCAGCCTGTGGGTGCTTGGGTACCATCCACGTGAGATTTGGAGCCCACAGTGAATGATGAAGGTGAAACTGAAACTTGCTCGAGCCCAGGGTGGGTCAGATTTGGTCTAATTGGAAGGTAGTTATTAAACCCACCAAACAAAGGAGCCCTCGGATAAAGGCCAGCAGTCCCTGGGGACCCTTGTGCTTCTGCGTTAAGCCAGGATGAAGCCACTCAGACCCCCAGGATGCAGCAAGGGCTCTCCAAGATCAGAAACCCTATGGCTTTGACTCTTGGGGGGAAAGATGCTGACTTCTCTTATCTCATCCCACACCTGGGAGCAGAGGTGAAGGGGTGTCCTTTGCAAGGCTTTGGGAGAGGGTACAGTGGTATCCTTTTGTTCTTGCCACTTAGAAATAGAGGTCCAGAGTGGTCCCAGACATCCAAAGCAACTGGGAGAAACTGGTTGTTCAAACATCCATGTGGGTGTAGACAGGTGCAGTGTAGCGCCCCAGGTTTGGTCCTCCTGACTCTTTGCACATCCCATCTCCCTTTCTCTTCCCTTGGGCTTCCACTCATTGCTACCAGCTCCTCTGGCCCAGAAATGAGCTTCCCTCTCCATCCTGCTGGGTTAAAGTTGTTCAGGGGAAGTTCAGGAAGCACTCCAAGCCCAGAAATCCTGGGGGCGGGAGGGTCTTAATAAACTCCATCCCCTTGTGATGAATTCTACCTGCAACTGCCACCAAATGTTTCAATGCTGTCCAGCATTCTGTGTGTCCTTTGGCTTTCCCTCTGTGTGACCCTTGGCAATCAGGCAGCGAAGTTGTTGTGAGTCAGGGCTGCTAAAAGGCCAGTGATCGGCCACAGGGGCTCCAGGAGCTGTCCGGGCAGTTGCAGAGCCAGCTCAGTGAGTTTGGGGCTCAGGTTCTCTGCCTTGCTTGCCCTGGAGGATCTGACACCTACCTCTGGGCCAAGAGTCCTGCTATGAACAGACTCAACCTGCCCTGTTATCCTGGCAAAAACTAGGACCGATGGGCCTTGGAGTGACACTGACCACAGGAGAGCCTTTCCTCTTGCAGGGCAGTGGCCCCATCACAGGGCGCTGAGGGGAGGAACTTGTCCCACATTCTGCCTGCTGCTACCCAGGGGGTGGGGGTCGTTAGTGCTGTCTCACTGCTTCCTGTTCTGGAGCTTTTGATAAGCCACTGTTTTAAGTGTTTTTTATACTTATATATTTTTATTAGATAGGACATAAATCTCACGAGGCTGCTCAGAGCCCTTGCAGTTTTGAAGTTCTATGATCTGAGAACTTGCAGCCATGGAATCAACAAAGACATGGCTGCCACCGACAGCACTGACCAGGAAGATACAGTTCTCAGGGGTGACGTTCCAACTTAGGTTGAACTTGGAGCCATGCTGTTATCAGAAGGGATGAGAAGAGGAAAGTTTAGGGTTGAGATGAGAACAGGAAGGATAACTGATTTATCACCCCAAGGAGAAGGTCACTTGGAAGGCTGTCCTGGGAAAGGGAAGATGTCCGTTCTCATGTTCACCCTGGTGTCTAGATCACCTGTCAGCATCACTTCTTCCTATCTTCCTTCAACAAATATTATGATTCTAGTGCATGAAGTCAAGCACCTACTATGTGCTTATTATCCCTGTCACTTACTGTTTTTTTGTTTTTTATTGTGGTAAAATATACATAACATAAAAGTTTCCATTTTGGGGACTTCCCTAGTGGCGCAGTGGTTAAGAATCCACCTCCCAGTGCAGGGAACACAGGTTCGATCCCTGGTCTGGGAAGATCCCACATGCCGTGGAGCAACTAAGCCCGTGCGCCACAAATACTGAGCCTGCGCTCTAGAGCCTGCGAGCCACAGCTACTGAAGCCCGCGTGCCTAGAGCCCGTGCTCCACAACAAGAGAAGCCACTGTGATGAGAAGCCCGCACGCAGCAACGAAGACACATGCAGCCAAAAATAAATAAATTAATTAAAAAACATATATATATATAAAAGTTACCATTCTAACCATTTTAAGTGTATAGTTCAATAGTGTTAAGTATATTCACATTGTTGTACAACGAATCTCCAGAACTCTCCATCTTGCAAAACTGAAACTCTACACCCCTTTTTTTTTTGGCTGTGCCATGCAGTATGTGGGATCTTAGTTCCCTGACCAGGGATCGAACCTGTGCCCCCCCCAGTGGAAGCCTGGAGTCTTAATCACTGGATTGCCAGGGAAGTCCTCTACACCCACTAAACAACTCTCCATTTCCCCTCCACCCCAGCCTCTGGCAACCACCATTCTACTTCCTGTCTCTATGAATGTGACGACTGTAGTTACCTTGTGTAAGTCAAATAGTACAATATTTGTCTTTTTTTGTGATGGCTTATTTCACTTAGCATAATGTCCTCAAGATTCATCCATGTTGTAGCATGTGTAGGAATTTTCTTCCCTTTTAAGGCTGAATAATATCCTATCACTTACTTTTAAAAAGAAAAATAGGTAGACATCTTATTTTTCTTATAAACTGCTGTCCAGGGGTGAGGGCCCTGCCCTTCTTAAAGGGTAAGAGAGTCACAGCTGAGCGGAAGTTGGGTCCCTATGCTTCCTTTTTTCCAGGTTGCTCCTTGCGGTGGCTTTGTGTTAAGGGATGCTTTGGTGTTCACCTCCTCCTTCTCCCCAGCAGATGGCAGCATGCTCTGAGCTGGGCCAGCAAATTCCAGTGGGAAAGTGAACTGAGGCTCTCAAAGAAAAGGGAGGGCTTTGTGAGAAGGCCGAGGTTCTGCATTATTGGTGTGAGTCTCCCAGCTGTTCTCCCCTTTAAGATATGAAACAAAAGTCTCTGCTACAGTCAACATGTATTCAGTCTATTGTGAACGATGTACTTTCACACTGATTTCTCTTTTTTGTCCTCACAACATCCCTCTCCTTGATTTACAGAAAAATGAACCCCAAGGTCACACAGCTTCTAAGTGGAGTTTCAGGTATTTGAGTTCATGGCCAGTGTTCTTTCTAGCATATGTAAATATTAATGTGGAATATTAGTATGGAAAATATTATGTGTAAAGATGTAAATTGTTACATGTAAATTATTTTCAGTGAGCTTCCTCCCTCCCTTCCTTCCTTCAACAAGCATACTGAGCTCCTCTATGCTCTAGGCCCCGAGTCTCCACACAGATATTTTCTATCAAGGGTTCTTAAGGGATTGATTCAGGGGCTTGGTAACTGACAGTCTCCCTAGAATTCTTCCTTTCTGAAAGCCTGGCTAGTCCAGTATAGGAGGTCCTGAGGGTCAGAGCTTCTCATCCTAAGTGCTTTGCAAAGCAGCGAGGCCTTTTCTTTTTTTTTTTAAATTTATTTATTTATTTATTTACGGCTGTGTTGGGTCTTCGTTTCTGTGCGAGGGCTTTCTCCGCTTGCGGCGAGTGGGCCTCTCACTGTTGCGGCCTCTCCCATTGCGGAGCACGGGCTCCAGACGCGCAGGCTCAGTAGTTGTGGCTCACGGGCCTAGCCGCTCCGCGGCATGTGGGATCTTCCCAGACCAGGGCTCGAACCCGTGTGTCCCCTGCATTGGCAGGCGGATTCTTAACCACTGCGCCACCAGGGAAGCCCGTGAGGCCTTTTCTTGCTGTCTCCAACAACTTCCAGGCTGGCAGTCTCCTGACCTTCACCTTCCTTTGCCCTTCCCTCTCCCCAGCCCAGTGTCCTCCGGAACAGAAGAATCCTCTCAGGGTGGGAGTAAGCAGCCAATGGGAAGGCCCTGGGCTGGGAATCTAGAGGCCCGTGTGTTCCTGTAAAGCCAGTGATTAATCCTGAGAGAGGGGCAAGCCATCTGACCTCCCCTTGATTAAATGAGGATGTGAAATTAGATGCTCTCAAAATCCTTCTTGTGGGAGAGGGATAGATTTAGAGTTTGGGATTGACATGTACACATTGCTATATTCAAAATAGATATCCGGGACTTCCCTGGTGGTGCAGTGGTTAAGAATCCGCCTGCCAATGCAGGGGACACGGGTTCAAGCCCTGGTCCAGGAAGATCCCATATGCCGTGGAGCAACTAAGCCTGCGAGCCACAACTACTGAAGCCCACGTGCCTAAAGTCCATGCTCCACAACAAGAGAAGCCACTGCAATGAGAAGCCCGCGCACCACAATGAAGAGTAGCCCCTGCTCACCGCAGCTAGAGAAAGCCGGCGTGCAGCAACAAAGACCCAAAGCAGCCAAAAATAAATAAATAAATTTATTTTAAAAAAAAATAGGTAGCCAACAAGGACCTACTGCGTAGCACAGGGAACTCTGCTCAATATTCTGTAATAACCTAAATGGGAAAAGAATTTGAAAAAGGAATAGATACTTGTATATGTATAACTGAATCACCTTGCTAACACGACATTGTTAATCAACTATACTCCATTATAAAATAACTAACATGACATTGTTAATCAACTATACTCCATTATAAAATAAAAATTTTTTAAAAACACCCTTCTTGAATTCTGGTGACCACACTTCTCTGCTGGAGACTGCTTTAGGTGTGGGCCAGGCTGGCCAATGAGATGAGAAGTCTGCTGGGGGACAGGTTTTCTCACTTTCAAAGAGAGTCATAGTGAAGATACAGTCCCTTTTCCTCCACTGGGCATTTCATGTCTGGATATGACACCTAGAACTAAGGCAGCCAACTTGTGACCATGGGGGTAGCTGACCTGAGGCCCAAGCCAGTTACCCGTGCCTAGGGTAACTGAGCAGAAAGATGGCAAGGAGCTTTGGTCCCTGCTGAGTTGTCACTGAGTTAACTGACACTAGATCTGCCTATTTCAGGACTCCTCGTTATGTGAACTGATGTATCTTTCCTTATCGTTTAGGTCATTTTGCTTGGGTTTTCTGTTATTTGCAAGAAAAGAACATAATCACCTTAGCTTTATCAGGCTTGTTGTGTGATCCCAAAGTCTGAAGACCTTTTCCTAAGAAAGTCAAGGCATTTTTTCAGTCAGACTGGAAACTAGAATTCATCTACTCATTCATTCAACAAGTATTTATTGAGAGTCTACAATCATATTCTTTAAAACTCTATGACACACGCACCCCAACTCAAAATCTCTGAAATTGGGATGTATCTTAAATCGATGGCAGCTTTTGATTGCTGCTGGCCGTACAGCAGTCTTGATGAGGTTGTCATTGCCTTTGCGGGCATCAGAAGTCCCAGCATCAAAATGTGCTGAATGCGCATCAACGGTTTGGTGAAAAAAAAATCCCGAAATACTCATGGAGGTGCACTTAACAGATAAGAATCAGATGGTTGCCGGAGAGGTGGTGAATCAGACTTGTTTGGCAGTGCTTGAGATAGAGCTGGTCCACACAACTGTAAAACCGGCTTAAGAGCCCAGCACCTATGACACTTAGTTCTTTTACAGATTCTTTTGAGAAATGCTGCATCACTGACACTCTTGATGCCTCAGAAAATGGCATTGTGTGAGAAAAATGTGGTCATCGTCACTCTTAGTCAAAGGGAGAGGAGTCAGATTTGGGATGAGAAGTTCTAGAAATGCCTTAGCTCACTTATTTCACTTCTATTTCCCATTTTATTATGCACAAGAGTGATATGTGATGAAAACCTATGACTAACCAAATCTAAAAAAGCTCTTTCAATAAGTGTAAAATAAAAATTCTGGGGGGACTTCCCTGGTGGCGCAGTGGTTAAGACTCCATGCTCCCGATGCCGGGGGCCTGGGTTCGATCCCTGGTCAGGGAACTAGATCCCACATGCATGACGCAACTAAGAGTTTGCATGCCACAACTAAGACCCAGTGCAACCAAGTAAATAAATTTAATTAAAAAAATTCTGACTGCAAGTATAGTGTCATAGTTTGACAACACCCTTTATTTCTTTTATTTATTTATTTATTTATTTTTGGCTGTGTTGGGTCCTTGTTGCTGCACGCGGGCGTTCTCTAGTTGCAGCAGTGAGCAGGGGCTACTCTTTGTTGCGGTGTGCGGGCTTCTCATTGCGGTGGCTTCTCTCATTGTGGAGCATGGGCTCTAGGCGCGCAGGCTCAGTAGTTGTGGCGCACAGGCTTAGTTGCTCCGCAGCATGTGGGATCTTCCCGGACCAGGGATCAAATTCGTGTCCCCTGCATTAGCAGGTGGATTCTTACCCACTGCACCACCAGGGAAGTCCCCACCCTTTATTTCTTAGTGGTACATAAAATAATGGTGTGCCCTATATTTAATGATGTCTTATGTTGGATGATATGTACTATGTGCCAAGCCCTGCTCTCGTGCTGGGGAGGTGACAGGGAACAAGAGACAAAGCCTGGTTGTTTGTGCAGGTTGACTGTGGAGAGTCTTGTATATGTCATTCAGGAAACTGCATAGCGGCCAATTTTTCTCTATCAACCCGAGGCTTCCAAAGTTGCCCTGGTGTCATAGTCTCCAGCCATCCCTAACGCCTTTTCATTGGGCCTGGAAGTGGCTCAGAGCACCTCTGTCCTCATTTAATTGGCTGAAACTATCACATGGCTACATTCCTCTGCAGGGGAGGCTGGGAAAAGTAGCCTGGCTGAGCACCAGGGAAAAGGTGAATGTGGACGCTGATGAGCAGCCAGTGGTTGGTACCCCTCACTGTGAGCGACACTGTGGAGGTCGGGGAGAGTCCCAGCAGCTCAGAGCCTCCCCAAAGGAGACAAAACAAAACACCAACCTGCTTATCCTACCACATTCTGTCTGGGGACCCTGGTCCTGAATATCAGACCCATTATCAAATAGGAAGGTGTTCATGACTCAGAATATTAACCCCGTGGGTAACCAGCTATAAGCTGATGGGGTTAATGGAGGCTGTGGTGCTTATCCTAAACCATGGATCTCTACTTGAGCTATTTTGGGGCAGATGTTTTTCTGGAGTGTCTGTGAAGCCCCGTCACTTAGCACTGCCCATACCACCACTCTGCCTGCCCAGAGGGCTGGAGGGGAAAGTTTCGCTTGCTCAGTGACGTATATGCTAGTGTCTCGGGGCACAGGGCTCCAGCCTCCAGGATGTAGAACAGAGCAATGGAGTCCCGTGCCAGAGCTGAGGTTTCACCAATTATAAGTTGTGTGACTTGGGCAAATTACTTAATGTTTCTAGGCGCTGGATTCCTCAGTTGTCAGTGTACATTCCTCACTAGTAACTATAGCTGTAATGTCTGCGCTTACTACCTCAGAGGTTGTTCAAAGGATCCAGAGAGCTGAAGTAAGGGAGACCTTTGGGAACTGTAAACCTTTGCAAACAGGTGTTGTGTTGAGGTGAGAGGGCCACCTCCGCACTTAGGAGAGACAGCGTGAACACTCCTTGAGTGAATCGTGATGGTCTTGCGCATGCTCTCTGCCTCGGATTCAGCATTTCTACGCTGCTTGTTTGAAAGTCTCTCCCTGTCCTTCATACACACTCACACACGCAGAGGAACTTGTTCCCTTTGGTATTCAGGGTAAAGCCTCTGGGTCAGGGCTGAGGAACTGAAGCCTAATGTGAGGGGGACATCCTTGGGAAGGTGAGGAAAGCTGCGGGCCGTGCTGTCCTCTCACCCTGTGTGGCAACCGGATGCCTTCTTCGCTGGCAGCAGCCTGGCAGTGGCTGGGATGCCAGGAGCAGCCCACACGCCCAGTGCCAGGCCCACAGTTTTGTCACCCCGCTCAGGCCAGCTTGGCAGGGTTGGGCCCTTTCTGTCCCTCCACCTCTCTTCAGCATGAACCATTTCTGTCATTTCCTGAATCCTGTGACATATTCCTGAGTTTCTGAGCCTTCCAAGGCTTTTCTGTCTCCTCTTGTTCCACTAACAGTTCTTAGAATGAAGGGAGGTTGGGAACAAGATGAATTGTCTCCATTGTAGAGCTATGCAAATTAAGGCACAGAGAGGGAGGGGATTTCTTCAGATGGGGCAAAGAGGTGGATGGGCGGTGACTAAGAAGAATTCACTTGGAAAGAGGGAGGGCCCATCTGGGACAATTCTGGTTCCCGTGACAGAACATATTGGCTTTGGAGGCTGGGAAGGACTCAATCAAAGCATGAGTGACAGGAACCAGGGCTTAGGGCCTAGAACTGGAGACTCTGCCACCGGGATGTGGGTTCTCTTCTCTGCTTATCTTTGTTTCTATTTGTTTGTTGACCTCGCTTTCCCACTGCAAACATCTGGGAGAGGGCATGGCCGCTGCCAGCCCCAGCTTGGCACCCTAGAGGAAGGGGAGCTCCTTTTTTGAGGTCCCCTGTACTCATCCCAAGGAATGAATTGGTCCTGCAGCTCAGGTCACATGCCCACCTCTTGGCTGAATCATTGTTGTAGGTGGGGAGAATTGGATCTGTGATTGGTCAGGAAATCCACCAATACAGAGGTGAGTGGGAAGAATGTGTGCACAGGACAGATGCAGAGGAGTGGGAGGGGGGAGGGGGTTGTGGGGGTGTGTGTGAACTGCAGCCAGCGGGACCGTTGCATCACTGGGCGAGCATTGTTGAGGGGTTGATGAGCAGCGACAGCAGCAGGACCACATCCTCTCGGGACTCCAATAGCTTCCTGAAGGCTGGGTCAGCGATGGTTGCCCTGGCAACAGCCTGATGGGAGTGTTTTAAGGAAAAGACTGAGGCTGGAGTGTTTTGAGCGGTATCTGCCTATAGATAAGTCCCTCTCTTGCTAAGAGCCAAAGAAAGACAGAGCCCGGCTATGTGGGTTGTCTCACTCTGAGTAGAGGGGGTTGGAGTGGGGTTTAGGTTTCCCTCCCTGAGGTCACAAGGGAGGCTTGGCGGTAGCTCTGCCTGTTGTCGGTTAACAAAGACTCGTGTTCTGCACTCAGGGAGTGCAGGGCAGTCCAGCTACTGCCCAAGTGATCTTTCTAGCCAGTAAATCCCATCAGGCTGCTTCTCTGCCTTAAGTCCTATAGCGGTCCCTGATTCCTGACAGAATAAAGCTCAAGTGCCTGAACCTGACATTCCTTGTCCTCATGACCGCGTCTTCTCTGGACTCTCTGCTTTGCTTTCACTCTCCTCCACTCACACTCCTTGTAAATCTGTATTCCCAGACGGCTTCATGCCCCGGTGCCTTTGCACATGCTGTGTGCTTGGACTGTCTTCCTGCTTCCACTGGAGAATGTTGGCTCCTTCTTTAAACAAAGTGGGTGACGGCTCCTCCCATCTGCATGACTCTCAGTCTAGGAGAGCACCAGCCAAGTGGCCGTGCTTGAGCCTTTTGAGCCTCATTTGTCCCTCTGGGTGCCGGAGGCCATGGCCACACCTGCCCAGCACATCTGTGCACGCCACCCACACCCCCGCCCCATGCCCCGCCCTGGCCAGGTTGGGCTGCTTTCCCTTTAGAGACAAGCAAACCCAAGATAAATAAAAAACCCTCTCCTTGGTTCCTTGGTTTCTTTTGCGCCTTCAAAAAAGGTGACTCATCCCTTCATTTGACCAAGACTTGGTGAATATCCCTTATGTACTAGTGAAACAGGAGGGAAGGGGGCAGGTCACAACCTTTAAAAGAATGACTTAGCCTGAGGACATGACATAAACTGGTTAGAACCAACTAGGCCCAAGATGGTGGATGATCGACTTCCACTAGACCTTGAGCAAGCTAAATGACACACCCACAGGTGCCATGACAGTTCCAAGGCTGACTACTAAAGGTCAAAAAGTGGGCGATGGCCCAATTCTTGGAAATCCCCACCCCTTCCCCAAAATAGCTGGGATATTCCTCCCACTCATTAGCCTATGAAATTACCCACCCCTGTAAAAACTGACAACCCCACACCCAGGTCCTGCTCTCGCCTTCTGAGATGGCCCACACTCTGTCTGTGGAGTGTGTTTCTCTCTAAATAAATCCACTTCTTACCTATCACTTTGTCTCCCACTGAATTCTTTCTGTGATGAGACATCAAGAACCTGAGCTTCGGGCTTCCCTGGTGGCGCAGTGGTTGAGAATCTGCCTGCCAATGCAGGGGACACGGGTTCGAGCCCTGGTCTGGGAAGATCCCACATGCCGCGGAGCGACTAGGCCCGTGAGCCACAATTACTGAGCCTGCGCATCTGGAGCCTGTGCTCCGCAACAAGAGAGGCCATGATAGTGAGAGGCCCGCGCACCGCAATGAAGAGTGGCCCCCGCTTGCCGCAACTGGAGAAAGCCCTTGCACAGAAGTGAAGACCCAACACAGCCATAAATAAATAAATAAATAAATAAATAAATATTAAAAAGAACCTGAGCTTCATTAAGTCCTGAGACCAGGTGTATAATCTCAATTAAAAGACCATGGGTTGGGCTTCCCTAGTGGCGCAATGGTTAAGAATCCTCCTGCCAATGCAGGGGACACGGGTTTGAGCCCTGGTCCTGGAAGATCCCACATGCCGTGGAGCAACTAAGCCCGTGTGCCACAACTACTGATCCTGCACTCTAGAGCTCACGAGCCACAACTACTGAAGCCCGCGTGCCACAACTGCTGAAGCCTGAGCACCTAGAGCCTGTGCTCTGTAACAAGAGAAGCCACTGCAATGAGAAGCCCGCGCACCACAACAAGAGTAACCCCCGCTCGCCGCAACTAGAGAAAGCCCGCACACAGCAACGAAGACCTAACACAGCCAAAAATAAATAAATAAATTTATATATATATAAAAAAAAAATTCCTTAGAAGACCATGGGTTCAAGTCCCAATCTGGGTTTTGGCTGGGTCCGAGTCCCTGCCATGGGTTCAAGTCCCAATCTGGGTTTTGGCTGGGTCCGAGTCCCTGCCATGGGTTCAAGTCCCAATCTGAGTTGCACAGTTTTGGTTTCACTAGGCACTATTCCAGACACTTGGATATACTGGTAAACAAAACAGACAAAAATTCCTGCCCTCATGGAGCTTATGCTCTAGCAGGGGAGACAGACAGTAAACAGTAAATATAAGAAAAAAATAAATTATATAATTTATTAAAAGGCACTAAGGGCTATGGTAAATAGGACAAGTAGAACAAGGTAAGGGAGTTTGGGAGCCCCAGGAAGGAAGGGTGGGCAGATTGCAATCGTAATAGAGAAACAGGATCAGTCTGCTAGGGCTGCCATAACAAAATGCCACAGATCAGGTGGCTTAAACCACAGAAATTTATTTCTCACAGCTCTGGACCCTGGGAAGTCCATGATCAAGGTGCAGGCAAGTTAGGTTTCATTCTGAGGCCTCTTCTTTCTCCTTGTAGGTGGCCGCCATCTCTCTGCGTGCTTACATGACCTCTTTGTGTGTGCAAGGAAAGAGAGCTCTGGTGTCTCTGCCTCTTTTTAAAAGGACACCAGCCCTATTGGATTAAGGCCCCACCCTCGTCATGTCACTTAATCTTTAGTACCTCTTTTTTAGGCCTTATCTCTAAATACCATCACATTGGGGGTTAAGGCTTCAACATATGAACTCAGGGACAGGGCGGGGGACACAGTTCAGTCCAAAACAAGCCTTACTGAGAAGGCGAAATTTGAAGATGGGATTGAAGGTGGTGAGGGAATTGGAATATCTTGGGGGAAGCGTTCCAGGCAACAGAATGGCTACTGCAAAGAGCCTGGGGTGGGAATGTGCCCAGGTGTTAGAGGAATCGCAAGGAGGCCAGTGTGGCCGGAGTGGGGTGAGCAAGGGGACAGTAGCAGTAGGAGGTGAAGTTAGAGGAGTGACAGGACCAGATCATGCAGGGCCTTGTGGGCCGTGTGAGAACTTTGGCTTTTCCTGGGAGAGAGATGGGAGCCATCTCAGGAGGCTGAGCTGAGGGGCGGCATGATCAGACTTAACGTTTCAAATGACCACCTGGTACTGTATTGAGACTAGACCATGTAGAAACAGGAAGACCTGTTAGGACGCGCTTACAGAAATCTAGATAAGGAATGACAATGGCTTGGACCAGGATGATGAGAATGGAGGCAGTGAGAAGCGGTCAGATTCTGTATCTATTTGGAAGGGGAAATCCACAGGACTTCCTAACAAATTGGATGTGGAGTGGGAGAGGAAAAGGAGTCAAGATGACGCCAAGATTTTGGCTTGGGCAGTGGGAAGAATGGAGTCACCATTAGTTAAGATGTGGAAGGCTGCAGGTAGAGGAGGTTTAGGGGAAAGGATCAGGTGTTCCCATGTTAGATATATTGAATGTGAGATGTCTGCTAGATATCCAAGTGGATGTATCAGAAAGGTAATTGGATATTTAAGCCTGGTGCTGGGAGAGAGGCTGGGATGGAGACATAAATTTGGGAGTCATCCCATCCTGATGGTATTTAAAACTGTGAAACTAGGTGAGACCATCAAGGGAGTGAGTGAAGGTCAGGACAAAGGTTTGACCCTGGGGCACCCCAACAAGAGGAGGAACCTGCCAGAAAGACTGAGAACAAGGCTGATATGCTCAGAACCAGCATTCCAGGAGAGGACAAAGGGGAGACAGAGAACTAGAGACCACTTCCTGTAGGTTCCCAGGGACAGGTTTCCAATCTCACCAGTGTTAACCTCCTTACAAGGTTGCACCCCAGCCTATCCTCTAAGATTATTATACCATGGCCTAGAGTTTTTTCAATGCTTGCAAATCTCCGACCTTAAAAAAAAAAAGCATAAAAATCTGAGATGAGGGTTGAAAGTTTTTACTTTGATCATCCGCTGATTTCCAGTCTCCAGGAGAGGAAGGAACACCTGTGAGGGTCCCCTACCACCGTGCCCCATTTTGATCCACTCCATGAGGGGCGCTGCCGCCGCTGCCCCTCCCTGTGAGCCCCCTCTGCAGCCTCACCCAACCTCACTCCCTGGTTTCTCTCCTCCCCGTGGCTACTGCCGTGGCACCTGAGGACCTTATCTTCTCACCTACCCGGGCCAGATGAGCGGCAGTCAGCCTTCGCAGCTCCCCACAGCGCACGCTGGTACAGGAGTGTGGCTCCACCCAGGAAAACCACCCATGGGAAAATAGCCTCACTGTTCCCCATGACTCACACAGCGTTGGGGATGCTCACGGCTCATTTTTCTCACTCGCAGCAGAGACAAAGCCTTGGAGGCTTCATGGGATAATTAATAATGAGAAAACTCCTGGAGATGCTCCACCTGCCCTCCCAGCACCGCAGGAAAGAGACCATTAGATCCTCCGCAGGAAACTGGGAAAAAGCCGCTCTTTGCATAGACTGTAGAGGTGGAGCCCAGGAGTGGCCAGGTTGAGTCACCTTTTCCAAGGTGTGAAAGGAACCGAGGAGAGGGGTTTTTATTTATCTTGGGTCACCCCACCCCTCCCTTATCTCTCCGTTTGCAGCACCGCCTGGTCCAGCCAGGTGCACCAGACAGCCTTCTCCAGTATTCCCTCGGCTCCCTGCAGAGGGTCCTTATCTTTCCTTTTACAGCTGAAAAGATCTTCCTACATTCCGTGAGATGCCACCCCTCACCTCCAGATCCACTCTCAGAACTCCAACACAGAAAAAAAAAACAACAACACTCTTTCACTATTGAATTTTGTGCTATTCCATCTGAAACTCTGCCTCTCCCCACCCCCCCGTCCACCCACAAACAGGCTGGTGATACCAGCATAGAGCCTGGCACTCCCAACGCTTGTAGAATTGATTCCTGCAGCACAAGTGAGAAGGTCCATTTGAAGAGGTGACCCCCAGACAGTAATTTACAACAATGTGCGGGGTAGAAGGGATCCTCCTTCTGGGAGGCGGTAGGGTGTCAGCACATGGACTGGGGGCGGCAGAGTTTGAAAATACACCCAATGTTCTAATAGAATTTAAACGTCGTCATCGTCATTGTCATCTTCCAGCATTTTGTCCTTCAAACCACGGATAGTAGTAAAGCTTGCTTGAAGCTTTGTGGATTATGAGTTTAAAAATGTCGAGAATCAGCGCCTAAGAGATTGTTTGCTAGTAAGTTCCTCGTCTGTGGGGATGAAGTCGCTCCTGAAAAATAGAGCTGGTCCTTGGGACAGTGACCGCAGTGCAGCCAATCACGGAAGGAACTGCTGCTCCCTGGGGCTGGCAGCCTGGGAGGTGGGGCAGTTCTTGGGGGTTTGGCTCACCGTGAGTCTTACTAAGGAGGTCCATGTCCAATGTGCGAACAGCACCAGATAAACTGTGATTTAGCTTATTTTCTTGGCAGAACGGTTCATGGAGGACAGAAAAGAAGGAGGCAATGGACTGTCAGGAGAGTGAGGGTTCCCAAGATACCCAGGGAGAAAGAGACTGTGGATGAGAAGGGCATAGGATGCAGTCACCATGCAACTGTGATGGAGTAATAGATGATGCCTCGTGAGGCTGCCCAGTACCCTCTGGTTTCACCCTTTTTATGAGGAAAACTTCCGGTCTCTCACTGGGTCCCTTACGTGGATTTATGCCTTCTCGGAAGGATGTGGGCTCTGTGCAAATGAGGGGCTGCTTCTCCATTGTAAACAATGCACTGACATCTGGACCAGGCTGACGTGAACCTCTTTCCCAGGGTGGATTAGTTTCTGAAAGGGTTTTGGAACTACTGAGTAAAGGACCAGGCTGGGAGTCCTGGTGACTCCACCAAGGTGCGGAGGATGCCAGGAGCCCGATTGGAGGGAGGCCATGGGACTCAGATGCTAGAACAAGCATGCTAACTGCATACAACCATCAATCTGCAGCAAAGACCCTGCACCGGGTTGTCTACCATTGCAGGGCGGTTCCTCAGGGTATTGCAGGAGTATGTTCTGCTCCCGACAAGCATTTAGGCAACTTGCAGGCAGGGACTATATTTCATACACAATGTGCGTCTCTCCAAGGAACCTGCTGCAGCCAGAGTATGCTCATTGTCTATCTCCAGTCCAGCTAGGGCTTCCTGAAATGGGGACTGGCGACCCCACCATGATAGCCAGTATTGTGAGGATCCTTGCTGTTGATACCTTCACCCCCGTTGCCTCAGCCCATGAAGAAACAGGGCTGGTGCTTTTACAGTTTCCATTTTAAAGATGAAGAAACAGAGATCAGAGACTGCTGGCTTCAAGAGAAGCTTGACGTCTCACTCTTCCTAGCCTTGCCCACCCTCTCCTCCCATCCCCAAGGAACAAGATGATATCAGGGGTGATCCAGGGCCTGGGGAAGGAGGCATCACTCTAGGCCCACAAGATGGGGAAGGGTGCCTCTTTGGGCTCTTCTCCACACCTGGGAACTTCCCTCCCTGAGTGAGCCTGAGGTGTGTGGATTGGACCTGCTCTGTCTGGATCTTGGACAGAAATTCTTGCTCACTTTTCCTTGGCATGCTTTTCCTGGGACTCACCTTTCCTTTCTGTGGGAGCGTTAAGTAGTTTGGGGACACAGGAGAAAAAAATAGGCTTCTTAAGTGAGCCCTCAGCCTGCACTAGGGAGTCCCTTACATGGGGCAACCTGGTCCACCAGGGCAAATGAGCTTCAGTAGTAAAGAGTTTGCATTTGTTTGACCTGTGATAGGATAGGATTTAAAAAAAAAAAAAAAATTCTATCCACTTCACCTCCTTGGAGTGGGAGGTGAATAGTAAAAAATGCATTCATTTAAAAAGCAAAAGAATTCCAAGATAGTAAGCTGAGACCCCACCTGTGATGGAAGTGGGAGGGTCTCTGGCCAGATAACGGTCATCCTTAGCTGGATAAAGTTACCCTGATGACACCACACATTAGTGACCCGCCTGAGGTCCCACTGCCATGAAAAGTAGAACCAGGGCTGAAACTCAGCCAAGTCCCCATCTCTTTCCTTCTGTCTCTTCTAGTCTGGAGACAAAGCCAAGACAAAATAGGAGGATGGGGGATGGTCCCACAGGCTTGGGCATTTCAGGGAGGAGCTCTGCACGCTGGTGCCGGGTTCCTACCTGGGTTCAAGTTTGGTTCCATGGTGGACAAGCTCCACACTCAATGGTTACTCTCCTGTAGCTGCTCTCGAGGCAGGTTGGCCTGGCACCACAGCCTGACCACAATTCTTCCCCCAGTGCCTGTTCCCCAACATGAGCTGAAGTCCTTGGGAGCTTCTAAGACTGCTTGAAGAAGGAAATTTGTTTTATATCTAACTTCCCTTCCCCCTTCACTCCCTCCCACCCTCCCTGTCCTCCTTCCTTTTGTCCTTCCTTCCCTCCATCCATTCACTCCAATCTAAGCAGACGCATCCCTGCAGCATCTTATCTACTGTCTCCTGTAGGTTAAGAAGCTTCAGAAACTGAATACTTCCCCTGAGTCGAGAGCCATGCTGAATTATTCATAGGCCAAATCCGTTGCAAATTTCAAAGTGATTTTTCTTCAAGGTTGTGATTGTGAGGCTACGGGTAAAAGGATTAATGAACATGTCTAACATTCATGGAGGTCAGAAAAGCCATCAGAAATCAGATAGTCCAGGATCTCTGTCTCATAAGGCCCTAGGACAAGCATAGTGAAGAGAAATGTCCTGTGTAGAGATTCACATAACCTTGGCCTTGGACTCCCTGAACTCTTCAATCAGTGGACTGATGGATTAAATGCACCAGCAGATAGCTGGGCCTCACCCAACCTCTACAGCTGTGTAGAATCCATCTCCCCCTCAGCTGGACCATTTAGAAGGGGATCAGGGTTTTCTGACAGAGACACTGGCTGGAGGTGGTGAGCTCCCCTGCCCTGAAAGTCTTTGAGTTGCCAATGATGAGCAACCACCAGGCATGCTGCAGGAGGGGCTCCTGCTTTGAGTTGGGTAGGACTGGATGTCTGTGGATGATCATTCAAAACTATCCTGTTGATCAGTTTGAGGAACAAGATCCTCATATCTGAGTGCCTTGAGATTCTAGAATTCAACTACTAGGGATAATTTGATCTCAAAGCAGAATCTAAACACTGATTCTCTTAGACTCAGACATGGTTGGTTTTATCAGATGTGCCTTCCTGGATTCACTTGCCAACTGTTGCCAGTCCCCTCCCTGCCTCCTAGTCTTCACTCATTCCTTGCAGTGCCCCACCATTGGCACCATTCAGCCAGTGACTCCTGGAGTCTCCCAGAGCCTCCTCTACCTTCTAGGTGGCTTCTCAGAGAGGCACTGTAGCCTCATGGAGACACCAGCAGGTCTGGAGCCGGGTGGACCTAGATCAAAATCTTGGCTTCACCTTTACAGCTGTGTGACCTTACGAAAATCACCCAACCTCTCTGACCTTCACTTTCCTCTTCTTTAAAATTAAAATGGTAATACTTTTTATTTGTAGGATTATGAGGTTTAAGTGAAATCATGTAGATAATGTACTTAGTATAGTGTATGGCACATTCCTCCCCAAGTCCACTGTACTCTCTTTTACCTCTTCCCCTTGATAAGGGCATACATGCATAGACCATTCTCTCTCCCACTGTGACAAAGACTTCTAATTGTCCACTAGTGTCCATTCCCCCCTTTTTCCCTCTTAGTTTTAGCTTGAGACATGGCAACTTAGCCAGAGATTATATTCTCCAGCCTCTTTTGTAGCCAAAAAGTGACCATATGACTAAGTTCTGGCCAGTGAGATGGAAGCAAAAGTGATGCATGCAACTCCCACAAGAGGAAATTGTTTGTCTTCCACGTTCTCTCTTTCCCTGGAATATGGAAGCAGTGTTGGTGAGTTAGCTTTGATTATGCAAGCGAGGAAAATGCCATAGAAGATGGCAAAGTAAGATAGAAGGAAGCCAGGCCCTGGACGACCTCGTGCTGTGGGCTGTCTACCCAGTCTGGACCATCTGCCTGCCTATGGAATATCATGCAAGAGAAAAACAAGCCTCTTCTCAGCCTTCTACTCATCCCTCCGGTCTCAGCTTAGACGTCACTTCTCTAGGAAGCCGTCTCTGCTGCTCCCAGGACCAGGACTTCCTGTGAGCTCTCACCCGTGTCCTCACTGGAGCACACACATCACAGGGTCTTATAAAAACTTATTGGCTTGTTTGCAACCTTACCTGACTGGCAGAGTTTTAAGGCAGGGACCACGATCTCACCTGCCCTCTGTTCTCAGGATCTGGAATACAGTCAGAATTAAGTGAATGTTGATTAGATCAATGGTAGTGCCACTCACTTGCAAACTGCCTTGGTTCTTGCTTAAAGGGATCTTAAACACTTCCACTGCTTAATCACAAGCAAAACCTAAAAAACAATCTCCACTCTTCTCTCCCTTCCTCCAAACACACCCAGGGCTTTCTTCCACCTCCAGTCAGCCAGTCTAGGCTCCGGAAAGAAGTGCTCCCCAGGGAGCTTGTTAACTATGGCCTAAGTGCAGCTCAGTGCTGGACCCCAGTCCATGGGGTACATTACCATAAGACCCCTGTTATCAGGAAAGCTCCACCCTAATATGAGACCTGGGAGTATTTTGATTAGGTCTCACAAGATTATTTTTGCCTTGAAAACCTGGGCAAAAATAGTCTCTTGGTAAAAAGGGGAAAAATCCATACATCAAATTTAATTGGAAAAGGTATGCAAACTCTTTTGTAATTTGTTTTCAATTTATAGACAGCTATGAAGGTCTGTTTACAAATCTGGGGCAGGGCAGCCCTGGTGGATTTCTCTGGTCACTGTATGGAGGGAACTAGGAACCATCCAGTGGACCAAGGCCTTGGAAGCTGACTCTGAAAGCTGGGGCTCTGGCCTCCCGCCAGCATTTCCTTGAAGACAGTTCCCAAGAGCACTGGCCTTGGCAGCAGTTAGACGCTGCTGCTTTTTATTAGTGCTTCCTTCTCTTTTGCCAGACTTTCTCTGGGGTGCTTTGCGTGGACCGCGGCTTTCATTGCGACCTGAGGGTTTGGAAGAGCACAGTTGGCCTGCCTCACTGTCCATCAGCCTTGGCTCTGGGGACCAAACGCACAGCATCGTCCATGTTCCCAAACTTCCACACATGCACTACTGTGATCCCGCAGCCCAGGAGGCTCAGAAATAATGTCAGCTTTCCTGACGGCTCCGTGGGTCTAGTGAGCCCCAGCCTGGGGTGTAAGCAAGTCTTTAAGGGGTTGAGTTTGCCCCAGAGCAAACTCTTCTTAGCCTAAAAAAGAGCTTTTGAGAAGAAGGGGAGTACTGCCTCAGAGCGGGGTATTCAGACCCCACATTTGTCTCAGACTTGTTCTTGACCATGACAAGGAGATGATGGTGGTTTAATTGTTCCTGGTGTTTGAGCCAGAATCGCATATGTTTGTGGAGGGATACGAAGGGCTGAGCTTCCTAGGGCTCAGCCCCTGATGGGTCATGCTCAGATTACCTCCCTAGTGGAGCACAGGGTGAGGAGGGGTCGGAGGGGAGGCCACCCTCAAATAAGTCATCAAGCAGGGGAATCCCCTAGGGCCTGGGATTAGTTCACATAAGCTAATGTTGATGCAAGGTCACTGTTCCAAAGTTCATGTTCACCTTACTTAAATATGTTCAGGTGACAAATCATGTGGAAGTCATGAATCTTTGTGGTCTTAAATTTAAAAATACTCACTATACGTTGGTTTTAAACGGTTGCCATTTTAGTCTACATTCTAGTTTAGATATCCAGAAGCACACACCAAAGTCTTAAGAAAAACCTCACAGTGGGGGTGGGAATCTAAAATTAAAGCAGTTTTATGCTTTGACTTAATTTTGTCTGTGAATTGGCAAGAGAACTGCCTTAACTGAGCTTTGGGGGAGAAACCTCAGGAAGTTAGTTGAGGGTCCATGATCCCACCCTAATGGGCTGTTAGGGTAGAACATGGATACCTCCAGCCAGTCTCTCTGTATCCCTTCTAGCACTTTCTCCCTGAGAGTGAGGTTAAGAGAAATAGTTCAGCTCATGGCTACCTCTGTTTCAACAGAACTCATCTTTTAGAAGCACCTACTTAAAAAAAATAATGAGGAGACTTCCCTGGTGGCAAAGTGGATAAGAATCCGCCTGCCAATGCAGGGGACATGGGCTCGATCCCTGGTCCGGGAAGATCCCACATGCTGCGGAGCAACTAAGCCCGTGTGCCACAACTACTGAGCCTGCACGCCTGGAGCCCGTGCTCCGCAACAAGAGAAGCCACCGCTCAACTAGAGAAAGCCCGTGTGCAGCAACAAAGACCCAACGCAGCCAAAAATAAATAAAATTAAATCTTAAAAAAAAAATAATAAAAAAAATAATGATGAGATTAATCATAAAAGCTATTTATTGTACTCATATTACGTGCCAGGCACTGTGCTCTTCTCTCTTCACTTTTTATCTCATTTAGTTCTTATGACCACCTGTGAGGTAGGTACCATTACTGTCTCTACTTTACAGATGAGGAAACTGAGGCTCAGGGAAATTATATAATTTGCTCAAGGTGATCTGAAGGCCATGTTGTCTGACTACAGTTTTAACCACTGCATAATTTTGTAAAAAAGGCTGATTGTTAATGAAATGGGCAGAAACCAGGTTCTTCCACCTTGGCAAAGGCTGTGTCCTACCACCCACGTCTGATGGGCCCAGAAAAACACTCCCTAACCCTTGTACTCATGTGTAGGGAAAGATCTGAATAGGAATTAGATAAAGGAAAACAACAAAATAGGATGTCTGAATTTCTTTTCTCTGAGTCTAGTTTTGCAACTGTCAAAGTCCTTATCATTCTTAAAGTTTAAAACTCCTGAAATGGACTTCCCTGGTGGCACAGTGGCTATGAATCCATCTGCCAATGCAGGGGACACAGGTTCGATCCCTGGTCCGGGAAGATCCCACATGCTGTGGAGCAACTAAGCCTGTGCACCACAACTACTGAAGCCTGTGCGCCCTAGAGCCTGCAAGAGACAACTACTGAGCCCTAGAGCCACAACTACTGAAGCCCACGCTCTCTAGGCCCCGCGTACCACAACAAGAGAAGCCACCAAAATGAGAAGCCCGCGTACTGCAACGAAGGGTAGCCCCCGCTCGCCGCAACTAGAGAAAGCCCACGCGCAGCAGCAAAGACCCAACGCAGCCAAAAATTAAAATAAAATAAAATAAAATAAAACTCCAGAAATGTTATCTCCTGGTGTGTGGCTACAGCTTCTTCTACCAAGGATAAGGATTTGGCAGGCCTGGCTTCATGGGGGTAGATCTTGTGTAGCTCACGGGGCCCTGTAGAAGGGTCCTGTGCTGTGTTGAACGTTCTGCTGTAGCCGTCTGGAAATTGTTAATAATATTTGAATGAAAGACCATGCATTTTCAGTTTGCACTGGGCACTGCGAGTTTTGTTGCCAGACCTGTAACTTAGGAGATAAAAATAACGTACTTAATGACACAGAGTAGCCGTAGCTGTGAACTACCCCAGAGACAAAGTTGACATGCCTGTGGCACCCCCTTGTCAACTCACTCTCTGTGTGGAGAGTAAGTGACCGCAGGAAACAACCCAGAGGAGACGTCCACTCCCCCGCCCTGCAGCGAGGGCTGGTGTTGACCGCAGAGCAGGAGCTCAGCACTGACCCCATCAGAAGAACGGAGGTGGAGGGAGCCCTGACCCTATTTGAAAACCCCAGGAGAATGGGGGTAGGTGGCTCAAGGTTCCCTGAGTTTGGGTTTGCTTGATGCCCTGACTGGTGGCAAATGGTCTGATTTCAATGCCTCTGACATGAGTATGCCCTTCTGAACCCAGATCGGAGTTCAGAGGTTTGGTACCCCTTGTTTTGAAGCCAAACTATTAAACCACCACACCATTGGAGAGGGCTTTGCTTAAACAGGTGGGGTGCAGGCTGGGGAAGGGTGCAGTGTGAGCGTGGCAGGGAAAGCACCTGGCTCCTCACTAAAGGATGCCCTGAGATCTGGAGGTCCTGCCTCTGGTTTAGCCATAAAGAAGCTAGATTGAAGGGCAGAGTTGGGAAGGAGAATCGGTGCCATCTGGTTTGGCTTCTGTCTTCTCCCCTGTTTCCAACTCACACATATGTCCCTGCCTTGCTCCTCTGGCTTTCTCCCTTGTTTGATGACCTCCATACTCCTGACAACAAGCTCCTAGGAAGCTTCTTTGTGGATGCTGGGTCTCGAGGAGCCATCTCTGCTGTGCCTGGCATTCTGCCCCAAGGTTAATGTCATTCAGTAGTGGGGAGGGAAAGTAGAGATTTTGGTTCTTAGGCTCTGGCCACTGTGAGATTGTCTGGGGCTAGGGGTGATTTGGGCAGGTGTGGGGAGGCGACATCTGTGAGACATACCATCTGGATGGCACTTGAGATGTATAAAGAATTTGTACAATCACAAAACACTGGCAACCCATTAAAAAACCCAGGTCCTTCTTTGCTGCATTTCTCTCTTCTTGTTCTGCTGCAAAAGATCTTTCAAGAAGAAAAGACGTCCAAGCTTCCCTGGGCTATTTGGCTTCTGTGCTAACATCAGGGTTTATGAATTACCATTGTTGGGCATCTGGAGACATGGGCTCACTGCTTCCCCAGAAGATGGGGAGTGTTAACCCCAAACTGCAACACTGCTAAGGCAGACTTTTAGCATCCCCAGCTGCCGTGTGCTGTCTTTATGCCGTTGCTCCCAGGGCAGTTCTCTGGCTGCTCGGATCTGGCAGTCTGCTCACGGCCCTGCGTTGTCATGGAGAAGGTTTTAGAAATATATTGCTGGATTGCAGACGTATTTCTGCCACCTGGAAACAAGTGGGCTTGTAGAAAAGCGACAATGGAGGGAGAGAAAGGGCTCCTGGAGGGTGGAGCTTGTGCCGGGGTAGCCGGCTGCAGCAGAGGACTGGGAGCCCTGCACTGCTGTTTGCTGTTTGGTATTCTGAGCAGGCGGCAGTGTGCTGATCAACTTGCTCCCTGCAGGACTCCTGGGAGCGTGCAGTCAGCCAGGAGGCCGCAGCCTCTGCAGAAAAGTTTGCAGATTTTAAGAAAATGAAGGGCCGTGCAGCCCAATCTGTGTGGGGAGACCAAATGGATCCCCATTTAGACGTGCTGATGTAAATTTACGCTTCCTGCAGGCAGAAAAGCTGCCCTTTGCCTATGCAGGCCAGCAGGCTGCCCTTGACCGGCCTGTGCCAGCTCCTTAAGGGACATCTCTCTCTGCATGAGACCTGGATGCCCCAGCCATCTGGACCTCTACCCACACCCACAGCCCCCACCTCCAGTTCCGGTAGGCGCTTCAGACAGCCCTTTTAGGGCACAAGTCATCCCTCTGTTTGTTGCTTCGTAGGGCAAAAAACAGTTGAATATCAATGGTTTCATACTGTTCAGCCAAACTGAAAGCTTCAGGGCAACCTGGCATCTTTCATTGGGATTAGATGATAAGAACATTAAAGAAAATCAATAATAGATTTTCTCTTGCCTAATAAATATGATCTATCGCCTTCTAAATCATTCTACATTCTAGTGCTCTGTGTACATTTCAATTCTTCACTTTCCAAATACTGCTACCCATCATGTCCTCAACGTTACAAAGCATACTGTCTTTGCCTTGAGCTTTGTTTACTTTTTCTGCTACTTGAGGTAGAAACTATATCTGTTCTGGGCCCACATAGAGAAGGGGTATCTCAAAAGTACCTTCGAATGGATTCCAAGGATTTCTTAACTGGCTTAATCACCAGCACAAGAAATTATGTATGTTTTCGTTACTTGTACTTTCTTTTTGCTAGAAGTTTGGCGACTTTTGGAAAGCCCTTTAGAGATGGCTTGCCTAGCCTTATCTTTGTAGATCTGACACATCTAGACTATGAACAATTTTGAACTGGGACCTATAGCGACTATCAGTGTCTAAGGCACCTGCTCTCTCCTTTCTCCTCCCTGAGTCTTGCTTCAGCTGCCTTAAGGCGACTCCAGTCGTGGGCCTGTTGCTCCTCTGTTGAGGCACTGACTTATTTAGCTGTGTTCAGACTCACAAGATATAGATCCCACCTGAATTTTTCTGTCTCTGGCTTCCTCCTAGTATGCCCCAGCCTCTCTCTTTTTTGATTCCCTTCCTTTTTTCCTCCACTCTCACTGCATTTTCTCCTTTCTTGGACATAATGATGCTCTTACTTATTTTAATGACCCTCCATAAATCAGCCCTTTCCTTTCCCAAAGAAGCTCACTTTCCTCCCTCTGTCATTTGTTTCCACTTATTTTAGTGGCTGCAGGAAGTAGGAGCCCAGGTAGAATTCTTGACCCAGATGTGGCAACCGAGGCAGACTATGAAACGTAAGGCCAGGGCTTTTGGCTGAGCCTGGATCAAACAATTAAACTGCTCGACTCCTAATGTCCTTTTGCTGTGAATCTCAAGAGGCAGGAAGGGCTGGTCTAGTAAGTGACATGTGTATCAGCTGAAGTTAAGCCCACTTAAACTCAATTCCCCAAGCCCAGTTCTGCCCAACACTAGCTGTGTGACCTTGGGCAAGTCACTTAAACCCGGTGCCTCAATTTTCTCATTTGTAAAATGGGAATAATAATGTACTTTCCTCCTAAAGCCCTTGTGAGGATTAAGTGCTTAAAAAAAAAAACAAAACCAAAACCAAAAAACAGTCGGCTGCCCAGTATAAGTGCTTAGCATGCGTTAGCTATCATTACCCCTGCAATCACAACATTAGCAAAATTTTTCCTTTGGCTATGTGTTTTGCTCACCCTGTGGGTTCTCTTCAAACAAGCAGATGTTTTGGGGAGGCATGCTCTGCCTACTCTATGATTTTGATGAGGGCTCAGGGGGCCTCTAAGGTCTACTGGGGCCTCCCTCTAGGGTATCCAAGGGCAGAAGAAAGGTGACAATGCAGGAGAGCTCCTAGCAGCTCACCTCACCTGTGGTCCTCACTTCCCAATGCACAGTGAGGGCCAGCACGGGCCAGGAGGCCTGTTCAGCATCTCTGTGCATTGATGTACATCCAGTGTGGGGAATGGACTTCTGCAGATCCAGTCCTGCAGCTAACCTCCACGCAACTGTGTGCAGGGTTGGGGGGCAGGGAAGGACATGGGGGCATTTTCTGTGCCTCATCAGAGAATGTCATTTGTTGAGGATGAAGCAATGCTAATTCACACCCACCTCTCTCCTTCCTGGTCCAACATCGGTTCCCACAGTGAGCCCATCAGCGCTCTCCCGGGTTGGGCTTGTCCCAGACCCTCTTCCTCATGCCCATGGGGCCATAGCAGAGATGGCTGCATATCTCAGAATTCCTGCCAGGTACCACATCCTGCATTACCAGAGCACCCCAGAACAGTGGTTCTCCCACACCCTCTTCTACTTGGTTCTGCTAAAGATGCTACCAAAGCATTTGAGTCTAACCAGGACAGCAGCACACCCTCTTTTCCCCAAGAAAGAGATGTAAATTTAAAAACATTCTGTCATTTTAGTCAAGTCTTAAAATAAAATTTCAAAAATTATCATCATACGTCAATTTTATTGCCAAATATTTGGTAAACATGGTAATCCCGCCCCCCAGCCCCAGACTCTGACACATTACTGGGGACCCATTATTCCAGAGCCCCTTCCTTTGGAATGGTTGAGGGACTGCCACACAGCAAGGGATACATACAACTGCAAAGGGCTGCTATCTGAGCCTGGGGTCCACCAGTACCACCTGGCTAAAGTTCAACCTACCCCATTCCTTCCTTTGCCACCTTCCCAAGTTCAGAATAACGGTATCCACAAATTGAGTGCTATTTGCCCAGGACTGTGCTGCTTTCCAAGCATTAACTCTATTTAGGAACTCTCTACCAAGTAGGATTTATTGTCCTCATTTTACAGATGACAGGAGGGGCCTGTGGAATAGTAGGTAATAGTTTGAATAAGTCAACAAAGCTCGTTCCTTTGCCAAAAACTTTGCCTTGAAGGTATGGTAGCCACACGGACCGGACGTTCAGAATTCTGTAGATATCAATCATTCTGTCACACTGAGATGTTCCAAATGTCAACATTTTGGCATCTAAATTCCATTTCCCAGTCAGTCTCTCACACTAAGTAGGGGGAAGAGGTGTAGTGGCAACATGAAAATCCTTTGTCACCCATGTGGCTCAGTGGTGGAATTGGGAAATATGGATACCATGCTCACAAGCCAGAGGTTGAAGCAGCCTTGGAACTGGAGGTATAGGTGGAATCATTGGACCCCCACCAGGGGGCAGCTCATTGTTCCCAGAGCTTACCCTTCTCTGAAAGAATGAGATGGCTACACGTTCCCTCCCTCTGCAAGAACGCTGATGCTGGGGTGGGTAGGAGCGTGTGTGCGCATGCGCGTGTACACTCCAACACAGGAGTAGAGATGGGTCATCTTTCCGACAGTCCTGTGAATTGTTCAAGTGTCTGACACAAAAAACATGCCATCAATACTGTACTAGTGGAGAGGAAGAAAGGCATGAACACTTCAAAGTGGCAGCTAATTTAAAAATCACTGCAGGCTAGGTTTTTGTGCTCATATACCGACGTGACGGCATTTGATGAATCAGGAAGTAACAATACTGCGAACAGTGATTAGCAGTGTTCCTCAGAAAGAAACCGCCTCCACTTCTATATCCTAACACCAGCTACTAACCGCACCCTCTGTCCCAGCCCCGACCTATGTGAAGCCAAAGCAGCACCAGGGAGAGTATGGGGGGCTGGGAGGAGGTGCGTGTCCAGAGCACCAGAGCTCCGTGGAACAGAGCACGTACGTGAGCAGACGGAGTGCTCTTGCGTAGAGTCACGTAACCGAAGCATGTGATCAGGCGTAATGCTGCAGGTGCTGCATCAGATACCCAAAGCCAGTGTGTCACATCTAAGGCCTAACTAACATTTCTAGAACAGAGACTTGTCTGCTGGGTCTCTGACAGCCCCTTTCCAGGCTGTGTTGAGAAATGCCAGATTTCCCTATGCTCCTGTGCCTAACGTTTTCCTGGGACATGCAGGGTAGAGATGCAGTCAAACAGTGGAAAAAGGCAAGTCTACGGAGCAACCTGGGGGTAAGCTCAATCACCTGGAAGCTTTAAGAAATGGGATATTCTGGTTCACTAAACGTTCTTATCAATTTGGTACTAATCAGAAGTCTCTTTCTGTTGGGACTTTAAAGCTGGAAATGCTTCTGAAGTGTGGAGGTGCTTGTCTCAGCAAGAACAGTCGAATGATGGACGTGGTACCCTGTTTTGGTGATCTGGGACTCTGCACGGCCTGAGGCTTGGTTCTCTATATTGACGATCATTATTTACGCTGCCTCTGTTAAAGGCAACACAGATAATGCCCTTGAAGGTAATTAATCTCTCTTTTTATTGTAATTAAAGCTGATTAAGTACATGACCTTATGAATTTGACCTGATTAATCAAGGCTCCTCTGAGGGAAAGAGAACAACAGTAACTAGATGATGGTTGGTTGGCGGATTGCGTGTCCCCGGGAAACTGAAAAGCCTTGAAATCAGTGCTTGAAGGACCATCAGGTTTGCCTGTGGTTGGATACCAGGATGCGAAGGTAGTTAAGCCCAATGGGGAAACAGAGGTATCTGCTCATCTCATGACATTGCAGCACAGATGTTCTCCAGGGTCAAGGGTCAGAGAGACTCTGTCTCCCCAGCACCAAGAGCAATGCCTGGCGTACAGCTCAATACTAATTTGACAAATGAATCGAGGCCTCCATTCAATCCATTCTACAGAGATGTCCTCTGGTTACCATTCTTTGTCCATCATCCATCCATCGTCTATCCCTCTCTCCATCCAGTATGTATGTGCTTACCGCATACGAGGTGCTAAACCACGGGCTGCAGGGGATTCAATGGTAAATAAGATGCAGGCCCTTATGTAGAGTTGATCACTCCTCTGTTTCAGTGGACTTTTTAAAGGAAGAGGGATGATGAGTGGTAGGCTTTACAGAATGGCCTGAACACAAACGGCATTCTCACGTGCCTTCTCTCCCCTACAGACTCTTTGCCTTAGGAAAATCCTGCTTACTGCTTCCACTGACGACTCACAGTCTGTGTGCTTCTGAAAGGAAACTTCCATCTTCCTGTCCAGATGTGGTGTAGGCACTGGTCATTGCCCGAGCAGGACACTGGGCTAGCTTCACTGATGATTCCATCTGAAATGGTTTTGTCCTGCTTGTTTCCTTGGTAATGAACCAAACTAAAGCTTTTTCCAACCCTTTCCATTCCTCTTCATCCCACTTCACGTTCCCTCTGTTCTGAGCAAGGGGATGTTCCAAGGGGTAAATGTGAAGGCCTGGGGTCATGTCAAGGCTGCATTTTCCTGGATGGTAAGAAGTTCCAGCGTGGTGCATGGAGACAAATTCTGGGCACTTGTGAGAATGTTCACATCAGGAGAAGTAAGACTTTCTCCGTCCATCATCCCCACCGCCCCCACCCCTCTGATTTTCTCTCGCTGCATTTCAGAATAAGAAACACTCCTCCTCTCTGGCATCACTTCAAAGAGAAGACTATAAATAAAGGGCACAAAAAAGGATCCTGGAAATTGCTCCTCCTCAAAGAGCAACATGACCACTTATCCTAGAATACAGAGATGCTCTACATTCTAGAAGATGGTCTGACACTTGGAAGAACCTTTCTTTACTATTACCAAGTTTGGCTTCTGTTTTTGCTTGAATTCTACTTAGCTATATACATATATTTAAAGGATCCAAAGTTTTTTTCCTTTACACTGTGCTTTTCTCTAAGTGCAAACGTCTAATTTGGTGACATTCAGACCTGGGCCTTTGCATCATATGTGGCATTATGATCCACAATGTGCTTTTCCAGAAGATTCCTTTCTGTACTAGGTCACGATGGTACATTACACTCTAGGCATAGTGCAGTCACATGATCCTTCCTGTTTACAGTGATTGCACCTGCCGTTCCAAAGTCTTAGAACTGAGAGCACCACTTTGATTCTGATTCATCCTCACAGTGTTTGTGTGAGGAGGGCAGAAATCATGATCCCCATTCCACAGGTGGGGAAACCGAGGCACACAGAGGTGATCTACCCAAAGTCACTCAGAAGTCAGAAAACAAACTGACTAAAGGGCCGAGGAAGATCACCTACGTACCTTTCAGCGCCTTATCCAAAAAAGCAGATTGTGTCCTTCTCAAATGAATGCATATACTTTGGAAGGAAGTAGTTTTAGGTGGAACTTTCTATTAAGGTCTCAAAGGCCCCTCTATCAAATCAGGAACCACAAGGTAAGAACCAGTATCACATTAACATTTTTAGTTAAATGCACCTGACTCACAGACAAGGCCGATTATTATAGCTCACTGACAACCTGGTTACCGACATGAAAACTTAAGGAAAAATTCACCCATTCAAGAAGTAAGCATTGGCACAGCTCCTTTTCTGGTTTCACATCATCTGAAGTGTAACACCTAAGCACTGCTTCCTTCTACACAATACTCCTGTACCTGCTGGCATTTGATTGTGGGGGGGGGGAGGGGCTAACAGAATGTGTGTGTGTGTGTGTGTGTGTGTGTAACACCAGACACTTTAGGGACAATTCTGCCCAACAGAATATACATGAAATATGTCCAGTAGAGTAGTTCTCTACCCTGATTCTTCTTTTCTTTTTTTTTTTGGTAACTGTTATTTCTTGATCCTGACTTAATGTAAAAAGAAATGTTTTACTTCCCACCTTCCTTGATGAAGGTAGGGTCCTTGGGTAGACATGGCTGGGGGCTGATTTCGGCTTCCTGGAAGGGAAGCACTCTAAAGGTTAAAGTTGCCCGAAGGCAACTGAATGGGACTTTTTGGACCAGAAAGTGGCCTGGTCTTGCGTGCATTTTCCCCCACAGGCTAAATGACCATCTGTCCCTGACGCACTGCCCCTTCCTACGCCAGGAATCCATATTCCCAGAAACAAACTAGGCCAACAGCAGCGCTCCTGCCTCCCAACTCCAGGTCAAGAAAGGCACAAAGAAGACCAACAAATAATACCGAGGCGGTGCTTTGGATCCGGGAGATCTTGAGGTACCAGGAGAAGAGTACTGATGGCCCCATCTGGCCGATAGGAAAGGTGAGGCACAGAGAGATTGACTAAATACTTCCAGTTGTAGGGGAGAGGGACACAGGAATGTCAGAGGGAGATTCTCTTTTTCCTCACGTGGGGAAGGAGAGGAGAGGAAGATACACTGCCAACCGTAGTGAGCACGACCCTCACAGCAAAGAGGCAATTCCAGCTCTTCTGCCACCACAGTAAAGTAATTGCCCTCAGAGCAGTTGTGATGATTCCTTCACAGAGGGAATCCGACACCCCAGACTCTCTGGGGCCCACTCTTGGGACTGCATCCAGGGCTGGAGGTTGAGGCAGAATTGGCCTGGGCAGGCACATAAGGTAGCTCTGCTTCTTAAGGCATGGCTGCTGTCTGCGAGGAGTGGGCTCTACATTGGGAGGTGGCCATCAGACACTGCCTCCCCTAAAACTACCCTGCAGGAAAGCTCAATCGGGGCAAACACTGCTGCCTAAGGAACCCGCCTCCCCCGAGGGGCTGGGGGCTCCCACTAAAGCGAAACAGCATCACCAAACCAACTGATTTCTTGTGTCACTTGGGAGAATGAGGGGGGAAAAAACCCAAATTGATCATTATTTGCAGATGATTGTCTAACTAGAAAACCTAGGGGAATCAAGGGAAAACCTGTCAGAAGTAAGACCAGAATTTGCGCGAGAGGCAGATTAAAAGTCTAGCACACAAAAATCAATAGCTTTTGGGTCACTTGAGTGTGGCCTAATACCTTGGAAGAGCTGTGCTTTTCTGCAAGGCCTCCGAGCTTTGTGCAACTTGCCATATGTTAAAAGAGGAAGGGGAGCCAAGGAGATGCCTCGTCCACTGCAGTTCCCGCAGTCGCCTCAGACACCAGTATGTGAAAGATGCCTGGGGTGACTACTGCAGGAGGGGGCAGTCACCTCTGCACTGTCTCCTTGCCCTCCCCTTCCCCAGCCTCGACCCAGACCCTTTCTCCCAGCACTTTTCTTTTCCAACTCAACAGACACAATGGGAACCTTGGCAAGGACCGGTGCGGGAGCCACCAAGGTTGGATGTGGTCAAAGACTGTGCTATGTCATTTCCAAACGAAGTCAGTTTTTAAAAACAAAGGCGGCGGACTGAAAGGTCTCACACGTCGGTCCTCTCATTGCCTCATGAGTCAGAAGCCTGGCGACGCTGCGGTGCCGCGCCCAGACTGGGGACTCCCACGGTCCGGTCAAAATGGCCAAAAGAGGCCCCGCGGGGCTGAGCGTGGCACTCTGGCCAGCGCACGGCGGCGGTCATTTACGGTCCAGGCTGGCGTGCAGCTGGGCCTCGCGAACCATGCGATCGAAGGAGCGCGTGTTGGTCTCCTGGCGTACCTTCTCGCGCACGTGGAAGGAGGCCCGGGCTGTGGAGCGGGCGCTCTCCAGCGCGCTGCGCCGGTCCCGAGACAGCTGCTCGCTGCGCTCCAGCTTGCGATCGATGGCTTGGAGCAGCTCCCGCCGGCGGCAGTCTTCGTCCCTCTCCACCTTCTCCTTGTTGGCGCGCTGGGCCCGCTCCTTCTCCATCCGGCTCTGGCCCACGCGCCGCGCCTTCTGCTGCACCGCCTCCTCGGCCGCCTGCGCCGCGTGCTGCAGCCGCCGCTCGCCCACCCGGGCCAGAGCCTCCAGGTGTGCCTGATGCTCGCGCTCTTTGCGCTCGGCCGCCTCCTTGGCCCGCCGGCCCTGCAGCTCCTCCCGCCGGGCCCGCTCGCGCAGCTCCCGGGTGCGCTGCTCCACCAACTGCTCGTAGTTCTCCTGCGCGCGGCCCAAGCTGGCCTCCAGGGAGCTCCGCAGGCCCTCGCGCTCCTGGCGCTCCAGCCGGGCCCGGCCTTGCAGCAACGCCTCGTGGCGCGCCCGCTCCGCCCGGCTTAGCTCCCGCTTCTCTCGCTGCAACTGGCCCTCCTGACTCTGCTTGGCGTGGGCCGCGCGCTGAGCGCGCTCCTTGCGCACCTGCTCGGTCCGCTCGCGCACTTCCTGCAGCCCCTCCTCCCGCTGCTTCAGGTTCTGTTCCTGCTGCAGCTTGCGGAGTCGGTCCTCCCGGGCCGTGCGCTCCGCCCGCTCCCGCCGCAGCAGTCCCTGGCGCTCGGCCAGCTCCCGCCGCCGCTCGTCGCTGCGCTCGCACTGCCGCTGCCGCCGCCGCGCCTCCTCGTGCTCTTCGCGGCCCCGGCGGCCGCGCCGCTCCTCCACCTGCGCGGCCCAGGCTCGGCGGCCCTGCTCCAGGGCGCGCTGTTTCTCTCGCTCCTCGCGCTCCCGCCGCTGCTCGGCGCGGACGCGCTGCTGCTCCCACTGGCCGTGGGCCGCGGCGCGCTGCTCCAGCAACAGGCGCTCCTCCTGGTGCCGCGCCAGCATCAGTGCCGCGATCTTCCGGTCGCGCTCCGGCACCGCGCGCAGACCCCTCTCGGCGCGCACTTGGCGCACGATGCGTTCCACGTGCTGAGCCGTCTGTGGCGAGTGGCTCAGGTCGCCGAGGCTGAAGCTGCGGCCGGTGAGGGGAGCCAGGGCCAGGGCGGATGGGCGGCCCAGAGGGTTGGGAGCAGAGGACGCCGACCCCGCCGGGCAGCTGTTCCTGGCCGAGGCCCGCGGCGGCCAGTGCAGCTCCCGCAGGCTCTCACCGCTGTAGGACGACGACGACGCGCCTGACTCGGAGCTCAGGGCGCCCTCCCGCCGGCGGGACAGGGAGTCTAGTGAGTGGCTTTTCCTACCTGCCCGCGACCCCGCCGGCGTAGGTTGGGGCCGGGCCGGGGACGGGCTGGAGGAGGCCTTGCGGGCGGCGCGCGGTGCGGGCGAGGCCGGGAGGCTGGCGCTGCTGCAGCTGCTGCTGCTGCCCGCGCTCGGGGCCGAGGCCGCGGCGGCCGCGGGACCCAAAGGCGTGAAGAGGCGCCGCTTCTCCTCGCGCACGATGCGCTCGCGCTCTGCCCGGCACTGCTGCAGCTTGGCGCTCCGCTCCGCCTCGTAAGCCTCGTACAGGCCAGTGGCCACTCGCATAGAGCGGCCGGGGGCCTCGCGCACCAGGTCCGCCAGGGCCCGTGGCAGCAGCTCCACAGGTTTAACGGCGCAGCGGGCGCAGGCCTCTAGCGAGCGGGGGCTGGTCAGCACGTAGCGGCTGCCCTCGGCCTCCGGACAGTCGAAGTTGAAGAGGTCGAGGTGCAACAGCGGGGACTGCTCCCGCCGCCCGCCTTCTGCTGCGCACGGGACTTCAGCCTTGCGGGGCACCGCGGCGGAGGCCGAGGCCGAAGACGCCGCGGGCTGCGGGGCGCCCTGGGAGTCAGGGGGCACGGTCGCGGCGGCTTCGTCCCCTCCGGAGCCTCCGGGCTCGGCTCCCGCCTTCTCCTCTACAGGCACGGGATCCACCATGGCTGAGCCCTGTCCCTTTGTGGAGGCTCTGCGGATGACAAGGGAGGACATCGAAGAATACATTTGAAAGCGGTTTCCCCCTCCCCGTTCATAGTCACCGCCCCCGCCCAAACTTAATCCGCTTTGGGATTAGGCTCAGAGGCCCGGTGGAATGTAAATCATAATACCGATGCCCTGAAACCCCAGCGGGCGGGAGGGTGCACAGAGAGCAGCCTCAGTCTCCCTCAGCGCCGGAGTGCTGGGCGGAGGCCTGTGGCCAAGCTCCCCTGGGCGTCTGGCCCGTTAGATGCATCTCCTCCCTGTTGCGAGTTAAAATGAAAAGATCGAGGTGCAGAGGCAGTAGCCGACCAGAGAGGCTCTGGAGGATTCCCGGGAGGATTAGCGTATTTGTTTGTAGCTTAGGCGGGCGACCGGGGATGCAGCTTTGCAGGAACAAAAAGGAAGAGGTCTGTTCATCCCCAGAGTGCACTGCTCTGAAGACCCCATTTGCCTAGGGAAGAAGTTTATGGTTGATTTTCATTTGCCAAAGGAGACCCAGGCGCCGGGCCCAGGGGTGATGGAAGGGCGCAGAGAAATACCTCAGTCCGTAAAGACCTCCCTGGGACGGGTGATCGATTCTTGCTCTTGCCTCTTGGACAGGGCTTGCTAGGAGCTGTGCCCGCCTTCCCCCGTCCCCCCCACCGGGTGTTTGCTAGGGACGGTGAAGGAGCTTGGGTCCTCCCAGATGCACCTAATCCTCTCTTAAGTCCATGCTAAAAGCGCGATGCACCTCAGTCTAGGCTCGGACACCCACCTGTCCCCAGATGTCCTCCGAGTCCCCCCACCGTATACAGCTGGGCTACTGGAGCTCAGCGAGCACGTCCGCTCCCGGGTCCCCCGGCCGGTTAGCTTACCGCACGTCCCGCGCGGCGGGCTTTTGTTCGCAGCTTGCCGCTTTCGCTTGCGCCTCTTCAGTCCCTGCGTCGGCGGGGTCGGATTACTGCCGGCCGCAGCCGCGATAGGAGCCCCAGCTGCCACCGCAGCCAACGCCAGCGTCTCTCCATGGGGCCCGCGCACACCCCAGACGCTACCTACCCGCGGGAGGGGGAGTGCGACAAGGTCTCCCTAAAATAACGCAGCTCTGCTCCCTTCCTTCACACTGATTCTTAAAAAAGGAAGCAAGCCGGGTTCCATCGCTGCTGCATCCACCGCCGCCTCTCCAATCGTGAAGGTACCGCAGGTCTTTCGACGGCCCCTCCACGGGCGCCTCCTGGTGGACGCTCAAGGGTGTTGATTTGCTGGCTTATAGGGCAAAGGAGGGGGGGGGGCGGGATGTATATATTCTCTCTCATCAACAAACCCTGTTCTAGCGGCACCTTAACTAGGTAGAATGAAGGAATAGCTCATTCCTTCTCAAGGCGACCCTGAGGAGCAAACAAACTTGAGAGCAATAATTTGGTAGAACTCTGGCTCCTGATCCAAACCATGACTGTATTTTTTTTAAGAAAAACCAACCAAACACATTCAGATAGGTTTGAGGCAAGCAGAAGATGTGTGCCTACTGTTTAATGTAACATTTTAGGACTTCCTGGTTCCAGACAATACAAATTAAAACCAGTCAGTACCAGTTAATGAGTGCTATTTTGAGATACCTCCTCCCCACCTCTTCCAGTTTGAGTGGTAGTGGCCACAGCAGACAGATGGAAGGAATATTTAAGGGAGGGGGTTGGAGCGTGGGTGGGACATAACATTTAGAGAGCACTGTGAACTCTGTCCTTAATAACCTTGACATTGTCAGATAGGCAGTGAGGAGCAAGTGAAAGGCTTAAAGCAGGGAAATGACATGATTTGGCTTACACTTTAGGAACATAACTCTGGCAACCATGGGGTGAGGGCTATAGGAGGGCCAAAGAGGGGCAGGAAACCCAGTTAGCTGGACACTACAGTCACCCAAGGCAGGAAGGATTGGGACCTGAGGGGGAACAACAGTAGGAGGCCTGGGTCTGGTGGGAGGTAAGGGTGAACAGATTCCTGTAATAGAGAGTAAAAGAAGCAATACTCAAAGGGAGCTTGGCTCTGGGGTGTGAGGGGTGGTGAAGGGGCAAGGATGACTTCCTAGAGCGATGAGGTGGGTGGGTGTACCACAAACTGAGAGTGTGGGTCCAAGAAGGAGGATTGGGTGGTGTGGAGGGCCAAGGAAGGATGGGTTCCTTTCAGGATCACTTGAGTTTGAGGTGGAGCCCCTCAGCAGGTGACTGAGTAAGTTGTGTCACAGGTCTGGACTGGAGCTACAGTTTAGCACGTCATCACCATATTTGAGGTTCCTAAAACCAGGAGTGTGAGTGAGATCATCCACGGAGGGCAGGCGGAGCAACAGGGAGGTGGGCAGGGCATTGATGGGGCTGCTAAAGGAAGAGGAGCCCATGAAAGGGACGAATAAGGACAGGCAGGCAAGTGTGGTCTCGTGGAATCTAATGGTAGAGTACTTCAGAAGGAGGGTGTGCCCCTAGTGTTAAGGCTGCAGAGGTCCAGAAAGATTTTGTCAGAATCAAATACCCACTGAAACTGGCAGTGAGAGGGTCTTTGGTGACGTCGGCAAAAATAGTTTCAGTATTGTCCTAGGAGCTGATGCCAAACCACAGGAGGCTGAGGTGCAGTGGGAGATGAGAAAGTGAGAGTTACTGACTCTTTTGACATTTGGATGAGAGTGTTAAAGACTGTGAAGGGCTTGAGATTTTATCCTACTTACATGCTAACAAGTTAGCCTACCACCGGTTCACTGATGCTGGCAGAAGACATGAAACTCGTGGGTCAGAAACAAAGGACTTTGTTACTCATGGTACAGCAGGCAGCATGAGGTTTATGTTCTTGTTGGTCCCCTTTGCTCCCCAAGTCCCGTGGGGCAATGGAGAGGTGGGCTGAGATAGATATTTTATATATAATGGGTTTGTGTCACAGCTGAGTGACCCTAAACTTAGTAGATCCTACCCTTTTAAAGGGGACTGCTAGCAAACCTGTTTAAACTTTGCCCCAGAGGAAGGCATTATCTTTATTATCCTGGGAGAAAACAAATTTTCCCCCTGACGTGGAGGGAGACTCTATCTCTGTCTTCCAAGGATGTTTGCTGCACAAACATCCTTGAAAAGTAGTCCAGAATAAAAGCCTTTACAAGACATGCAAAAATGCCATGAATTGCTCTCAATAGAGAAAAGGAGCTATTGGTCAGATGGCCAGTGAGAAATGGGGCTGGGATTTGGACCTGGCTCTGTCTAACCCTGAAGTGGGTCCCATGTATTATATTTCTACACCAAATTGAACATCTGGAGAGATGTGGATTCAGATGGAGATAAGTGGAGTGGGCAAGTCAACCTCTTCAAACCTCTTTACTTCGGTTTTCCCTTCTTTACAGAAGATCTCACTAAATTGCCTACCTCAAGGATTAATAATATCTGCTATGTAAATGTCATCTTTGTCATTAAATAGAGACAGTATTAGGTACCTTTTAGGGTTGTTGTCAGAACTGGAAAGACTGTATGCGAAGTACCTAGACCAACACATTTCAGTAAACAGTGATAAAATTGTTGCTATTTATTTATTTATTTAAATTTTATTTATTTGTTTATTTATTTATGGCTGTGTTGGGTCTTCGTTTCTGTGCGAGGGCTTTCTCTTGTTGTGGCAAGTGGGGGCCACTCTTCATCGCGGTGCGCGGGCCTCTCATCATCGCGGCCTCTCTTGTTGCAGAGCACAGGCTCCAGACGCGCAGGCTCAGTAATTGTGGCTCACGGGCCTAGTTGCTCCGCGGCATGTGGGATCTTCCCAGGCCAGGGCTCGAACCCGTGTCCCCCGCATTGGCAGGCAGATTCTCAACCACTGCGCCACCAGGGAAGCCCCTGTTGCTATTATTTTGATAAAGCTCATCTAATAGGTGTGATCAGAATAAGGACACGTGTAGTGTCTGCCAGATTTTAAGGGAAAGCCCAACAAATGTTCCATCCTTGATTAAGAAACGATTCTTCATCTGGGAGGGTCATGGAAGCAGCGGTCATGGGAAGGGGGCCCTAAAATAGGACAGTGACCTAGCCAGACAATTCAGCAAAACTGACTTGGCAATCCATGGGGTGCCATTGAACAGTCAGATATCTCTCACCTCTCATCTCTACGTGCCTTGGACATTTCAGGAGATGGGCTTCACACAGGTTAAGCATTGATTTCCTCCAGATCGGGAATCCCAGCCTACCAAAGATCAAGGGTGTTAAATCCAACTTTATTAAAGCAGCCCAGTTTGGGAACACCCACCTGTCCCTTATGAGTCTGGTAGTGGACATGGTGGGTTTAAGAGTCAGACAGATTAATCATTCAAATTCTGTCTCAGCCAGGCTCTGTGATTTGAGGCAAGTGTCTTAACCTCTCTGAGTCTCAGCTTCCTGAAAAGAAGGCACAATATGGAGTGTTATTTTGTCTTGCAAAGACCCTTAGAGATAATAATTTATTAAGTACCCCGTTAGATCCTTTAATATAATAGCTCACTGTCTTAGTCAGTTTGGGCTGCTATCACAAATTACCATAGACTGAGTGGTTTAAAAAACAAACATTTATTTCTCACAATTCTGGAGACTGGGAAGATCAAGATATTGGCAGATCCGGTGTCTGGTAAGGACCCACTTCCTGGTTTCCAGATGACCATCTTGGTGTATCTTCACATGGTGGAGGGCAAGCTCTCTCCTGTCTTTTCCTATAAGGACGCTAATCCCATCATGAGGGCTCTGTCCTCATGACCTAATTACCTCCCACAGGCCTCATCTCCAAACATCATCACATTGGGGGTTAGGGTTTCAATGTATGAATTTGGTGGGTGGGGGGGGACACAAACACTCAGTACATAGCACTCATCTAATTTGGACCAAAAAAATACAACATAGACATAATCTCCGTTTAAATTCCTTTTTCTTAGTCTCCACCACCCACCTCAGCTCTGTGCATTCATTCCCCTTCCTTTCAGTGTAATCCCATTCACAGAACAGAGATGACTCAATCTAAAGTTCTAAATCAGGAGTTGGTAAATGATGATCTGTGGGTCAAAACCACTAGGTATTTTTGTAAATCAAGATTTACTGGAACAAGCCAGGCTTATTTGTTGACTTATTGTCTATGCTGTTTTTCATGCAACAATGACAGAATTGAGCCGTTTTGACAGATCATATGACTCAGAAAGCTTAAAATATTTACTAGCAGGCTCTTTATAGAAAAAGCTTGGCAACCCTTATTCTAATTACTGATAACAGCTTGTGCCGGCTATGAGTTTATTGCCTTATACCTCCAGATTCACCCATCAGTACTCGCTCTGGGATAATGGTCTATAAGCATTTTCTACTTGACAGTGGACACAGTTGTAAGGTTTGCCAGCAGAGTGAGCTGCAGGGTCCTTGCCGGAGGAAGGAGGCTTCTCTTCCTGGTTCCTGTGTGCTGTGCTTTCTGCTTTTTCTTCCTCCTGCTCCGCAGTGAGTGGTGCAGGTGTGTGGGACTAGCCTGTGGCCCCCCTACTCCAGCTGCGTACTCAGAGCAGTCCCTTGGCAACCTCGCAGCCCTGGCCCAGGCCCGCTGACCGCTTTCCCGTGGCTTCCTGAGGCGGACACCATGTGCTCGGAGCCTTGAGCCTGTGCGGTCCCCCTACTCCTTCTCACCAGCCTCTGTACACCTGTGCCCATGACGATTGTTTCCTGTTCGCCCAACAACTGCGAAGCAGCTCTGCCCCAGACTTCTTCTCTGCAACCCAGTGGGCTGTAACCACACCCTCTCCAATGAGGCAGGGGCTCCCCTTCCCAGTTGTCCTTCCTTGAGGACTGTCCCTCAGCCTTAGGGAACCTTTGAGCGTTCTCTTTATATCTTTTTATTTACTCCCTTTTCATAGCTTAGTAACTTTTTATATTAAGCTCCCTCTGTTTAAATTACTGCGTGGTTCCTGTCTCCTGATTAGACACAGGGTAATACACGGTGTAAAGTGTAACCGTTCCCAATGCTTGAGACTAAGGCCTTAAGAAGAAATTTATGAAACAAGCCAGCAGGTACAGGTAATATTTATTAAACATAAAGTGCTCTCTTTCATACTTTATTGAAATAATATATGTTCATCAGAGTGGGAAATTAAAAAATAAGAAGGAAAAAAATTACCTGTAGATAAATAATCACCCAAAGCCCACCAGCTCAGTTACACAGCTTGGTGTGTAGGTGGCAGGGACTTATAAGTTATGGGAGGACAGGTCCGTGTCTGTTGCTGCTCACAACTGCTTAGGGCCTGGTACATTGCGGGCCTTCCTGCTGAACGCATCAACGAGAGGGAACGGGGTCTAACTGGCGCTACTTTGCCCACCGTATGTCCCATGAAACTGGCCTTGCCAAGATATTTTGAGCTATTAGGCCACTTGGATGAATCTTTAGAGTTAAGTATCTTAAGCAGGTGATATTCATGTTTGAGGACTGTCCTGTGCGACAGGAGACCCCAACCTGCACTAAACCATGGAGGTGCGTCAGCAAGGAAATCTAGAGGGAGTCTTACAATTAATCTAGTGGGGTTTTCTCTCACTTCTGGAAGGGCCATACTCATTCCATTTTGTATGATACTGGAGAAGTGTCCTCATTCCTGAGTATGGCCAGGCCCTGGGGGCCCCCTGGGCATTTTGACTATGAAACGTTTATAGGTCTACTCAAAAGAGGGGCTACTGCTCAGGAACCAGACTTGTCTTCGGTCTCTGCCTCTCTTGCTGGGTCGTCTGTCTCTGGCATGAAGCCACCTGCCTGCACAGTGCTTTAGGCCCCTTCTGTTTTCAGAGGGGCTACTCTGAAGGTATAGCTCCTGTTCCCACAGGCCTTTTCCCCCACTATCTGGCAACACACACACACACACACACACACACACACACTCCTTTTTTAAAAGACGGAAATTCTAACACCAAACATTGTGCATCACTGCCTTCCACAATGTCTTAGACAGTCATCCTGATGTTTGTATTTGGAGATTCAGAGATGAGTCATATTCCATTACTGGAAATGGTGGCTCCTTCTTTGCATGTTTCTCTTGAGGATCAGGAATCTTCCACCAAGCTCCTTGTTGCCCATCCAAATGTGGCAATCAATCACACAGAACAAAGAGTGCATTGAAAAGTTATTGTTAAAAAGCACCAAGCTGAGCTAGGAAGTCTGGGAATACTGAGAAGGGTAAGACCGTCCTGGTCCTGGGTGCCAGTTGAAGTAACAGTACCCAAATATTCAAGAAGTTAAATAATACAAGAGATCAGTCAGTTATAAGACTTGGTAAGCAACCTAAAAGAGTGATCACAAGACAGAATGTGATTAATGGATTACTATTGAGTGTATAACTAATTAGTTATTACTACTTACCATCCAGTATTGGCTAAGTCCTTCTACCTCTCTGAGAATGATTTCCTTTCTTGACTATATTAGTTTGCTTGGGCTGCTATACAAAATACCACAGACTGGATGGCTTAAACACTTTATTGTCTCACACTCTGGAGGCTAGAAGACCAAGATCAGGGTGTCAGCAGATTTGGTTTCTTCCGAGTTCTCTCTCCTCAGCTTGTAGACGACCGCCTTTTTGCTGTGTCCTCACACGGTCATCCCTCTGTCTCTGTTTTCTGTAGACTAATCTCTTCTTATGAGGACTCCAGTCATGCTGGATTAGGGCCCACCTTAATGACCCCACTTTAACTTAATTACCTCTTTAAAGGTCCAATTTCCAGTCACATTCTGAAGTCCTGGGGGTTAGGACTGCAATATATGAGTTTTGAGGGGACACAGTTCAGCCCGTAACATTGGTGAAATGGAAATAATGATTCCAGGCTATCTTCAGTCATTCAAATATTGATTGAGTTCCCTACTGTGTGCTATGCACTGGGATTATAGTGGTGGAGCCCTATCGTCATGGAGTCTATAATGGGAGAGATGATTACAGACTGCTGGGAAAGAGAGAGACTGCTGGGAGAACATCAAATCGGGCAAGAGATGGCCCTGGCCTGGACTAAGGCAACAGCGGTGAAGACAGAGAGAATAGAAAAATGTTAAAGATATTTATGAGCATCATAAATTGGAGAGTGATTAGGTGTGGGGTCAAAACTCTCAGGATGCTGGCTTAGGCAACTGGATGGGCAGAGGGTAGTGCCATTTGCTGGGATGGGGAATGCAGGAGGAAGAGGAAGAAGTTTGGGGCCAACATGATGAGTTCTTCTTTGGACCTGTTTAATGGCCATATCCCTCAGGCGTCTAACCCAATGGTTGAGAGCATGAGCTTCTGAGTCCATAAACCTGGGTTCAAATCCCAGCTTGTCTGTGTCCTGGCTGTGTGATCCTGGGAGAGTTAGTCAACCTCTCTGAACTGCCCTTTGTTCACTATAAAATAGGTATAGTAGTATCTCCCTTATAAGGTTGTTGCTGAGAATTAAATGAGAGGAAATATGTTCAGCAAATAGCACAGTGTACCCATGTCGCTGGCACATGGTAAGCACTCCACAAATAGGGACTTCCCTGGTGGTCCAGCGGTTGGGACTCTGCACTTCTAACGCAGGGGATGCGGGTTCAGTCCCTGGCTGGGAACTAAGATCCCACATGATGAGCGGTGCAGCCAAAAAAAATTTTTTTTAATTAAAAAAATCAGTTTAAAGGCCAGAAAAGCAGAAAATATTTTTTTTAAAAAACACTCCACAAATATAGTATCACTATATGGTTACTAAATTTGGATGAAATGACAAGCAAATCCAAGCTTTCTTTTGGCTAATTTCCTTTATGCCTCTAACTTGGATTTCAGTTCCTCGGCTCCATTTGGAAACATTGCCCTCTACTTATTTTGCTTTTTGTTCCTGGAGATCAGAGGATTTCCCTGATGCTCAGCTCTTTAAAAGAGCTGATGGCAGGCAGGATTCTTGTGTTTACTGAAGGCAAGTTTTGAGGAGGGAACGCTCCACACTCTGGCCACCAGGTGGTGCCCCTCCTCTGTTCATCTGCTAGTGATTTTTTTTTTTTTTTTGTCTGTGTTGGGTCTTCGTTGCTGTGCGTGGGCTTTCTCTAGTTGTGGCGAGCGGGGGCTACTCTTCGTTGTGGTGCGCGGGCTTCTCAGTGCGGTACGGGCTATAGGCGCGCGGGCTTCAGTAGTTGTGGCACACAGGCTCAGTAGTTGTGGCTCGCGGGCTCTAGAGCGCAGGCTCAGTAGTTGTGGCGCACGGGCTTAGTTGCTCCGTGGCATGTGGCATCTTCCCAGACCAGGAATCCAACCCGTGTCCCCTGCACTGGCAGGCGGATTCTTAACCACTGCGTCACCAGGGAAGTCCCTGCTGGTGGTTCTGGTGCTGTCCTCTAAAGTGAGAAACCAGGACCAAAAGCACCACACCAAACCCCTAAAACCCGAGGGGTGTCAAAAGCACTTGAGGGACAGTTCTACAAGGGAACTTGAAGAAAATATCTTCCTCATTTTGGCCATAGGAATTGACTGGTACCTACAATTCTCTCAGCAGGCCATGCCATTTCACGCTTCGGCGTCTCTCTGCATGTGCCCTTTGCCAGCAATACTTGTTTCTTGCCCCTTCGCCTCATGAATTCCTTCTTGTCTAGAAAAACTCAGCTCAGATGTCCTCTCCTCAATGACACCTTCCCTGATTGGCCCTTCAGTCTGGGTTGGACACCCCTCTGCTGGGCTTTGTCCACACCCTGAGCCCTGCATTTGAATGGAGCTACAATATGTATTTTTAAACATTTTACTGTAGAGAACTTCAAGTATTTAAAAAATTAGAATGAGTGATAATAACATCAATTTTGCTAAAGTGTAATGTCTGATTTTCTTATTCAGTTTACCCACTAGATAATGACCTCTGTGAGGAGGGGGCCTGTATTTTATGACATTTTGTCCCCAAACCCCTGTGCCTGACAACGATACTCAAAAGGTTTGAGGAATAAATGGACACTTGATGCATACTTGGTCTCATTTCTCTGTTCATACTCTGCCCCCTCTTTCCTCCTTTCTGGGGAGGCTCTCCCCATCATCGCCTTGGTCTTTGAGAGGCAAGCAGGCAGAGGCAGCCACGGGCACTCGCAGCAGCACTCAGGGCTAAGGCTCACCATGACACCATCCTCCACCGAGGCTTGGTATGGGCTTCAGGGCCACGCACACAACTGTCCCAATTTCAGATCTTTTTTTATGAACATGACAAATTATTGAACATCTCTGAGCCTCGGTTAAAACAGAAATTGTTTGCTTTGCAGAGCTGTTTTGAGAGTCAAGTAAGATACCCAACGGCTTGGCGCACATAGTAGGTGTGCAATGAATGCTAGTTTCCTTCCTGTGGGTTTTATGTTGATCCCAGGGAAATGACTTCATCCTTGGGGAAGAGTGGCTGTTACTCATTATGCAGGTGGAGCAGTGACAACAAGAATCTTTGGGAAACACTGGCTTCCCCTGCCCGGGCATAGGAAACAGAACGTCAGCCTGCCTGCGTTCCCAAGCCCTCTGTATCCGACCAGGAAGGCCAGGCAGGCTGAGGCAAATGACCAGGGCAGCAGGGCCTCTGCAAGTGCCCTCCTGTTACTGTTTGTCCCTTCTTCCATTCGTTTACTCCTTCGTCTGATACTCCACGCTCTTGAGTGCCTTCCGTGTGCAGGCACGGGGTGAGGTGCTGGGACTGGCAGTGAACAGGCAGAGTGGCCGCTGCCCTCACAGAGCTTACGATGTCCGTGGCTGGGGTGGAGGGAGAGACAGGTGCACCCTGCAACAAGGGATAAGGGCTGTGAATAAAGAGTGTGGGCTATGAGAGGGAAGAGCAGGGGGATCTACCCTAGTCTGGGGGAAGGGAAGGCTTCCCTGAGAAAGTGACATTGAAACAGAGACATAAAAGATGAATGGAATACTACTCAGCCATAAAAAAGAACAAAATAATGCCATTTGCAGCAACATGGATGCAACTAGAGATGATCATACTAAGTGAAGTAAGTCAGAAAGAGACAAATACCATATGATATCACTTATATGTGGAATCTAAAATATGACACAAATGAACCTATCCATGAAACAGAAACAAAATCAGGGACATGGAGAATAAACTGGTGGTTGCCAAGGGGGAGGAGGGTGGGAGAGGGCAGAAGTGGGAGTTTGGGATTAGCAGATGCAATCTGGTGTATACAGAATGGATAAACAACATGGACGTACTGTATAGCACAGGGAAATAAATTCAATATCCTGTGATAAACCATAATGGAAAAGAATATAAAATATATATATATATATATATATATATATATATATGTATAACGAGTCACTTTGCTGTACAGCAGTAATTAACACAACATTGTAATTCAACTATACTTAAATAAAAAATAAATTAAAAAAAAAAAAAAAAAAAGACGAATGGGAATGAGCCAGGCCCAAGTGTGTAGGGAGAAGAGAACCTTTCCATCCTTCCACCCCTCGCTCATCGACTCTCCCCATCCACTTGTGGGGCACTCCAGGTGGATACCCACCCCCACCCCCAGAGCTCCCTGTCACACAGCTCTACTTCAGCCTCACCTCCCAAACCTCCTAGCTCAGCCTGTGTGGCCCTCTTCTCAAGTGGCTGCAGGAACTAGAGTCTCCTTCTCCCCAAGGAAGTCTCCCTAAGATGACAGCTGAGAACATGTCCATTCAAGGAGCACTTGCTGTCTACTCAAGGAGGCATACAGAGGAACTGTTTTTAAAGAACAGATTCCAAATACTGAGCATCTCAGGCACTTTCTGCCCAGTGTTTTGGGAAATCATAGGTGGCTTCCCTCCTCTCTCTCCTTCTCTCCATCACTGCACCCCTTAGCTTCTCCCCCACAGAGCAACCCAGCAATCCCCGGAGCCTGTCCGCCTTGCTTTGGTACAGCCAGAGGCCAGAGCCCTGGGCAGCCCAGGGGATCAGGCTAGGACACGCAGGTGTTCTGTTGCCAGGCAACATGACCCGGCCCAGCCCAGGGCAAAAAGTGAACTTGACATCAGCCCTGGGTGAGGTCAGCCAACAATGGTCTGTGAGCCTCAAAAGGAAAAGAAGGATCACCAAGAACAGAACCAGGGTGCTTTCATTTCCTTTTCTTGACTAGGTTGGCAGATCAGGGCAACACTGGCAATCAAAGGCAAGGTGCTGGACACCCTTTGTGGATGGGATGGGGAAGCGTGTTCCCGGTCAGACTCCAGCCTTCTGCTGTCATCTCTAGTGGCAGTGCCCTCCCGAATGCTGTTCAAGGGTTTTATCCACAACTTGGTTGTAGACGGGATGATCAAAGATGACACTAATCTGGGCAGAGAGAGAATAAAAATAACTGTAACTAGATTTATATGCCAGGAACTTTTCACCCTGTCACATAATTTTTACCTTTTAGTTAATGGTCATAGTCCTGGAGAAGTGGGGATTATTACAGTCCCCAGTAGACAGATGAGGAAGCAGTTTTAGAGGGGCTAAGCAAAATGCCCAAGGTCACACAGCTAGCAAGTGGTGAGATGGGCTTGGAAAACCCTTTAAAGCTCACATCAGCACTGACAAACTCCATTCATTTGTTCATTCATCCATCCATCCATCCATCCATCCATCCATTCAACGTATATTTATCGAGGTCCTTCCACGTGCCAGGCAGTATGTGAGGTAAAGCAGACAAGATCCCGCTCTCTTGGAGCTTACATCCTAGTGGAGAGAATGGGCATAAAGAAGTAAACAAATTAAAAAGATGATTTCACAGAAGTGCTATAAAAAATAAAGTGGGATAAAAGGAGAGGGCCACTTCAGGTTGAATGGTCAGGGCAGGTGTCTCTGAGGAAGTGACATCTGTGCAAAAAGGAACCATGGTGGAGAGGACCTGGGGGAAGACCCCCAAGGCGGAGTGGGTTTGGCACCTTTGAGAAACAGAGCACCAGACTTTACTGGGTACCAAGGGAGCTGTGATTCTGGACTGAGTTTCAAGAAATTGATTAGGATACGTGTAGAGTCTTGTACCTGAACTCAGCACAGCAGCTGCCTAAGTCCAGGACACTGTCTAAACTGGGCTGGCATGAGAGAGGCTGGAGTCTCAGCTGATCTGGTAGAGTCAACATAATCTGAAGTTGCTCTGAGAAAAGAGGGGTAGAGTCGGGGGATGGGCCCTCTGCTCTTGGCGCTGGTCAGACCCTGCCTGGACCCTAACAGGCAAACTAGGTTGTCTTACCTTGATGATGGCCACACTGGGGCAGTGAGCAGGACAGGCCAGAAACACTATTTATCCCAGGCGGAGATGTCTGGGAAGGCATAAGAGCTGTTTCCAGAAAAACCTGGGGTCCGTGGGAAGGAGTTTTAAGGGAATCCGATTTCTTTTTCTCTTTTCTTTTCTGCTGATAAAATGAATCTGTGCAGACATTCCCTAAAGTAGAAAAAAAGTATAAAGAAGGAAAAAAACCACTTTTAATTCCATTATCCAGAGGTAATCATTGATAACATTTGCCATAACTCCTTGTAACACTTTTTCTAGGCTTTACAAGATGTAGTGAGAGCATACCGTGCAGACACACAATTTTGTTGATGCGCGCGTGTGTGTGTCTGTGTGTGCATGTTTGTGTGTGTATACATGTCTAGAGAGCAGTGAAGCGGAGTGGTCAGAGGGTGGACTCTGGGGCCCTCGGCCTGGGTTTGAATCCTGGCTCTGCCCCTCATCTGATGTCTGACCATGAGCAAAGCACTTCACCTCTTATCCCTGTTACCTCATTTGTAAGATGAGGATAATATTAGTATTTACCACATAGAGTTGTTTGAGGTGTAAACTAGCTAATTATTTGTAAACACTAAAAAGAGTGCCAGCACATACCAAAGTTACATAATGTTTGATAAATAAACACCACCCTTCTTTTGTTTAACCTTATGTCATAAACACTATACACTGGCATCAGATGTTTTATGCAAGCGTCTACTGTCTGAATAAAATTCCATCACTTATTTTTACCATCGTTTATTTAAACCCTCCCCTATTAGACAACGTTTATCTCTAATGTTTCACTATTTATAAATGTGCCAGTGATTGTGCCAATCATTTGGTCTATATTTTCAATTAGTTCATTTGGATAGAGTTACAGAGTAGAATTACTGGGATAAAGGATGTGGACTTTTTTGTTTTTTTTACTTTTTATTGTATTAAATTTTTTATTTTTAGACAGGAAAATGTACAAGTGGTAAAAAAAAATTCAGACGGTATAAGAATATACAGTGAGAAGGAGGTCTACCTGAGACTCCTGTCTCCCAGTTTCCCACTCAGTGGCACCAAAATTGCTTTCTTGTGCATGTTTCCAGAGATGATGAGTGTAACATCAGATATATGTCTGTATAACCCACATTTTTTTAGAAAACTAAAATTGGTATACTACAAGCACATCTTGCCCTTTTTACATAGTATAAATTAGAGATGTTTCCTATCATTACATAAAGAGCTTCCTCATTCATATTAATAGTTGCATAGTATTTCTTGTCAAGGATAGACGATAATTTAACTAGGGATATGGGTGTTTTAAAGATGTTTGATGCATATCAATGAATCAGCAGAAGTGAGCTCTGGTTTACAAGAGAGAAGTCCTATAACCCCGGCTAATTAGTGGAACCAGGGTTAAAATCCAGATCAGCTCAAAGCCATGCTATCTCTGCAAAGATGTTCAAAGACTAACAGTCCTGGAGAGGGAACCAGTTGTGGGAGAATACCTTCCTCATGCCTCCCAGAGAAGATCTGACTGAAAACGACTCATGAGGTGTAAGGCCTTCCGTTTAAAAAAAAAAAATGATCGGATACCATCCAGATAATTGAATCCTTAGAGCAGGTGCTTGCAGTGCAGAGCGGAGGGCCCGTGGCTGTGTGAGAACGGGCTTGCTCTACCTAAAGGCACTCATGTTCAAACACATGTATAGACTATGTTGAGCAACGTCAGCTTGAGACCTTCAAGATGGCAAAGAGATCAAACTGTGCAAAGCAGAGCAAACACAGCAAGCTCTGTGTGGGCATGTGGCTGGCGGTCTGGGTAGGTGGACACGACCTCCATCAGAACCCTGAGTATCTTTTCTGAGGTCTGAGTCTTCTTGCAAATCCTCTCAGGTGTAGAATGGAGAGGAAGCAATGCTGGTGAATGCCTTCCCCAAGTGGCAGGGAGAGGGGAGAGTGGCCTACAGAGGACATTCCTATGGGGACAGAGCCTATCTCGGTCCCATCCAGGGCCAGCTTCCTGGGCATGAGGCCTGTGCAGTCTCCCAGGGTCCCACATTTAGTATAACTCTGCCCTTAGTTTAATGGTTTACTGTTTTCAACTTGAAATTCTTAATTTTTGACCAAGGGCCCCCAGATTTTTATCTTTGCTCTGGGCCCTGCAAATTATGTAGCCAGGGGCTTCCCTGGTAGCTCAGTGGTTAAGAATCTGCCTGCCAATGCAGGGGACATGGGTTTGAGCCCTGGTCCAGGAAGATCCCACATGCTGCGAAGACCCAACGCAGCCAAAAAAAAAAAAAAAAAAAAAAAATTATGTAGCCAATCCTGTCCCTCTCATTTATAGGAGAGTGGTGACACAATTTTTGGCTGCCTTAACCCTGCAAAGGCAAGACCCTGGATCTGCCTGGAAGGCTCCTAGGCCTCCCATCTTGGAGCAGAGTTGTGAGCCCAAGAGTGCTTTGCCTGGAGATAAAGGGGGAAGAGGGCGGGAGGAGGTGGACGAGAACCCTGGAAAGGTTTTGTGCCCCGCCCGCCCTGAAATCTCACCCGTTTTCTTCACCCCTACACAAAGGTGAGGTACCCAGGGGAAAAATGTGGTCAGCAGCCAGCACACACCGACGCAGTTAGGGTCTGAGCCTGGCTGTGTTTTGGTCTGATCCAAAACCTGAAGGGAAAGGGCTTGGGGTGCCTGCTCTGGGCTGGACTCTGGGATAAGCGCATTATATTGATACATGCACTATACAGACAATATTACATCTCTTTTACCAAGGATGAAACTGAGGCTCCATGGGGTTAAATAATTGGCACAAAATCTCAACAGTATAAAAGTATAACAAACAAAGAACAGGAAACACTTCTAATCCCATGATTCAGAGGCAACCACAGATAATATCTGGTAATTTCTAAATTAGGAGCTACCTCTGGAAAGGTACACAAGAAAGTCACTGCAACTGTCTCTGCGAAGAAGTGGTGGGAGACTGGTTTTACTTCTCACCTTGGTACCTTTTGAATTTTGTACCATGTACATGTAACATAAAAAATGTATTATTTTATATAAATAATAGTAAAGAGTAGGCTCTTTGAACTTTATAAGAAATAAATTAGAAGTCTTGTCATTTGGACTGTTTCGAGTATATAACAGGTGGTTTCTTTTTAAATTAAGCTCATCCACTGTGCACTTAAAATGTGTTTATAAACCTTCCCTTTAAATATAACCTCCCCGAAGCAGACCTCGATCTAAGCAGGCACTCCTGTGTTGTTTCAACGTGGCTCCGGGCATCATCATAAAAAGTCAGCTTCCCATAGGCCTCTTTTCCCTATGTGCTCACCTTAGAGTTAGAAAACCCATATTCCAGTTTTGGCTATCGCACTTACAGCTGTGTGACCTTGAGTGAGTTACTTAACTTCTCTAAGGAAGAAGAGCCTTGCTCTCTCCCTAAGTAAAATGAGGATACAGGGCCACAATTCCTCACTCATAACTGCAAAATCCCAGAAATTCTAAAAATTGAATTTTCCACTAAGTTTGGCTATAAAAACTGGTTAGGTGATGAAATCTGACCTGGGCTGATGTGAGGCCATTTATAGTTTTATTTATCACACCTAATGTGACTGCTCAAACATTTCACTATGGAAAAGTTAATGTGTGGGCTATATAGTGCTGTACCAGACCCCAGTGGGGGTATTATATAACACGCATTATGAGCTCCATATCACCTTTATAAAATCCAAGGAATTCTGACTTCCAAAACATATCTAGCCCAACAGTGACAAGAAAGATAAGGTATAAAAATAGCAGGGCAGATATTGCTAATTGCTTACCCAATATCCATTCTTATCATCTTGCTTAATATAGAACCCGGATTGATTTTATTAAGAATAGAAATGTGCCCAGCTAAAGTACTGCTTTCCAGTCTTCCTTGCAAATAAAAGTGGGCAATGAGATGTAATTGGAAGTGGTTGGGTGGGGCTTCCAGGAAAACACCTCTTTTCTCCTGGCCCATCTTCTTATTTATTTATTTATTGAAGAATAGTTGATTTACAATGTTGTGTTAGTTTCTGGTGCACAGCAAAGTGATTCAGTTATGCATATATGTATCTGTTCTTTTTCATATTCTTTTCCATTATGGTTTATTACAGGGTTCATAGTTCCTAGTGTTATACAGTAGGACCTTGTTTATTTTATATATAGTAGCTGGTATCTGCTAATCCCAAACTCCTAATTTATCCCTCCCCTACCTCTTTCCCCTTTGGTAACCATAAGTGTGTTTTTCATGTCTGTGGGTCTGTTTCTGTTTCATAAACAAGTTCATTTGTGTCATTTTTTTAGATTCCACATATAAGTGATATCATATGGTATTTGTCTTTCTCTTTCTGACTTACTTAATATGATAATCTCTGTGTCCATCCATGTTGCTGCAAATGGCATTATTTCATTCTTTTTTATGGCTGAGTAATATTCCACTGTGTATATGTACCACATCTTCTTTATCCATTCATCTGTTGATGGACACTTAGGTTGCTTCCATGTCTTGGCTATTGTAAAAAGTGCTGCTATGAACACTGAGGTGCATTTATCTTTTCAAATTATAGTTTCCTCCAGGTATATGTGCTAGCCCATCTTCTTACTGCCTGAATATGGATGGGATGGCTGGAGCTACAGCAGCCATCTTGAGTGTGTTTAAGCCACAGTTTGATATCTTTTAAAGGTAATACTAACTGAAGCAATGGCCTAATAAAAAGTCTGAAGGCTTATAAGTGTCAAGAAAGTCCATAAGAGCACAAAAGAAGAGATGTGGTACCCATGGAGATGTTCTGATGATGTTAAGGACAGCCCAAAAGGAGGGAGTGAGCTGGTATCCCCTCAGCTTCCATTTGAGCCTGAGTTCCTGCCATGGGAAAGAAGTACTCAGCAATCTTATTGGTGTTCAATTTTCCAACCAATGATGCTAGCTTCAGGGAGAGAGGGATGAGGCCTCTAGGGTGGGAGTATAAGAGCCCAGGAGGGGCCCTTGGCCCCCTGGAAGACTTGCAGAAAATGATCAGTCAGTGGTGATGGGCTTTCATCTAATCCTGTTCCTGAACCCAACAAGTCCTGAGAGGGTCAGTCTTATGAGGGTTAGGGTGGGGTGAGGGTCGGGGGTTGCGAGAGCCTTGGCTCTGAGTGGTTCTAGGGAGGACTGCACATCTGGAAGTCTAGAGTCAGAGGGTGGAGCCTGAGGCACGCTGCAGGACTGCTATGGTCAGGGGAAGCCTAAGAGATGGTTCACAAAGTGAACACTCATTGCTTCCACAAAGGCTACCGAGGGGCCCACTGGGAAAGGACAGGAGGGCTCTTGGTGCTGGGACCGGGTAGAGGGGTCTAGAGGACCTTCTGCAGGGCTCTGAGACCAGAGAGACCATGGGGATGTTGGGACCCTGCGTTAGTTAATTGTTTGAGGTCATTGGATTGTTCATGATGTGGTTTTCTCTGCAAAATTCCTGTGACTTCTGTCAAATTACTTCTTGTTTTTGAGTATCTGTGTCATCACTTGTCACAAAAGCCTTGTCCTCTTCCAAGCCATATTACAGAGCAATACTTTAGAATAATCTGTGAAGCTGGGGAACCCAGAGAGCAGTACTGTAGACAGAGTGTCTTTGTTAATATGATTACAAAATACTGAAATGTCCCATAACTGGATGGAAAAGTGCACTCATAGATACTTCTTAACTCCTAAAGATAAAACGGTGCATTCAGAGACATCCTTCTTAACTCCAAATTCCACGATATACTGCTAGAACTGACAACTATTTATGCCTGAAGGTTAGTATCAAAGTTGAATTGTGAAAGTGTAAGTCACATCTGTTGACTCCTCGGGGTTGTGCAGAGCCTGCAGGTGCTGGGTGGAAGGTCCTGAGCAAGTGTGTGCAGGCCTTCCTGCCTTCTCATCTCTGGCCTCCTTCCTCCATCCCCAGCCCTTCCCAGCTCCATGGAGATCAAAGCTGCTCCCTCGACCATACAAAGCCATTGCTGGAAAAGCCACAGCAATGCAGCAGCTCTTTGATGACTGGGGCTGGGAGTGGCGCCAGGCCAGAGATTTCAGAAGGGAAACCTTCCAAAGGCTGGATTAAGCCTCTGGAGCAGATGTTGCCTGTGGACCGCCAGCATTCAGAGAGCTGAGCGGGAGGTAGGCGTGGACGACGATTTGGCTGGCTCACAAAACTGTTGAGCAAAGCCCTGGAGACACTGTTCCGATGGACGGGCCGAGGGAGGGTCAGCTGTCAGGGTCCCCAGGAGAGCCCCACTCAGTGCCTCAAGAGACTGGAATTGCAGTGACTCATTTCAGACAGAAAGAAAGGGCACAGAACAGGCATTCCTATGAGCACCTCCCCGATACCACGCCCACACGGTAATCCATGGATATTCCTCCTTCTTGCAGCTTTACATTCAGCCTCCCCGTTTGGAAAATGGGAACAACTTAATGCCTGAATTTTGCTTTCAGCAAAGGAGTCAGGCTTCGAGAAACAGTAGGAATAATGTAGGCGCCATATCCATAAACCATGTGTTTTGTACACGGAGCCCAGAGCCTCAGACAAAGCTGATCTTGCCCTTTGGAATAAGTGAATGAGGGACCAGAGAGGTATGCCAACCGGAGGACATCTCTCTCCATGGGCATGTTACCATGTCTGAAATTCTGCCACTGCCAGTCGGAAGAAGTGGGTGGCTGAGTCAGGTCAACGACGACCCAAAAGGTGAGGCCAGGAGGCCTAAAAAGATGTGGTGAAAGATACACTTTGCTGACTGTGCTAATCTGCTTAAGGGCAGCTTTGGGACAAAGACGTATTATTCGATGGTGTGCATTGGACTTGGAGTCAGGTAGACCATAGTTTGAATCCTGCTTCTGACAATTACTGGCTGGGTGACTTTGAACTTGTTACTTGACTTCTCTGATTCCCCATTTCCCATCGCTAAAGCAGGGTATTGATTTCTGCCTCACAGACTTGTGATTGTGAACACGCTCTCTTACTGAGACCTTGAGCACACGTGTAATTTATTAGCAGTGGCGGCCCCGAAGTGTCACTGGCATTGCCGGCGCCGGGACGTTCTGTTAGCCGAGCAGATTCTCTCTGCTGTGATTGTTCTTCTCAGCCCAAGACCCCTGCTTGTTCTGGGGCGGTTACTACAGAAGCTGTGGTGACATTCCCTGCAATCTGCTGAGAGGCTGGCAGCTTGGATTTCACCGAAGCCTTAAAAGGTATTTACATTTTGAGGCTGGTTTCCCTTTGTCATATTTTTTCCATTTATTTTCAGCCTTAGGGAAAAGGTTTTCATCTTTCTGCAATTAATCTTTCTCTGGAAGTATTTCTTACCACCAAGGAAGATCTAGGCCTGCCCCCAGACACATTTGCAAAGGAGAGCAGGACAGAGAAGGAAGAGCTGGAGAAAAGTTGGAGTGAAGTCGGGAAAAGGAATGGTGTGAGAGCAGCAAATAGAGAAAGTGCAGGAAGTCAGAGGGCAGAAGAAGGGGGCCTTGAACCTGGAGGGTCTCTCCCTGAGTAACTGTGGGAACCAGCAGTCCCCATGGACATGCTTTCTCCCAGGGACTCCTGTCCCCACCAGAGCAGCCTGCTTCCACGGAGCTGTGCAGGGGATGCTTATGTGTAGATTCTTTTTTTTTTTTTTTTAATTTATTTATTTATTTTTGGCTGTGTCGGGTCTTCGTTGCTGCGCACGGGCTTTCTCTAATTGTGGTGAGCGGGGGCTACTCTTTGTTGCGGTGCGTGGGCGTCTCATTGCGGCGGCTTCTCTTGTTTTGGAGCACCGGCTCTAGGCACGCAGGCTTCAGTAGTTGTGGCACACGGGCTCAGTAGTTGTGGCTCACGGGCTCTAGAGCGCAGGCTCAGTAGTTGTGGCACACGGGCTTAGTTGCTCCGCGGCATGTGGGATCTTCCCGGACCAGGGCTCGAACCCGTGTCTCCTGCATTGGCAGGCGGATTCTTAACCGCTGCGCCACCAGGGAAGTCCTTATGTGTAGATTCTAAAATCAACATCTCAGGACTTCCCTGGTGGCGCAGCGGTTAAGAATCCGCCTGCCAGTGCAGAGGACACGGGTTTGAGTCCTGGTCTGGGAAGATCCCACACGCTGCAGAGCAACTAAGCCCGTGCGTCACAACTACTGAGCCTGCGCTCTAGAGCCTGCAAGTCACAACTACTGAGCCCATGCGCCACAGCTACTGAAGCCCGCGCGCCTAGAGCCCGTGCTCCACAACAAGAGAAGCCACCACAATGAGAAGCCCGCGCACCACAATGAAGAGTAGCCCCTTGCTCACGGCAACTAGAGAAAGCCTGCATGCAGCAACAAAGACCCAACTAAGCCAAAAATAAAATAAATTAAAAAGACACAAAACAAAACATCTCGTTTGCCCTCAGAGTCTTCTAGCTCTCCTTTCCATATGCCCTCCTGCTGCCTCTGAGAGGCCCATGGATTCTGCTGGTAACTGCTCTCACTAAGCCCCCTTTCATTCACTACTTATCACTATCCTTTGTGGGGTAGGCTTCCTGGGTGTGCCACCTGTGTGATTATACTAGGTCCTATGCTCCAAAAGAGCATTAAATCTGCCTTGGTTTTTTGGTTTTTTGTTTTTTGGCCGTGCCATGCAGCTTGCAGGATCTCAGTTCCCCAGCCCCAGTAGTGAAAGCCTGGAATCCTAACCACTAGGCCACCAGGGAACTCCCAAAATCTGCCTTGGTTAATGCTTTTCTTCTATCTCCATTTTGAAATTCTTAATAATTTAACCTTTGAAATAGATAAGTGTTTTGTAAGTGAAATCCAGTGGATCAATGGAGCACACACGAGACAAGACAACAGGTGGGTAGGCAACAGGAACACAAAACAACGGGCCTAGTGGCCTCACGTGCACATGCATGCCTGGCACAGTCTGGGGCACCACTGGGCTCCAATGTCGCTGGGCCAGACCTGGGCCCAGATTGGTGGCAGTGACAGTGGTGGCAGCAGCAACCACAGGAGCGGGGAGGGGCTCTACAGGAAGGCAGCACTAGATACCCCACTGGGAGGCCTACTTGTGTCCCTGGAGTCCATCCTTGCAGTGTCCGTACAAAAAATAACTCTTGGATCTGAGCTCCCAGACAGGAATTCCTGGCCTTCAGGCAGTAGACTTTGTCAGTAAATTATTACAGAATAAAAACATATATATAGACATTGTAATAGAGCATATCAGGGAATTATTAGAATTCTTCAAGGAGTTTAGAATCTTTAAAGACTACTGAAAAATTGCAAAGCAAGTGTTCACAGGCTTAGAAAGAAGAATTAGATTTAAATTGAATTGTCTCATTCAATGAAAAAGAACACTGTATTCATATGAAGCTTGGATTAAACCAATCATTAACAAGCAAGACAATTTCAAAATTAATGTTTCTTGTAATTAACAAGCAAGACAATTTCAAAATTCATGTTTCTTGTAATTGAAGATACAATGAAAGAATGAAGAAATAGGTGTTTTAAATTATATACAAAAGATGAAGCCACTTTCAGTTTCTTATATGACCTCAAGATACAGGAAATGTCAGAAGAAACATTAAAAGGCCGTTGTGTAAGTTTACATTTAAAATCAAATTCAGACTTGAATGAAACTGATTTGTATGAAGAATTAAATCTGCCTAGAAAAATTTTTCCATGAGAATCTTCAGCTCTAAATGTACTATAATTTATATTTTGAAATAATTTATCAGAAATGTATTCACAGCCCATAAAATACTCTTAACAGCTTCAGTAACAGTTGCATCAGCAGAAAGCTCCGTCTCAAAATAAAAAAATTATTGAAGCAGTCTTAACATTTGCCAAGAGCAACTAACATCATTCCATTATACTGACTGAAAATGAAGTTGCTAAAATTATACATTTTTACGACCTAATAAATGAATTTGCAGAAAAGCAAGCCAGAAAATTTTTATAATCAATCAAGATCTAACACTAATGAAGTATTATTACATATTGAATTATGTAAAATAAGTTACCAAAAATACGTTTTTACAATTTGTGAGTTTATGTTGTTACTCATGTATCTCTATTACCCCTCGTAGATTCTACAAGTAATAAAAATATTTCAGGGGCTTCCCTGGTGGCGCAGTGGTTAAGAATCCACCTGCCAATGCATGGGACACGGGTTCGAGCCCTGGTCCGGGAAGATCCCACATGCCGCGGAGCAACTAAGCCCGTGCGCCACAACTACTGAGCCTGCGCTCTAGAGCCCGTGAGCCACAGCTACTGAGCCCGCACGCCTAGAGCCTGTGCTCTGCAACAAGAGAAGCCACCACAATGAGAAGCCCGCGCACAGCAATGAAGACACAACGCAGCCAAAAATAAATAAATAAATTAAAAAAATAAAATAAAATAAAAATACTTCGAAGGCAAAACCTTTATATTCTAGTACCTTTAGTGGCACATTTTTCCTGCTGTTTGAACAGGGGCTCCCACATTTTAATTTTGTACTGGACCCACAGATTATGCAGTCTGCCCTGCTCGGTACCTTGAAGGCTCTCTAAATTCCAGCAAAGCCCATAGACATATAAACTCTTACATTTTAAGAGTTTCTCCAGACTCCAGGGCAGTGGTTCTCAACCAAGGGCGATTTTGTCCCTCACGCAGGGGACGTGCGGCGGTATCTGGAGACATTTTTTGTCGTCACAACTAGGGGGCTGGTACTGGCATCTAGTGGGTGGAGGCCAGGGATCCTGCTCAACATCCTACAATGTACAGGACGGGCCCACAACAAGGAGTTACCCGGCCCACAGTATCAGTAGTGGGGCTGTTGAGAAACCCCGATCCAGTCTCCAAGTGTGATTCCGGACTCGCAGAACAGCATCCCTGGTGGGTTGTTTGAAAAGCAAACTCTCAGGCTCCACCTCAGACCTGCTAAATCAGAATCTGCATTTTCACAAGCTCCCCCAGGTGATTGGTGTGCACAGAAAAGTTTGAGAAGCGCCGAGCTAGGGGATGTGAATCTCTAATGGTGTATTTTAGACATGTGGGAGGAGGTGTCTCTGACCCTTCAGTCATGCCAGGTCAGGCCAGCCCTGCAGGGACCCTAAGGACCACACTGTTCCTGCCACTTTTTTTTTTTTGTCTTCTTTTTAAAATTTATTTATTTATTTATTTATTTTTGGCTGTGTTCGGTCTTCGTTTCTGTGCGAGGGCTTTCTCTAGTTGCCGCGAGCGGGGGGCCACTCTTCATCGCGGTGCGCAGGCCTCTCACTATCGCGGCCTCTCTTTTTGCGGAGCACAGGCTCCAGACGCGCAGGCTCAGTAGTTGTGGCTCACGGGCCCATTTGCTCCGCGGCATGTGGGATCTTCCCAGACCAGGGCTCGAACCCGTGTCCCCTGCATTGGCAGGCGGATTCCCAACCACTGCACCACCAGGGAAGCCCCCTGCCACTTTCTTCATGCTTCTTGTTCATCTCCCAAGCCCCAACCCCAGACGTGTGACAGGTAGGCCCAGGTGCAAGGACACCGTGAGCAGTGTCTGGCAGCACCTCAGCCCAGGCGCTCACTCGGATTTTAACCTCGCACCTCTGTCAAACAAGGACGCAGAGAAAGACAGCAGGCTGGTCTCAGACCTCGGAACTTCCAAGTGCTGGCCTGACTCCAGCTGGTCCCAGGCCTCCCTCTGCTGCAGTGGGCCCGAGGGCTCTGCCACATGCCTCCATGTCTTAGCGACTGGTCCGCAGGCATGCCCCTGCTTTCAGAGCACCGTTTCCTCCTCCAGTGACAGGTCCTTTCCCTCTTTATTTGCCTCCCGCTGAGGGTTCAAGGCTCACTCACCTGCTCATCCTGGAGGCTTTCCGTTTTCCTCAGGGTCCCCATAGCTACCAGCAGGCAGATCTGTGACAGTGGCCCCAAGCTCCAGGGTCTTCAAGACAGGGAAGGTAAATGAGGGCCAGCTGGAGACTGTGGTATATGCAGAGCCCCCGACCTTGTAAATGCAGGCCCAGCCTGTACAAAGCTTTGGATTTTTAAAGAGAAGCAGGAAGTCTTGCTTTTTATGTGAAATCTTCTCCTTTTCAAATACTGGTAACTAAATAAAAAATTAAAACAAAACCGAAGGCTGACCACACCCCTCTACAGGAGGCTAGAATCTCCGATAGACAATTTGCTGGTCTATGTAAACCCTTACCATCCTGCGTTGTCATTATTTGTGGACATCTTAGTCTTCCCACTCAGCCTGGTGGCAACTTGAGGGTGGGACCTGGAAGAAAGTAGTCCTTAACACGTATTTGGTGAGTGAACGAATGAATGAATGAATGAGTAGATGCTGCTGCTACTTCTTGTGCCGCTTCTTGTGAGCCCTGGTCATCCGGCGGGTTTAAAGCCGTGGTTCCTTATGGGCAGTGTCACCTCCTAGGGGTTGTTTAGACACCTGTGAGGGTATTTTTGATTGTTATGATGATTAACAGCACCATTGGCATTTAATGGGTGGGAGTGGTCAGAAGGGCAAAAATAATATTTAAACACTTACTTTGTGCTCACTGTGTGCCAGGCTCTCTTTATTGAAGAGCACTTTATTGAAAAGAACTTATTTAATCTTTACAACAGTCCTACAAGCTAGATACTGCCATCATACCCGTTTCACAGACGGCAGGGTGGGTGGGGGGATGCTAGTAGGTCTGCAATGGACAGGACAGCTCTGCACATCAAAGAACCACCCTGTGTTCCACAGCTTCTTGTACGCCCCGCTGGGTGTTTATGCAGAAAAAAAAGCCCCTTTGTATAACAATCAGAAATACAACAATCACAACAATTGCAGGAAGAGTGTGCTTTATTTTTCAGCACTTTACCAAGAGCTCACCGTTTCAGAAAAATCATGCAACAGGCAGCAACAATGCTTAAGGCATTTGAGTCACTAAAACTACATACCTACATCCATCTGTGTTTATAGTTACCAAAGTCATGGTGATTCTAGGTGCAAGCATTGGATTGATTGATTTTTTTGGGTTTTTTTAAGTAAATTTTTTATTAACTAACTACATACTTCAAAGAAGGGAACAAATCATAAGAATATAACCTTATGAACTTTTGCAAAACAAGCACTTGTGTAGCCAGGACTCAGGTCAAGAAACAGAACATTCTCAGCACCCCAGAAGTCCCCTCATACTCCCTTCTAGTCACAATGCCCCCCTAAAGGTAACTACCATCCTGACTTCTAACACCTTACATTCATTTTGCCTATTTATCTTTGAACTTTATATAAATGGAATCATGTAGTGTATACTTCTTTTGTGTCTGGCTTCTTTCAGTCAAGATCATGTTCGTGAGATTCAGCCACATGTTGTGTGACTTGGAAGTTTATTCATTCTTGTCACTGCATACTATTTCATTGTATGAACATACCACACGTGTTTATCCCTTCTGCTGTAGGTGGACTTTCGGGTTGTTCCAGTTTTGGGCTATTGCAAATAACGGTTCTGTTAATATTCTTTTTTTTTTTTAACATCTTTATTGGAATATAATTGCTTTACAATGGTGTGTTAGTTTCTGCTTTATAACATAGTGAATCAGCTATACATATACATATATCCCCATATCTCCTCCCTCTTGCATCTCCTTCCCACCCTCCCTATCCCACCCCTCTAGGTGGTCACAAAGCACCGAGCTGATCTCCCTGTGCTATGTGGGTGCTTCCCACTAGCTATCTATTTTACATTTGGTAGGTTCTCCCCTAGGTTCTTCATAACCATTTTTTTTTTAAGATTCCATATATATGTGTTAGCATATGGTATTTGTTTTTCAGTTTCTGACGTACTTCACTCTGTATGACAGACTCTAGGTCCATCCACGTCACTACAAATAACTCAATCTTGTTTCTTTTTATGGCTGAGTAATATTCCATTGTATATATGTGCCACATCTTCTTTATCCATTCATCTGTCAATGGACACTCAGGTTGTTTCCATGTCCTGGCTATTGTAAATAGTGCTGCAATGAACATTGTGGTACATGACTCTTTTTTTTTTTTTTTAACATCTTTATTGGAGTATAATTGCTTTAAAATGGTGTGTTAGTTTCTGCTTTATAACAAAGTGAATCAGCTATACATATACATATATCCCCATATCTCTTCCCTCTTGCATCTCCCTCCCTCCCACCCTCCCTATCCCACCCCTCTAGGTGGTCACAAAGCACCAAGCTGATCTCCCTGTGCTATGCAGCTGCTTCCCACTAGCTATCGGGTTTACATTTGGTAGTGTATATATGTACATGCCACTCTCTCACTTCGTCCCAGCTTACCCTTCCCCCTCCTGTGTCCTCAAGTCCATTCTCTACTAGGTCTGCATCTTTATTCCCATCCTGCCCCTAGGTTCTTCATGACCATTGTTTTTTTTTTTTTAGATTCCATATATATGTGTTAGCATATGGTATTTGTTTTTCTCTTTCTGACTTACTTCACTCTGTATGACAGACTCTAGGTCCATCCACCTCACTACAAATAACTCAGTTTCGTTTCTTTTTATGGCTGAGTAATATTCCATTGTATATATGTGCCACATCTTCTTTATCCATTCATCTGTTTATGGACACTTAGGTTGCTTCCATGTCCTGGCTATTGTAAATAGTGCTGCAATGAACATTGTGGTACATGACTCTTTTTGAATTATGGTTTTCTCAGGGTATATGCCCAGTAGTGGGATTGCTGGGTCGTATGGTAGTTCTACTTTTAGATTTTTAAGGAACCTCCATACTGTTCTCTATAGTAGCTGTATCAATTTACATTCCCACCAACAGTGCAAGAGGGTTCCCTTTTCTCCACACCCTCTCCAGCATTTATTGTTTGTAGATTTTTTGACGATGGCCATTCTGACTGGTGTGAGGTGATACCTCACTGTAGTTTTGATTTGCATTTGTCTAATGATTAGTGATGTTGAGCATTCTTTCATGTGTTTGTTGGCAATCTGTATATCTTCTTTGGAGAAATGTCTATTTAGGTCTTCTGCCCATTTTTGGATTGGGTTGTTTGTTTTTTTGATATTGAGCTGCATGAGCTGCTTGTATATTTTGGAGATTAATCCTTTGTCAGTTGCTTCATTGCAAATATTTTCTCCCATTCTGAGGGCTGTCTTTTCGTCTTGTTTATGGTTTCCTTTGCTGTACAAAAGCTTTTAAGTTTCATTAGTTCCCATTTGTTTATTTTTGTTTTATTTCCATTTCTCTAGGAGGTGGGTCAAAAAGGATCTTGCTGTGATTTATGTCATAGAGTGTTCTTCCTATGTTTTCATCTAACAATCTTATAGTGTCTAGTCTTACATTTAGGTCTTTAATCCATTTTGAGTTTATTTTTGTGTATGGTGTTAGGGAGTGTTCTAATTTCATTCTTTTACATGTAGCTGTCCAGTTTTCCCAGCATCACTTATTGAAGAGGCTGTCTTTTCTCCATTGTATATTCTTGCCTCCTTTTTCAAAGATACGGTGACCATATGTGTGTCGGTTTATCTCTGGGCTTTCTATCCTGTTCCATTGATCTACATTTCTGTTTTTGTGCCAGTACCATACTGTCTTGATTACTGTAGCTTCGTAGTATAGTCTGAAGTTAGGGAGCCTGATTCCTCCAGCTCTATTTTTCTTTCTCAGTATTGCTTTGGCTATTCGGGGTCTTTTGTGTTTCCATACAAATTGTGAAACTTTTTGTTCTAGTTCTATGAAAAATGCCATTGGTAGTTTGATAGGGATTGCATTGAATCTGTAGATTGCTTTGGGTAGTATAGTCATTTTCACAGTGTTGATTCTTCCAATCCAAGAACATGGTATATCTCCATCTGTTTGTATCATCTTTAATTTCTTTCATCAGTGTCTTATAGTTTTGTGCATACAGGTCTTTTGTCTCCTTAGGTAGGTTTATCCCTAGGTATTTTATTCTTTTTGTTGCAATGGTAAATGGGAGTGTTTCCTTAATTTCTCTTTCAGATTTTTCATCGTTAGTGTATAAGAATGCAAGAGATTTCTGTGCATTAATTTTGTATCCTGCAACCTTACCAAATTCATTGATTAGCTCTAGTAGTTTTCTGGTAGCATCTTTAGGATTCTCTATGTATAGTATCATGTCATCTGCAAACAGTGACAGTTTTACTTCTTCTTTTCCAATTTGGATTCCTTTTATCTCTTTTTCTTCTCTGATTGCTGTGGCTAAAACTTCCAAAAGTATGTTGAATAATAGTGGTGAGAGTGGGCAACCTTGTCTTGTTCCTGATCTTAGTGGAAATGGTTTCAGTTTTTCACCATTGAGAACGATGTTGGCTGTGGGTTTGTCATATATGGCCTTTATTATGTTGAGGTAAGTTCCCTCTATGCCTACTTTCTGGAGGGTTTTTATCATAAATGGGTGTTGAATTTTGTCAAAAGCTTTCTCTGCATCTACTGAGATGATCATATGGTTTTTCTCCTTCGATTTGTTAATATGGTTTATCACATTGATTGATTTGCGTATATTGAAGAATCCTTGCATTCCTGGAATAAACCCCACTTGATCATGGTGTATGATCCTTTTAATGTACTATTGGATTCTGTTTGCTAGTATTTTGTTGAGGATTTTTGCATCTATGTTCATCAGTGATATTGGCCTGTAGTTTTCTTTTTTTGTGACATCTTTGTCTGCTTTTGGTATCAGGGTGATGGTGGCCTTGTAGAATGAGTTTGGGAGTTTTCCTCCCTCTACTATATTTTGGAAGAGTTTAAGAAGGTTAGGTGTTAGCTCTTCTCTAAATGTTTGATAGAATTCGCCTGTGAAGCCATCTGGTCTTGGGCTTTTGTTTGTTGGAAGATTTTTAATCACAGTTTCAATTTCAGTGCTTCTGATTGGTCTGTTTATATTTTCTATTTTTTCCTGGTTCAGTCTCAGAAGGTTGTGCTTTTCTAAGAATTTGTCCATTTCTTCCAGGTTGTCCATTTTACTGGCATATTTTGGCTTGTAGTAATCTCTTATGATTCTTTGTATTTCTTCAGTATCAGTTGTTACTTCTCCTTTTTCATTTCTAATTCTACTGATTTGAGTCTTCTCCCTATTTTTCCTGATGAGTCTGGCTAATGGTTTATCAATTTTGTTTATCTTCTCAAAGAACCACCTATTAGTTTTATTGATCTTTGCTATCATTTACTTCATTTCTTTTTCATTTATTTTCGATCTGATCTTTATGATTTCTTTCATTCTGCTAACTTTGGGGGTTTTTTGTTCTTCTTTCTCTTACTGCTTTAGGTGTAAGGCTGGGTTGTTTATTTGAGATGTTTCTTGTTTCTTGAGGTAGGATTGTATTGCTATAAACTTCCCTCTTAGAACTGCTTTTGCTGCATCCCATGGGTTTTGGGTCATTGTGTTTTCATTGTTATTTGTTTCTAGGTATTTTTTGATTTCCTCAGTGATCTCTTGGTTATTTAGTAGTGTATTGTTTAGCCTCCACGTGTTTGTATTTTTTACAGATTTTTTCCTGTAATTGATATCTAGTCTCATAGCATTGTGGTAGGAAAAGATACTTGATACGATTTCAATTTTCTTAAATTTACCAAGGCTTGATTTGTGACCCAAGATATGATCTATCCTGGAGAATGTTCCATGAGCACTTGAGAAGAAAGTGTATTCTGTTGTTTTTTGGATGGAATGTCTTATAAATATCAATTAAGTCCATCTTGTTTAATGTATCATTTAAAGCTTGTGTTTCCTTATTTATTTTCATTTTGGATGATCTGTCCATTGGTGAATGTGGGGTGTTAAAGTCTCCTACTATGATTGTGTTACTGTCTATTACCAGGGGAAATTAAAAGAAATCTTCATAGTGCACCTCAAGGGAGGTGATGGAAGTGACATACTTTTGGGGCATCAAATCTTTTTCACACACATTCCCTGGTAAATGGAGAATCTCTAGGGTTTGGCTGTCTCTTAGGGGTACCCCACATATTCTCTGCCCTCATTCACCTACTGGCTTTACTGGTGAGTGTATCTAACCCTAGGCCACCTATGCTGGGTTAACTGTTCGTACATGGCAGCTTCTGCAGACACACGTGCTGGTAAATGTTTAACAACTTGTTCTGGGAGTGAGGGTTGATTTGTAGTGTTTGCTAATTTCTGTGGTGTAAGTACTTCCACCATGTCTAATTTCAAGCTTTTAATGAGATGTTGTTGAACCTGGAATTGGGAAGAGATTCTAAGTAATATAATATTATACAGTATTTCCACCATACGTACATAATGGATGTAAATAGACTTGAAAGCATAGGTAAAAGCGCAATGTAGTACAGTTAGGAACTGATAAGTTTGGGTATTTATTACTTTAAAACTTATAATTTTTTTAGTGTAATGTAAATACCATTATTTATTTATTTATTTATATTGAAGTATAGTTGATGTATTACAATATTATATAAATTTCAGGTGTACAACAAAATGATTCACAATTTTTATAAGATTATACTCTATTTGTAGTTATTATAAAATATTGGCTATAATCCCTGTGCTCTACAATATATCCTTGTAGCCTATTTATTTTATACATAGTAGTTTGTATCTCTTAATCCCCTATGCCTATATTGCCTCTCTCTCCTTCCCTCTCCCCACTGGTAATCTCTAATTTGTTCTCTATATCTGTGAGTCTGTTTCTTTTTTTGTTATAGTCACTAGTTAGTTTTATTTTTTAGATCCCATATATAAGTGATATCATACAATGTTTGTCTGACTTTTTTCACTAAGCATAATACCCTCCAAGTCTATCCACATTGTTGCAAATGGAAAAATTTCATTCTTTTCTATGGCTGAGAAGGAATCCATTGTATTTAAATACCACATCTTCTTAGAGGGTCAAGAGGTACAAACTTCTAGTTATAAAATAAGTACGTCATGGGAATATAATGTATAGCATGGTGACTGTAGTTAATAATATTGTATTGCATATTTTAAAGTTCTAAGAGAGTAAATCTTAAAAGTTCTCATCACAAGAAAAAAATTTTTGTAACTTTGTATGGTGACAAATTGTAATTAGACTTATTGTGATGACCATTGTGCAGTGTATACAAATATCAAATCATTATGTTGTACACCTGAAACTAATATAAAGTTATATGTCAATTATACCTCAATAAAAAATAAATCCACTTCTAAAAAAAAAAAATCCCATATCTTCTTTATACATTCAACTGTTGAGGAATACTTAGGTGGTTTCCAAATCTTAGCTATTGTAAATATTGCTGCTCTGAACATTGGGGTGCATGTATCTTTTTGAATTAGTATTTTCATTTTTTTTCTTTTTTTCAGATAAATACCTAGCAGTGGAATTGCTGGGTTATATGGTAGTTCTATTTTCAGTTTTTTGAGAAATCGTCATACTGTGTTCCATAATGGCTGCACCAATTTACATTCTCCCAAACCTAAAATTTATTTCGTTTTACATATATAATTTAATTCTTAATAAAGGCCATGTTTAACAACTGGGGCACAAAAATCTTGGGAATTTTACAGTTGGTTCTTGAGAGACAGCATGTGCAGGCTCTAGCACAACACTGCAGGTAACTGGCTCTGGTCTCCCTTTAAAAAAATCACATTTGGGGGACTTCCCTGGCAGTCCAGTGGTTAAGACTCTGTGCTCCCAATGCAGGGGGCACGGGTTCGATCCCTGGTCAGGGAACTAAGATCCCGCACGGCGAGGCCAAAAAAACTAACCCCACCAAAAAAAAAAAAAAAAAAAATCACATTTGTTTTTTGCAGTGCAAGTTGCAGTTTTATTCCGTAAGAGGTAAGCAGGCCTGGCCCTGCTACTTAGTAACTGTAGCCTTGGCCTTATCTTTAACCTCTCAGTACCTCAGTTTCCTTCTACAAAATGCGGATAACAGTATTAATACTAACTTCACAGGTTACTGCAGGGATTAAATGAGATCACGTAGGTAAAGCCATTAGCACGGTGCCTGGCAGACAGTATGGGGTACTTAGTAAATCGGCAGTGGCACCAGAGCTTTACAGCCCTGCCTCTGCCTCCCCGGCCCATCTGAAGGGAGGGGGCCACTCCATCCTCATCCACCTGCTGTCAGAGGTAGCAGAGTCAATCACACCACCTGCCTTCCCACCATTAAATCACTTGAAAATGAATGGTCAGGACAGACTTGAGAAAGAAAGGGAATGGGTGTCAAGTGACCAGGAGCAGCAAGGGTGGAGGGCCACTTGTGTCTGGAAGGGCCTCAGGACACCACTGCTCCCAGGGCCTTCCTCCTTCCCTGCTGGCAGCCCCCCACAGCTGCTGCCCAGCCCTCGGGCCAAGGCCAGGGAGAAGAAGCAGGAAATCAGGCTGGCTGGCACCTGTGCAGGCGGCATCTGGACAGTTCCCATCTGAAGATACAGCAGGTAGATGCTCTCTTTGCTGCCTTGGCTTATCTTGAGTGTAAAATGGGGCTGATACTTTTACCCTGCTTACCTGGTCTGTGTCAGAGATACAGATGTCATCAAAGACTTGTCAGTGCTTCAGAACAACAGGAGGGGTTGGCTCACCCCCTTACACACGCCTGCTGACCGGGCAGCCTCAGGTATACTTTTTCCAGGGCTGGGCTCAGGGTTGGGGTGAGCAGGGAATCACAGTTGCTGCTCTGGGAAGCCCCGCTCTGACCTCTGACCTCTGCAAAGCCCCCGGAGATCGGTGGCCAACAGGGACTGGGCCACCAAGCCTGACTCTCACAGGTTCCTGACACGCTTGGGGAGAGGTGCCATGGTTGACGCACAACCACCTGAGCTCAGGGTCTTCCTCCCCCGCAGTGGGAACTGCCCTTCAACTCTGCGTGCCCAGCCTTGCCTAGCCCACCCACCTTGGATTCTGACTTGCTGTGGTGACGGTGGCTTGAATACTTCCACCTCCCCTGGGGTCAGATGGGCTTACTTGTTTACTTTGAAGGCTGCCCAAGGAATCTTTAATCAAAGCAAGAAACCCCATGCTAATTCCTGCCTCAGGTTAGGCAAGCCAGAAGTCTGCTGGATGCCTCAACTTCCTTACAGGTATAACTGGAGGATAATAATGTCTCACTTTATGGGGAGGATGTGTGGATAAAATGAGCTGGCGTGCAAGAAAGTCCTTTCAAAAAGATCAAGAAATATGTAAAGACCATTTGGGTCATTATTTGCTCTTTTTAAAAATTGGGGACAGGAGAAGGCATATGATTTATTTGAAAAAGTGTGACTTTTTTTTTTTTTTTTTTTTTTTTAAACCCGGGACCTAGTAGTATCTGCCCAACAAATTAACAAATTAGGGCTTCACATTTCTTTTTTCTTACAAGGTCTGGTTATTTTTTTTTTTTTCTTTTACTATTTATTTATTTAGGCTGCGCCGGGTCTTAGTTGCGGCACGCAGGATCTTTGTTGCAGCATGCAGGATCTTTAGTTGCAGCATGTGGACTCCTTAGTTGCAGCATGCAAACTCTTAGTTGCGACATGCGGGAGCTAGTTCCCTGACCAGGTATCAAACCTGGGCCCCCTGCATTGGGAGCACAAAGTCTTACCCACTGAACCACCAGGGAAGTCCCGAAAAAGTGTGACTTTTGGAACAGACAAGAATGGATTCTGGTTTTGCAATGCTATGTAGTTTCTGTTGTCACAGAAATCTCTCAGAGACTGTTTGCTCACGTGCAAAGTGGTGTTGACAATATTTAACTTGGGGGTGTTGTCAAAATTAGTGGTTACATGTATAAAGTCCCTACCAAGTATCTGGTACACAGTAAGTGCACAATAAATAGTAGCCGTCATTCCTGCTGTTATATGTAATAGTGATAGCAACAGAGATACCAAGTACAACTGACCCTCGAACAACACGGGTTTGCACTGCTTGGGTCCACTTACATGCGGATTTTTTCCAGTAAATATTACAGTACTATATGATCCCCATTGGTTGAATACAGGGATGTCAAACCGTGGATACAGAGGAACTGCATAAAGGTGGATTGACTGTAAGCTACAAGCGGATTTCAGACTGCAGAGAGGTTGGTTCCCCTAACCCCACCCTGTTCAAGGGTCAAGGTACAAATTCTGAACCTTTTCTCGCTTTCGCTTTCAGGGAGCCATGCTCCTCTTTCCTGCCCTCTAAGTGGTAGAGGCACAAGCTCCTAGATTCCTGGGAGAGGGAGAAGAAATACCATGCCCTCTGACTCATTCCATGGGAGTGACCGATTCTTCCTGGTTTGCCCAGGACTGTACTAGTTTTAGCACTGGAAGTCCATGTCCCTGGAACGCCCTTTGCCCCAGGCAAACTGGGATGATTGATCTACTCACCATCAACCTGGGTCTAGCCACCAAGCCATTTTCCAGTACCTAGATTTAGAGTATAAAGATTTGTACTGGAAATCTGGATGGACCTAGGAATATTAGCTTGAAGAGCCATCTTAAGTCCTTTTAGTACAAAGCAGGGGCTATATAAATAAGTGAAAATTAAAAAATTAGCTCTGGCCTTAAAATTTATTATGCTAGGTGTAAGATACAAAAAAATCAATTATGAAGACCACATCTTGTAGGATTCCATATAAAAAATGTCCAGTATAAGCCAATCTATGGAAACAGAAAGTAGATTATTGGTTGCCTAGGGCAGGGGTTGGGGTGGAAGGAAATGGGGAGTGATTGCTAATGAGTATACAGTTTCTTTTGGGGATCATGAAAATGTGCTAAAATTGATTGTGGTAATGGTTGTACAGCTCTGTAAATATACTGAAAACCATTGAGTTGTACATTTTAAATATACAATTATGTATTTAAACTGTGAGTAGTATGGTATGTGAATTATATCTCAGTAAATCTGTTAAATTTTCAAAAATATTTACAAATTTTAAAACAATTTTTTAAATTAAAAAAAAAAATCAACTGTTCCTCCCACTTGAGAATCTCTAAATTTAAATTATTCTTAACTCTCATCTTGGGAATTATCTCTTTAATGGCCTAAAAATATTTAACCTCTGCCGTGGAGTACCATCCCCATTTTGCAGGTGAGACGAGCAAGGCCCCCAGGCAGAATGTAACAGGAGCTTTTGCTCAGCCCTATAGAGGAGGCCAGTGGAACCTGGCAGGAGGGGAAGTGGTGGGAGAGGAGAGGCTGGGGAGCTAGCATTTACAAAGGGAGAAAAGAGATTCATCCCTGATCCTGGCAATATAAAGCAGAAGGAAATATGTGCTAAACTGAGGATCACCCAAAATGCCACAGAAGAGCAGAAGGGAAGCTCTAGAAAGGTTGCAAAGGGTGACTGGGGAGGGCATTCCGGGCAGAGGAAACAGTGTGGGCATGGGCTCTGAAGTGTGAAAGTAGGTGGCTTGTTAGAGGGATGCAGGTGGTGTGGGGAGGCTGGAGCGTGGGATGTGTGGAGGGATGGAGAGGATCTGGGCCAGATTGTAGGGTGCACCAGACACAGTCCAAGACATGCTCCAAGTTTGATTTTGTTCAGTGGACACTGGGATGTCCAGGATAAGATTTTTAGATAGTAACAGATTTGCAAAGGTCTCAGAAGCCATTTTACAATGTGAGGTAGAGGGTCTTGCATGAAGTCACCGATCGATTAGTGGCCAAACTGACTGCAGTGCAAAACTAGGGGCTCCAATGCCTGGCCTAACCCATCTTCCATCATGTCAAGCTGCCTTCCAGGATGATTTGCCTGCTCTTCTTTTCTTCTTCTCTCATCTGTCTTCTCTAACTCCTCCCTAGCCCTTCCTTTGCTTCCAACCCCCTTGTTGCTTTCCTGGGCCTTGGGTCTGCCTGGGGTGTTCCTGCAGCCGACAGCAGGTTGCTGAACTCGGTTGCAGATCCAGGCAGATCTAATGTTTGCTTTCAACCCCCTTAGTGGTCTGGGCAGTGAGATCCCAGTAGAGGAGGAAATGAGCCGGAAGGGAAGGTGTCCATCTTCTGCAGTGAGTCTGGACCTAGGAGATGTTAGAAAACAAAATTCAACCAACTAAATCTGAAGATCTAATTGGCTTTATTCAGTGATTCAGGAATCACGGTACATCCCATCTAGCAACTAGAAGGGTGCTCAGAGGAGTTGTACAAAATGGAAGGATTTTATAGGAAGAAGGCTGGGGCAAGGGAGCTATTATTAAAAGAAAAGAAAGGATAATTTTTAGGCCCGAAGGTCTTTTTTTTGGTGGGAGGGAAGAGAACTGCCAAGGGTTTTATTATGCAGATTGCCTCTTCCTCTGGGGAATGGAGAGGGTCAATGTGACAGATTACAATGTGACAGCACCTCATTGGTGCTGACCAGAGGATTCCAAACTGGTTAAGATTACATCTATGGTGAAGGTCAAAACTGCAATTAGGTTAGGTGTTAAATCTAGGTTTGGTATCACAGGCTTTAGCACAAGCGACGCCATTTTGGGCCTGTGGGGTTTCTCTTTAACAGAACTCAAGGAGGAAAGAAGGCAGAACAAAGACAGGCTTATGGAAAGGGAAGCAGCAGCCATAGGCTCTGTGGGGCCCAGAATGGGAGGGTTTTCTTGGGATGGGTGTGTGTGCATGGTGGTGGGGCGGGGGTCAGTGCGACACCCTGCTTGCTTTGTTTGAGCTACCTCAAAAATTCAACCTGTTAATTCACAGCACTCTTCCAGAGAACCTGCCAGAACTAGGCTAGGTGAGAGGCCCTGAGAGGGTGTCCAAAGGGCATCAGAAAGGAGAGCCTGCCTTACCCAATCTGCAGCAGAGGCTGAAGTCTCTGGGTCCGAGTGCAGACTCTGGCACTGATTCTCAAGTAGGAACGCCTCAACATTAATTGAGCACCTCTGAGACAGGCACTGTTCAAGGCCCTGGGCCACAAAGTCAAAACCGTTGTCATTAAGGGGTCACAAGCCCTGTAAACACATACAGAGGACGTATCTCCTAGGGCCGCAGTGGGATCACCTATAGATGCTGTAGCTATAAAGTCCACAAACTAGCATATGTTGGAAAATAGCCCCAGGAGACAAGGCTCAGTATGGGAAATAAAGTTAGGCGTGTGGCGGGGTTCTAGCCCGGACTCTGCCAGTCCGCACTCTGAACTTCAGTTTTCTGAACCTTGAGATCTGTCGCGTGCTTTTAGTGTGCTGAGGAATCCCTTAGGAATGCTTTTTAAGATAGATTCCAGAGTCCAATCGTAGCTTTTTCGAATCAGAATGGCGGGACGTGGGACCCTAAATCTGCATTTTTACACCTGCACCCCTGGGACAATTTTGAGGTGGGTAGGCTTTGCAACATAGTTTGAGGAATACCGCTTCACAGGGAGAAGTACCGCTTAGCGACAGGCCTGGCGAGGGATTCCTGAGCTAAGGAGGCAACAGGAATGAAAGCGCCTTGTCGACCGGAGAGCAAACCAATTCTTTGCAAATAACAGTAATCCAAATAATAATACAATAATAATAGTAAAAGAACTGGAGAGTGCAGCGCAAAGGCACCGCAGTCTGAATCTGTACAACCGCCCGATCCACTCTAGCAGCGCTGGCGTGACGGTCCCTTTAAGGACACCCCCCGCCCACCCTGTCTCGCCTCCCGCGGGGCGTGCGGGCCGACGGGCGGCGCGTGCGTGCTGCCAGCCGTCGACCGGCGGGGCTTCCCAGCGGGGCGGGCGCGGCGGCGCGACGCCGGCGCTGGTTGCGTGCGCGCCTGGCCCCGCCTCTCGCCCTCCCCTTCCCCTCCCCCTCCGCGGGCCTCCCCCTCCCGCGCTGTACAGCTGGGCCGGTGACGCGCGTACTGCTGCCGTTGCCTCTGCTACGGCCGCCGCGTTCCATTCTCCTAAGCCGGCGACATCCTCGTCCCCTGCCTCCAGCCTCCTCCTCCCGCAGCGCCGGCCAGCGCCAGCCAGACAAGGGCACTCGGGGTCTCGCCTAGACCCAAGAGGGCTGCGGGCGCGCGCAGGCGGCGGAGCGGATCCCGGCGCCGCGGACGCTGCGAGCGTCCGCCTCCCGGAGGTCGCCGCGCCGTTCCCCGGGTGAGTTGTCACCGCGGCCGGGGGACGGTGGGGCCGGGCATTGTGTCACTGGCGCCCTCGGCCGGCTGTCAGGGGTGCAGGACCGGCGCACCGCCCTGGAGGGACGCTGGGGAGCCCGGACGGCCGCCCCGCGTCGGCTGCTCTCCGCGCTTCCTGCGCCGGCCCGGCTGTCACCCCGACGCCCGGCGGCGAGCCCGGTGCCGGCGTGGGCCGGGGGGGCGGCGGGGGGGAGCTGTGCCGAGGCCGGGAGGAATACCGGCCGGCCGGCTTGCGGCCGGGAGCTTGGTGGCCGGGATCGAGGCGCGCCGCCCGGGCCTCGCCGGGCGTGCGGGGTCGCGCTCCGGCCCGGAATTCAGGGTGGAGACCACATTTTGCAGGTCGCTGGAGAGGAGGTAGTTACAGGCTGGCTGTCTTTATTACTGTTACTGTTTTCCTGTCAAGCGAACTGAAGCTGCGGGTCCTGCGCTGGGGCAGGGTTGGCTTAGCGATGGTGGACTTCCGAGGGCACCTTGGAGCCCGGGTGTGCGAGCACCGGAGCTTTCTGGAGCCCCCGCGCCTCGTCTGGTCTGAAATCTAAAAACTTTTCTTAGTATCCGGGCTGAGACGCACCGAAACCACTTCCTGTTTATGTATGTAGACTTTCTTTATTCACTTCTGGTTTTTAGAGACAAATACTGGTGTCGGTCTGACCCTCCCACAGGGTTGTGACTGTGGGGTTGCTGAAGGGGGAAGTTACCTGTAAGGAGGTCAGGAGAGGGAGGTGGTTTTGGGGACCGTAAGACCCAGGAGAAAAGAGGCGTCGAGAACAAGTCTCCAGCTGGTTCGAGGGAAGTTCAGCAGTGAGGCCTGTTGCTGCTGTTCCCATAGAATGTCCCCTGGTGGCAGGCGGCTCGCTGGGCTTTACTGCTCTTGCTAACTGGGCTTGTGTGTGCTCTGTACAGAGGTGCAGTGAAACTACCCAGTTCAATTAAACCGTAGGTATTTTACACCCTTTCTACGTCTGCAGAGGTGACAAGAGTGTCTTTCCATCCTTTACACTGGTTAATTCACTTCTGTTCTTTTCATTGCTCTGATTTAAAAAATATGTATGAATGGGGTGAATGCATACATACACCTTTTCTGTTTTGGGAATTCCACACCCAAATTGTCACCATCTAGTGGAGGCTAGTAGAGACATGTGCTTGGCATTGAGTTTTGAATTTTCTGGGCTTTCCATTTTTAGCTAGATGCATATTCAACCAGAAATGAAAATTTTCAGAGTTTTGGGGAGGGGGAGTACATCTACCTTCTCCTCAGTAGAGGAGATATTTAATAATGAAAAAATAATAGCAATAACAGGGGAAAGTTCTTGAGGACTTACTGTGAACTGAGTTTTGTGCCAAGAACTTTACTTTCTTGATCTCATTTAATAAACAACAAACTTTTGTGGTAGATTTTGTCATTATTCTCATTTTTTCAGATGAGAGTAAAGCCAAACAAGTAACTTGCCCAAGGTCACAAAGGTATCTCATAGTAGAGCCCTCACCCTGAACTACTAGATTATACTGTTAATTTCTAGTTTGCTTACCATTTGGTAAAATTGAAACTGGAGTCTTTCTAGACTCTTTCCAAAGCACTACTTCCTCAGGCTTTCTCAGATCATGCGCATCCTTATTTCTTTCTCCAAGGTACACATTTATGGTATATTTGCATAACATTCGTGTGTTCATTCATTCATTTTTTTAATTTAGTACTCACAAGTATTTGTGATACAGAATATATGCCGGGCACTGTGCTAGGTATTGGGGTTACTGCAGTGAATAAGACAGAACCCTGCCATTTCTTACAGAGTTCATGGTTTTCAAGTCAATTTATTTTGGCTTATGTTGTTAATTTTCATTGGTGGCCATTTGCTGCTTAAGGAAGTCCTGACCAGTGCGTTAAATAGAGAACAGTACTGATACCACTCCTGATAAATAGAACTCCCTGTCCACAGGGTGGTCTTTTGGATACTGTAGTAGAAATGGCATAGGAAACCAAACCTTACCTACAGCTAGACGGGGACAGGTCCCTGAGTGCTCAGCGTAGGACATGCCTCTCCTCTGGCCTGCAGTGCTTAAACCCGGAGAGCAAACCCATTGTCAAATGGCAGTTCAACTTATTTGCTGAGGCTTGCCTTCTCAAAGCCCAGCATGTGGGCAGATAGAAAGAAGAGGAAGAAAGGTAGAATGAGGTGTTACAGATGCAGGCTGGCAGATGAAGAGACCTCAGCACTTTGTCTGGCTTCCTGGCAGGTCTCCATTATGTGGTGACTGAACTTGTGCTCTTATGTAATGGTGCGTCTCCTGGCAGGGGATTTCCTCCCTTGCCGTTCCCAGGGCAGCAATTCCTATAGCTACCCTCCCCCTCCATACACACACATATGCACCGTCCGAAGGGAATAATTTATCTGGCTTCTTAAAAGTAAGAACTTATTTCAACTTTATTGCTACTCAGCATTGTTTCACTTCCTCCATGCTTTTCCATCCTCCAGAAAAAAACTTGCCTTATGTTTTAAATCTTTCCTAGTACTCTCTTTCCGCATTCTTAGCTCTTCTGATAGCCAGGTAACTACTGGTATCTGTCTGTGGGCTCAGAGAATTACAGTATTTTTTAAAAAATTAGTGAGCCACGTAATCTTCCTCATTTCCGTACCAAAACAAGTGAACTGGGGAGAATGTCTTTAGCAGAGCCTCTTGCAGGCAGAGAAGGAAGGCCAGAGAGCACATGTGCTTGTCTTCCCCTCTAGTTCCCCATTTACTCAGGGACGATTCACCGAGAGACAGCAGCAGGGATGTGATGCCTGCTTACAGGCCTGAAATGCCTACTTGGAGGCCTGAATGTCTGCAGACCCACTAGGCCCAGTTGTGTAATTGCCATGCATGAAGCGTTTTACTGAGCTCCTAAATTTGACATGTGATCTCCTAGTGAAAGGTGCCGAGCAGGATTCATTTTCCCTCTTTCATCCACCTAGACAGTAGGGAAGTCTTGTGTAGAGGGCATTCCCTCAAGCAGTAGGAGAAAGATGGGAAGGAACAAGGAGAGGAAGAAGCCCAGTGTCTTTTTTTTTTTTTTTTTAACTTTGAAAGCAAATATTGCTGTGGTGCAGACTTGAGTGTTGAGGATTAGGACACCTGCTTGTATGATAATAGAGACTCTTTCCCCTGGTTTCTCCTCAAGATGGCTTCAGTCTAGGAGCCACCCACATATCCCACCGTGGTGAGGCTTCACTTAATGGGAATGGTTTTTAAAAAATTAGTATTTTTAAGTTATGTTGCCACATTGCAGGAAACTTGGAAACTAGAGCAGTGAGAAATGATACCTGTAATGTGGTAGGGCTGTTTCCCCATTGGTGGGAATGAAGGATGCAGCTCAGGGTTGGCGCTGGGGGGATGTGTGTGATGAGTATTTGAAGCTGCTAACAGCTGTGGATCTGAGACTAATGACAGTTTCAGGACAGCATGGGGGTGACCGTCCTTGAGCATCAAGATGTGTTCACTCCTGCCCCAGCTAGGATTCAAGGCAGCAGCCGTTGTTCCCTTAGATGGCTGTAAGTTCCAGTATATCCGTTTGAAACCTTTATCTGAAAAAGTAGAGGTACTGGGGAAAGAGGCACCTCTTACAAGGGTTAGGTTTTAGTGGCAGAGCCTGTTGGGCACCTGTGGATGTTTCCTTTTTCTTATGCTCACCTGTGTCTGTGATGCTGTCCTTTTTCTTTCCCTTTTAGTTCTTTGGCCTAGAAACCAGCAGGATTCCTCTATTTGCTATCTCATCCTCTGGTTCTTACCTGAGTGTGGAAGTCTCCACTCTGTTGGTAGGCCTCTCGGTGGTGCCGAGTTGGGTCACTTCAGCTGTGAAAGGCCACCTGTGCTGCTGTCAGGGCTAGGGGACAGCTGAGTCTCCGTGAAGAGACTCACGGAGCAGAAAATGCAATAGCAGAAAATGCAGCGACTGTGGTGAGAACTGAACGGGTTTCACAGACTCTCGTGTTGCCTGTGATGTATTCTCCCTCCCTGGCTCTTATATCTCGAAAAAGGAAAATAGCCACACTTGAAGCATCTGAAGCCGCGTGCCAAGAATTCATGCAGTACTCCAGAGACAGGATATTATTGAAGCATTTTTCTCAAGCAGAAACAGATGTAGCTCCCTGTTTACTGTCGCCAGTGTTAGTGGATCCTTAAAATTACCTGATAGCAGTGTGCCCTTAAATGTACTCTCCCCTCCCATACACACGTACCATTATTATTATTATTTTTTTGGCAGAGCCCCGTTGCTTGATTTGGGGACAGGTAGCCTGGGATTCCTGATGATAGTAATAGGTTCTCAGTGGGTTTGCAGATGGCAGAGGTGGTGACTGACAATTCTTTATTACTCAGAAGAGGATCTTCTGTGGTGAAAGATTAAATGACTCAGGATTCTTTCCTCCTGTAGTTGGAGATTGGACACAAAACCTCAGAGAACAGACACAAATAGGGGCTTTTTCCCAGCTTCCCCTTTCTTTCTATCCTTTTTTAAGGAGGGGGAAAGTCTGATCTTTCCAAATCCAGCCTCCTGCCAGCAGTGACTTGCTTCACCCACAGAAGTTTAAGAACAGAACATGAGTTGCCCTGTGTGTAGATTCTCCTTGCTGAAATTTTGGCTAGACTAGGCTTTGGTTTCTGACAAAGCCAGGAAAATGAAACTAGCTTCTGGGAATAGCAGAGGAGGAGTGTTTACCCCATTCTTCCTTCTTTGAGTTGTTCTTAGTTGATCTCAGTAAACTAAGTGGATGGAAGTTTAAAAAAGGGAACTTGAAAAAGAGAACAAGGTGGTTTTGCTTATTTTGCGTTTTAAGTTGTAGTCAAGGCAAACTGAGGGAGGACTGAGGGTTTTTTTTTGTTTTTAATCGTGAATACAGTGGGACAAGATTACGGAAAGTTTGAAAAATAGAGGGGGGGGAACCACTATGATTCTACCATCCTAACACAAACATTTCCATGTATTCTACTTTTTCTTTTAGTTGGTAGTCCTTGTAACGTTCACTTTTGTATTTCGTTTTTTTTTTCATTTAACATTATAGCATAAACATTTTCCTATAATAACACATAGCCTTTATAATTATTTTTAGTGGCTTTATAAAATTCCATCAAATAGATCAGCTGTGATTTAAATACCCTCTCTCATACATCTAGATTATTTCTAAGTTTGCTCAAGGAGATTTTTTTTTTTTTTGGAGGGGTGATTTTATTTTCTCATATGACATTTTTTAAAAACAGCTTTAAGACAATTTATATATCATAAAGGTCATCCATTTAAAGTGTACAGGCAGTGGATTTTAGTATATTTACAGAGTTGTCCAACGATCACCATAATCTTATCTAATCTAATCTTAGAACATTTTCATCACCCGCAAAAGAAACTCCATTAGTAGTCAGTCCCTATTCCTCTATAATCCCTCTAGCCCAGGGGCACCACTCATCCGCTCTCTATAGTTTACCTATTTGGACATTTCATTTGAATAGAATCATACAATATGCGGTCTTTAATGATTGGCTTCTTTAACTTAGCATGATGTTGCTGAGGTTTATCCATGTTGCAGCATATATCGCTATTTCATTCTGCTTTATTGCTGAACAATCTTTGGTTTAGATATACTACCGTATTTTGTTTATCCATTCATCAGCTGATGATCATTTGGGTTGTTTGTGTTTTTTGGTTATTATGGATAATGCCGCCGTGAACCCATGGGTTTCATGTAGACATATGTTTTCATTTCTCAGGGAGATATCTTAAAAGCTGCATCCATATTTCTACTTTGGAGTTAACGTTCTACTTGGTTATGTAGTTTGTTTGGGCAAGAACAGTATAGCGAAATCTCTTGGTCCTGTGGTGTTGAGGGTATTGCCCTGAATTACGAAAAGGTGCTACATACACATATACATATATATACGTGTATATATGTGTATATATACGTGTATTTATATACATATATACATGTATATATATACACGTGTGTGTGTGTGTGTGGGTGTGTGTATATATATATATATATATTGTTTAAGAGGTTTGAACTCTCCAGTAGCATTGTTTCCAAATCTTTGGTGCAGAACTTTAAACAGTAGTGAGAGTTGACAGATGCTTTAGTGCCTAAATTCAGTGCACATGTACTGCTGCTTTAAAAAAAAGGGGGGGGGGGTGGTTTCAGCATGAAGCCTCAGTTGTAAATTGCATCATTGTGTCTTTTGGAGAGAGTGTTACCGTGAACCCCACAGAGCCTTCCTTATCAATGTAATTTATAGTTCTCAGAAGTTTTCCCTTTCCTTATGAAAAATTCCATGCGAGGGTTCTGTGCACCTGCTTGAAGGCTGCTGCTAGACTGGGGAGTGGCATGCTTGCTGAATAGAGAGCCAGCCCGTGAGGGGGGAGGGAGAGGGGCTGTGAGCGTGGTTTAAACGCAGGCCTGAGAAAGAATGTTATTTAGAATGGCTCTTACGGGCTCTTACTGGTGGACCTTAGTTGCACCCGAGGTTTAAAATATAGATCAGGCCAGACACAAAGAGGAACAGATGGTGCTGCTGGGAGTGTCATTTCCTCTACAGATTAATCTACCCCTGGGTGGTTTTACATCATAGCAGCCTCAGTACTGAAATAGTGCAGTGCCTTCTTTCACTCTTGTTCTAATTGGAATTCCTAGCATTCGTGACCAATAGCTGGTCTTGCTTTTCCTGCTCCTAGGTCCCTCCCAGAAGCTCTTGAAAGTGTGCATGTGTAGGCCACTTAAGGGTCAGAGGGTCAAGATAGTTCTACCTCGGAAACACATGGGACACAGGGCACATGCCCTTTGTCCAACAAGCCAGACAAAAACTAGGAAGTTGAATCATCTTCCCCTGTACCTGTGTCAGGTTCCTTCACCTGGAGCCAAGTCCAAGGACCAGTTTTTCCAGAAAGTTCCCTCGTGTGTGTGTGTAAATGTGTATGAATGCAGCCATAACTTCCCTGCCGCTGTTCACTGCCAAAAGTTTTAGATTTGGAGTGGGCTCTACCTGTTAATACAAATTCTGTTCCCAAGTACTAGGAGTCTCAAAAGGCTGAGTGAGGAGACAGGACTCTTATCTGAAGATTTGAATGCTTGACTGTAGTATCCAGATGTTACCAAAACTTATTGCACAACAAGCCAAGCATGTGACCAGAGAGAGCTCATGAAATGCTAGAGTTGGGAGGATGGGACTCCGAGGATGGTCTCATTTTACAGCCTCACTTTATAGAATAGAAAAATGGGAAATGGTTGCTCAGAGCTCATTTTCCTGAGTGATGACAGGGCCAGGGGAGAAGCCAGGGCTGCAGATTCCTAGTCTGGTACTTTTTCTATCCCAGTGTGATCAACTTCTCTTCTCTGGGCCTGTTCCAGGAAAGGGGATTGGAGCCCAGAAGGGTATGTGGTTCATATCGTTAGGAACAAACTCCTATCCCTTCTGTGATTGTGGTTTTGAGTCTGATAGTGAAATTACAAAAGGGAATGAGTCTTTAAATTCAGTTCTTAAGAAGAACTGTTCTTAAAATGGGAGTTGTGCTTAGGCTGGGCTGCTTAACTCTTTTATCTCTGTACTGTGCTTCCTTACAATTTAGAAAACACCACCTGACTCCAGGCCAATGGGATGTGGTTCCTGAGTCATTTTCCCTTTTGGGTCTCGCTCACCCAGGTGGGACAGTGGCAGGTAGGTGCTGGTGGCATCCTAGATGTAGTAGGACTGCCCAGTATTTGAGAAGATGCTGTCTAGGACGGCTGATGGCCCCTCCCTCGTAGCAGACTGAAACCCTTCACAACTGTGGTTCTGATATCCTCAGGTTTATTTTATGTGGGTCAGCCACCTGTCCAAATGCAGTGTGAACACACGTCCCTAACTGTGTCTCTAACCAGCCAGGAAGGAAATAGACTTCTCGGGTTGAGGTGTCATATATGCTAGCTCTCTCCATCCCAGAAAGCCAGTGAGTAGTTTGGTGTTCAGTGGGTGTTGTTCTTTCAATTGGCATGCTCAGGACATTTTTAGAGAATTAACAAATGGTATGTTGGCTGGTGCACACTTTTATCAATCCTTGATTCTCATCCACTCCCAGGTAGACACTCTGCCATGGGAAGGCCATCTACCTCCTTGTTTCAGTCCTGTGGGAATTTTGCTTGTTACACAGCAGGATGGCAAGAAAAACAGGCTCTGGGTTTCATAAGATTTCATTGGTCCATCTTATTTTCCCCTTTACATGCACCTTCAAGTTCTCATAATTTGTGAGCTGAAAATCTGGTTGGGCTGTGATGTCAGGCTGGTGGGAGGTGGGTAGAGGGTTGCTGCAGAAACCAAGAGGAAGGAAGGAAGTCAAGTCATTTGTGTGGCAGGTATTTAGTGAATGCCCGTGGTGGTTAAGTGCTAGGTATGCAGTTGTGAACCAGAACAAAATGCACACAGCACTTGCCCTCCAGAAGTTAACAGTCTGGGGGAGTACCCACGGCTTACTTAATTTGACAGTAGCGTTGGAGGGATCTGTTGTGTAAAGCAGGCTTTCAGCTTGGCTACGCTGAAGGAGTGGCTCTGGCTTCTTCGGGGACATTTGTGCTCCAAACCAGCAACCACCCTGGAAGGGAGGAGGACTTGAAAAATACCCTTGGAGAATTCCTCCTGGCCTCCCTAGCAAGAGAGCAAATTGCCTTTCTCTGTGGAGCAAGCTCGGTCTAGGAGTTTGGAGTTTGGTCTGGTGTGAGGATTCCAGTTTTCCAGCTTTACTTAACTAACCAGTTTTTAATGTGGGAATGTTTTCTGACCCTGAAGTATTTTTTTTTTTTTTAGTTTAGAGAGAAAAGCGGGTGTGAATTCAACAGTGAGAAATTGGGAGAAGGGAAATAGGTAGGATCAGTGGTGTGAATTCCTTAGGGAATCCTTTTTTCTCCATTTCTTTCAAGCCTCAATTTTAGATATGTTAATTTGCGTCTCTTCCTGATATATCTGGCTTTATAACTTGCTGGGGGCAGTAAAGGACCTAGTACACTACTGGCACAAATAAGGGTCCCAATAAACGCACATCCCCGTATGTTTTACCTCTGTGGGTAAGCCATCTCCATGTAGGCTCAGGTTCTAGGCTGAGACTGGAAGTTTCCTGAGGTCAGTGACTGTCTTGTCCACTTCTTTATACTCAGCTTCTGGATTAATTGACTGGTTGAGAAGGATTGACCAGGTATAGAGGATTAAAGTAAAAAGGGTGAGAGGGCAAGGTGACCTTGAGGCCATCAGCCTTGATGACAAGGAATGTAAGAGTGGTATTATTGATGAAATTCTGAAAAGAAACATTTGGGGGGAGGCTTGGTTTGAGTGAAAAACAAATATAAACAAGGTGATAAAAAGCTGTTAACATTCACCAAGTTTACTCTGACTGGTGGCAGGAAAAGAAGACAGCTCAGGAACCATGGAGGTGGGAGGAGGAGAAGGAAAGAGAGGGTATTGGCTGTTGTCCAAAATGTTTTAGCAAGGCCAGTCAAAAACAATCTATAGGACCCCTTACGAATTTTGATCCGAGACCAGAGATTCACCCCTTCTAATTTTCAAGTGCAGGTCTTTGTTTCTGGAAAACTCTGTCATTCTTTTAAAAGCCTCAGGAGGCATCAGTCATACCCTAAAGCCAATTTACATGTGTGCATCTACTGGTTTGGCCTTTTTTACATATATATATGTTATCCACTGTGACTCTGGCTGCAGGCCAGGAAGTGGTTAACACAGGATGGCTTGTTTCTGTTTGTTCTCCACAACTGAGCTCTTCTGGGGGCGGTTCTTTTGCTCCTGCAATTACAAAATATAATTGTGTGGGTCATCTCATTTGAAGGTCTGTGAATGCTTTTGAAAAATCACATCTTTGAAAGAAGGGCTGCTCTCTGCAAATGCTGACTGTTTTTCTTGGGATGTGTGTGACAGTGAATGAACAGATTCCAGAGCCTTTGGTGTTGGTAAAACTTTCTGTGGATGGTAACAAGTAGATGTTTGTTAAGCAGTGCATCTGAACTAATTTATTAATTGAACAAGTATTGGATGCTCTTTCCCATATAATCATCTCCCCACAGGGATTCTTTGCAGCACAGTATAACCAAGATTTTGAATTGTTCTCCAGTGTTTTGGTTAATCTTTTCCCCTCGTAGATGTCAAACCCCTTGAGGAGGGAGGGGGTGGTTTAAGTTTCTTCTTCATTTACTTATGTAGGTTGGGCATTCATATTAATAGCAATAAAGATTTATTTATTTTATAAAGTGCTTTCACATAAGAAATCAGATAATTACTGTGAGGAAGGTTTCAGTCCCATTTTACAAATGGGAAAGCCAAGGCCTTTGGTAACCAGTGGACATTTAGCGTCCACTGTGCTTGTAAATAGGGATGCTGAGTCAGCCAGGGCTGAGGTTGAATCAAACATTGGTATCCTGCTGGGAAATAGGAAAGCTCTTGGAATTAAAGACTTGATAAATTTTAACTTGTGTGTGAAAAGCAATGTAACAACCCCTTGCCTCGTCCCTACCCCCATCTCAACATAGGTACTCTAAAGGTCGGTATGTTTTTGTGTACTGATGGGACAGAGATGTGAAAGTGTGTGTAATTAGAAAGGGCAAATTTCATCTCCTAACTAAGGAAAAAGCATTGCCATATAGTCTGAGAAGGGTTTTACTTTTATTTTTTGGAGGAGCAGGGAGGCCACAGGGGCAAAACCCTGGTATCTAGAAACTCATACAGTTTTCAGGTTATTAGAGGTCCGTTTGGGGGTGAGCCAGAGCAGAAAGTCTAAGTTCCTCGGGTTCTAAGGGCTCTGTGTTGGCGATTCTAAGTTCCTCGGGTTCTAAGGGCTCTGTGTTGGCGATTCTAAGTTCCTCGGGTTCTAAGGGCTCTGTGTTGGCGATTCTAAGTTCCTCGGGTTCTAAGGGCTCTGTGTTGGCGATTCTAAGTTCCTCGGGTTCTAAGGGCTCTGTGTTGGCGATTTTGAGGGCTCTGCAGTCTGTATCAGCATCGTTGCAGTCTTGTTCTGTCTTTCTGCAGGTGAGTTCTGACTCTAGGCGCCAACTGTGGGTCTGGACCTTCCTGAGATGCCCCCCGCAGCTGTTTCCAAAGGCGGACTGTCTTCGCTTCAGTACTCCTAAGGGCTCCTGAAGAGTGTCCTTTCTTGCTGACAGGGGGATCCAAGGTCTCCTGTAGGCCTGGCTTGACCTCCTCTTCCCCACTGTCCTGCCCTTACTTTCAGAGGCAGAAGGTGAGCCTGTCTGGGCAGTGAGGAGGTTGGAGGTGAAGGTCCTGCCTCATCAGGACAGCTTAGATTTGAAAAACATAAAGCAGTGCCAATGTTCCTGGGGCAGGGTGTGCTCGGACAGCCTGTCTGCTGTTTCCATTTGGTTGGGAAAGTGGAGAAGTGAGACTGGCTGTGGGCCAGGCAGAGCTTCCCCCTTTCCTATGGTGAATGAAAATGGACGATTGTTTCGAGGAGTGGGTACTGAGTGGGAGGCAGCGGAGGAGAGCGGGCCTTGGGACCAGACTCGCCCTGCTTCCCGTCTCAGCTCAGCCACTTCCCAGCTGTATGACCTTGAGCAAATTTAACCTCTCAGACGCTCAGTTTTATCACTTGTAAAATGGAGATGATAATATTACCACTACCTATCTCTAGAGGGGTAGACCTACCAGAATATTAATGATTACCTGGGGTGGGAATTCTGGGGTGATAAAGGGTAACAGGAAACTATAACTTCTTAAACTTTTTGTTTCATTTGAATTTTCACTGTTGGCATGTATAACTTAAATAATTAAAATTATGTTGAAATGTAACCCCTCATGGGGTTGTTATGAAAATCAAATAAAATGGGATAGTTAAAACACTAGGTTCAGTGTCTGACAAGTAAAAGATACTCATGGCAGTTTATTTGGGGAAGAAGTGGTATTAATTAGTATTTGACCCTTGCTTTTTGTAGTGTTAGATTTTCTGTCTGGCTTGTGTACTTTGGATAAGTTTCTTTGTTAAGCCCCAGTTCTTAAACTGAAAATGGGGGTTAACATCAGTATCTACTACATAGGGGGGTTTGGAGGAGACATGGAAAGCAACTAGCCTGGTACCTGGCTCATAGTAAGCGCTCAGTAAATATTATCTGTTGTTGGCTATTATCCTCTCAGTTACCCTGGAAGTGAGGTGGGAGTGATGCCCACTTTAAAGTTACAGAATGTGAGGCACAGAGTAGTTTAGGACAAGTGTGCTGTCGTAAGGCCGAGGGCTGAGTTAGCAGCAGAAATGGTGACGCTGATGCTTATGCTTGTGCGGCCTGTCGGCCAAGGTGGCAACCCAGGGAGGTCTCACCGATGGGCAGACGCGAAGCACCGGCCAGGTGCTGGGTGTGAAACATGCTGCTGGTCTGGACAGCAGGGATTATCGAGGGTCAGTTTTTCCGAGAAGGGGAGAGGCCAGTTTAGGGCCACATCCTTCCTCTACTTTCTAAGGCAGATGGACCGCATCCAGATTGACAAAAGGGAGGGGCTTGTTTCCTCTTGCTTTTCTTTCACATCCTCCTGGCTTGTCAGGTGGTGGACTCCTGACCACTGCCCTTGTTGTGGGTTCAGTTTTCTCAGCTCCTCCGGTCTGGCCTTCTCTGTTAAACTGCCCTGCTGCTGGAGTCCACGCCGACAGCCTCCCAGCCCTCCTCCTTCTGTCCTGGAGGGCCGGCACAAGGACGCTCAGCTTCTGTGGGGTAGGCCTGTTTCCACACCACTTTGGTACTGCCAGTGGCTTCCTCCCTGCTCCTCAGCTAGCTGCCTGTCTGTGCGGCTGAATGGGTGAGTTGAAGCCACACTTGGTGGGAAGTCAGTTTGGAGCTTCGCTGTGGGCTCCTGTTCTGTGTATTCACATTTTGAGAGGAAAAAACGCTGAGTGATTTCTGCCCAGCATTGTTTTCAGAGAGTGAGAGATTCTCATCCCCAAACCCAGTTGTGAGGCCAGAGCTGATTATGCCTCAGTTTCTCACCTTGGGTTTGTACTGCCTGCTTCTCACCCTTGCCTTCTCAGTTCTCTCTTTACCACATTTGCCTTGCTGCGTCTTCACAGGGGTTATGAAATACCAAAAATTGGTGAACAATACAGGCAGTACAGTGTTTAAAGTTTCACCAACCCAGGTTTGCTTAGTGGACTAGAAGAGGGCGTGTGCCTATTTGAATATTTATTTATTTATTTGGCTGCATCGGGTCTTAGTTGTGGCACGCAGGATCTTTTTTTTTTTTTTTTTTTTTTTAAATTTATTTATACTTATTTTTGGCTGTGTTGGGTCTTCGTTTCTGTGCGAGGGCTTTCTCTAGTTGCGGCAAGCGGGGGCCACTCTTCATCGCGGTGCGCGGGCCTCTCACTATCGCGGCCTCTCTTGTTGCGGAGCACAGGCTCCAGACGCGCAGGCTCAGTAATTGTGGCTCACGGGCCCAGTTGCTCCGCAGTATGTGGGATCTTCCCAGACCAGGGCTCGAACCTGTGTCCCCTGCATTGGCAGGCAGATTCTCAACCACTGCGCCACCAGGGAAGCCCCCACGCAGGATCTTTGTTGTGGCATGTGAGATCTTTCGTTGCGGCGTGTGGGCTTCTGTCTAGTTGTGGTGAGCAGACTCCAGAGTGCGCAGGCTCAGTAGTTGCAGCACGCGGGCTCTCTGTTTGTGGCGTGCGGGCTCCAGAGTGCATGGGCTCAGTAGTTGCAGCAGGTGGGCTTAGTTGCCCCACGGCATGTGTCCCTGACCAGGGATCGAATCCGCGTCCCCTGCGTTGCAAGGCGGATTGTTAACTACTGGACCACCAGGGAAGTCCCAGGGGTGTGCATATTTGTACAGACTCTTGCACATGATAGTTTTTATCCTGTTTTCGTGTGTTTCAAATACACCTTTTTCCATTTGTGTTTAGTGGTGGCTGGTGAACCTTGTAGTCCATTTTTCTTTGGGGTATATCGTTGCTGTAGGTGTTGGGTTCACATTTTATGCTTAATTCCCCATCAGGATCTGAAGAATAGGCCTGCTGTTGAGGCACCACAAACCAAGTCATTGCACCTCGAGACAAGTCTGCTCTGACTCCCAGGCTGCTTTCTTTTCCTTATTTATGGTGGCCTGAAGACCTCCATGAAGTGCATCAAAGTGTTTCCTGTTGGCTTGACAAAAGGCAGGTACTTGGAGGAGCTTAAAGACCTCGTGGAGGGGACCCTCTTACTCTTAGCTAATTGAAAAATAAGACTCTTCAGTGGAGAAGCTGCCCTCCCACCTGGCTTATGAAAGCCCCTCTGAAACACAAGTTGTTCCTGCTGTTTGTCATGTTTCTGTAGTATTTATCGGGTTTTTGGAGACAGACTTGCTTAAATTAATTCTGGTTATAAGGGTGATGCCTGGAAGTTTTGGAGGAGGTACTTACAAAAGAGTCAAGCTCTGGGCTTATTTCAGGTCTAATCATGAGCTAGCAGGAGCAGCCTTAGGGCTCCAGGGAGGGAGGAATGGCACACTGCCTTGGAGCTGTCATTGAGGATGCCACCTTTTGGGAACCAAACTGTAGGCAGTTCCTGGCCTGTGTGAAGTTGTGCCTGGGGCTTATCAGAAATGAACCAGATGGTGTTTCTAGCAAAACTGGCAGATGTTCTTGCTGTCAGAATTGATTTAAAATTTTTACATGTAAATGTGGAATTACGGGAATTTTCCTTTTGGGGTTTTTAGTTGCATGTGGAAATGCTACCCTTACCTTACAGAGGCCTTTATTTATCTCCTGCTTCTGGCCACAAGTGACTCTCAACTCCGTGTCCTCCCATCCCCTCTGGTTACTTTTCTCATTAAATGGGTCATTTGTGGTGGGGAGATAGAAGGTGACCAGTCCTCTCTTTAGTGTAATTTGAAGGTTGCTGATGGGACCATGTGCCCAGAATGTGCCTGCTACACAGATAGCATCGGGGACTAAAATGTTCATCATTTGAGTCACTCCTTTGAGTTGAGACCTTTGGATGTAGCAGGTGTGATACCTAGAAAGAGTGACTGTATCAGGGTCACAGAGCCCAGGAAAGAAGGAAGAAGAAAAATCCTGTGGGGAGTGGGACAAGGCAGGAAGTACTGAGTGCCCGCTCTGTGCCAGGCCCTGTGCTAGGTGTTGTACCTAGGAGGGCCTGTCTCCACTTCATGGATCAGAAAACCAAGCTCTAAAAAGTTAAGTACTGTAAGTAACTGTGTGGAGCCTGAACCAAGGTTGGAGGGATTCCAAAGCCTGTGTTGTTTTCATGGCAGATAAAATGCACGTGTATTAGGAAGTTGTTGGGGTGGAGGATGAGGTGGTGAGGGAGACAGAAAACAAATGCCTGGAGAGCAGAGGACAGGGTCAGGTGGGGAGCTGCTGTGGAGGGTGCTGGGGAGTGAATGGTGCTGGGTGAAGGATGTGGAAAGGAGAGGTTGCTTAGCAAAGTGATCTGAAGTGGAAAAAAAGAAGAAAAAAAAGGATTATGGTTTCACTTTGAGGGGGTGTACCATTGGATGATGGCAGCTCTTCCCTGAAGGAAGTGCTGTGGAGTGTGTTTGGGGTCTGGAGGGCCAGATAGACTCTGTCTTTAGGCCGGTGGCAGTTGGGCCCTACAGGAAGCCTTTTAATCCCTGGTGTTTATAGACTGGCCTGTACTCTACTCAAAAGCAACTCCCATTTCAGTTAGTGAAGGCAGCATTATTCGCCTTTGAAACACCGCATTTATGGATCCCCGTTTGGCCTGGCAGGAGGGGCTGGGTAATGCCGTGTTATATTATCCTGACTCCCTGCTGCCTCAGAGGTTGTGCAGGGACAGTTCTGCCATTTCCCTCTAAGTGACCTCTGGCTGCTCCCTCTCCTGCAGCTGCTCCTTTTTCTCCCGGGGATGAGGTGGGAGTCAGGACTAGGAAATTAGCCCTCTTGTCTCTGTGTTCAGGGTAGCCAGGAAGTCCCCAGAACAGGGACTCTGATTTGTTCCCCCGCTCCTTGCCTTAAGGCTGGGGTTGCTCTGTTTATAGCACGGCCCGCCCTTGCTGTAAACCTTCAGTGCAGTTCAGCCTTGATTTACTGACGCCTGCTGGCATGTGTGTGGGGAGTGGTATCCAAAGATGACGGAGGGGGCTTCCCTGGTGGCACAGTGGTTGAGAATCTGCCTGCCAATGCAGGGGACACGGGTTCGAGCCCTGGTCTGGGAAGATCCCACATACCACGGAGCAACTAGGCCCGTGAGCCACAACTACTGAGCCTGCGCGTCTGTGCTCCGCATCAAGAGAGGCCGCGATAATGAGAGGCCTGCGCACCGCGATGAAGAGTGGCCCCCACTTGCCGCAACTAGAGAAAGCCCTCGCACAGAAACGAAGACCCAACACAGCCATAAATAAATAAATAAATAAAAATTTAAAAAAAAAAAAAAACAAAGATGACGGAGGTGGGTCTCTGACCCAGTGACTGGGACTAATGAGCAAACAGCTCATGAGTAACAGGCCAGGTCAGTTCCTTTTCCTCATAGCAGGAAGCATCCATAAACTTTTAAGTCCTGTCTCACGTAAATGGTTATTGTGAGGGCTGATTGTAGTAATAATGAATTGAGACTGCTTCAAAAATATAAAACTCTAGATTCATTCAAAACTTTCTTAATATTGCAAGGTGGAGTCATAATAAAAGATAACACATATTGAGTGCTTTCTGTGTGCCAGGCGTTGTTCCAAGTGATTTACATATATTAGTTTGTTTAATCTTCACAGCAGCTTCAGAGTAGGTTGCTTATATTATACCCATTTTTACAGTTGTGAGAACTGATGCCAAAAGAGGATAAAAAACACTTTCTAGGATGGCACAGCTGGTAAGTAGCAGCAGAAGCAGACAATCTGAAGTCTTGGCTGGACTGTGTGGCCTCTGTGAAGACCCTGAGGAAATCAGAGAATAGAGGGGGTCCCACCTCAGGGGGAGGCAGCAGCCAGGACTTAACCCTCAGAGACCAGAAAGGATCAGGGAAAGGTCACTGGTGCCCAAGAAAGCATTAGCATTTCTGTACAACTTAATCAAATTACCAAAACCGTTTCCGAACTTGGAGCCATCTTTCTTGGATAGTAATGCAATTGACATAGATAATTTAAGCCGAAGAGGAAGGACAAAATTGGTGAGCTCACATATGTGGATGGACACTTACTAACTCTGACTAAAACACAGAGAGGCAAAATCTTAAAGCGAGTGCATCTTTATTCAATTTACAAATGAGTGCAAAGCCCTAGGCAACAAGCTTTGTGTTGGGACTGCGAAAAATCACACATTTAAAAAAAAAAAACTCTTCCCCACTCAGCCTTTTGGTGTTGAAGTTTCTATTAAGCAGTTAAGAATCCGCCTGCCAATGCAGGGGACACGGGTTCAAGCCCTGATCCAGAGAGATTCCCACATGCCACAGAGCAACTAAGCCCATGTGCCACAACTACTGAGCCTGCGCTCTAGAGCCCGTGAGCCACAACTGCTGAAGCCCGTGTGCCACAACTGCTGAAGCCTGTGCGCCTAGAGCCCATGCTCTGCAACAAGAGAAGCCATCACAATGAGAAGCCCGTGCACCACAACGAAGAGTAGCCCCCGCTCACCACAGCTAGAGAAAGCCCATGCACAGCAACGAAGACCCAACGCAGCCAAAAAAATAAATAAATCCAAAAAAAAAAAAAAAGTTTCCTAGAATACCCCAAAATAGTGTTTCTCAATGTGTGCTTTAGAATCACCTGATCCACACTATACCTGAGGAATCCTTCCCTTGTTGGGGCCCTAGAGTTGGTCTGCATGTTAAAATACTTCCCTCTGCTTAGGTTCTGAAATAGAGCTGGGAAGCCAAGTCCAAGCCCACTCAAGAGGGTGCAGAGCTGCAAGCAGCAGTATGAACAATCTTCAAAGCTTCCTGTTTTCTTTTTCTAGTGAATGGAAGTTTTGCCTCTTATTCCATAATATATCCAGGATAATTTTAATATTTAAAATGAATTACATTATCTAACATGGAATTGATTTGAACCTCTAGCAAGATTATATGCTTTGGGGTCAGACTGCTTAGTTTGTAACCTTGCTATCTCTGTGACCTTGGACAAGTTATTTAACCACTGTCCAGAAATGGAGATAGTAGTAGTACCTACCTTTTAAGGTTCTTGTGAAGATTAAATCAGATATTAGATGGAAAATGCTTAGATTCCTGTGCAGTGATTAGGCAGTCAGGTTCCAGGTAATAATAACAATGTTGTTATTATTGTTGTTATTTTTATTATCCTGAGGTTTCATGTTACTGGGAGTATGACCACCCCAGTTACAGAGTAGAGTCCTGCAGGGTAACAAAACGTCCCTCTCCCACTGACACAGCCAAGCCACCGGCTTATGAAAGGCCTTTTGCCAACCATAGGAAGCCTAAACCAAGCACTGGGAAAAAGCTTTGTGATAACATATTCTCAGCATCCCAGTTTTAGTTCTCCGAGCCGCTGTGTGAAGGGTGTGGGTGACTGTTCTCAGGCAGTCAGGATATGTCACAGGTGGGAGGGAAGCACTTGTTTAGAAAATGTCAGAGAATCCACCAAGTTGTTTTAACCAATAACTGTTCTTCATTCAGTCTGCACTCGTTTTTTCCTCTTATTCTTGTTTAATGATTAGGAAAGAGGGCTAAGTTGCACTTTCCCTTTGTAATGGTACACATGTCAAATTCATTTCCTCCATCAACTTACTTGTTTTCAAAAAATTTAAGAAACCACAAGTTCTACTTGTTTCTTGAAGAAAGAATAGGAAATACAGGTTACTTGCAATCATGGAGGGAGAAAATCAGCTGTGATTTTTCCTTCCCGAGGTCACCACTGTTCACCTGTTATTGTGCTGCTTTTGTCTAGGATGATCAGGGATGGCAGTGGCTGGCAGGGTGTCAGGGTTCTGAGGAGGGGCCACCTTTTTGGGAGCCAAGCTGGCCCTCCTGTGGCTCAGAGCCTTACACTGGGCAGCTCTACTTTGGGATGAGCACTTGGCCAGTCCTCAAGTGTCGTCTCCCCTAGAGAGCAGTTACTGTGGAAGGCCAGCTACTTGTTTCCATGGATTCTGTGTACTCAAGTGTTTTGGGCCTGCTTCATGCTGATTCTGCCCTCTTGACTGTGTGCTCATTTTTCACCTAGCCAGGTGGGGTGGGATCTTGGGCCTCTTTTCTCTGTAGGAACTGGTACTGGCTCTCAGGGTTGATACTTTTCCATCTCTTGCCTCTGCCTTGCTAAATGTCGCTGGGGAGGCTCTGTCTAGGAGGAAAACTCACTGGGTAAGGAGAACACTGCCTCAAGGCTTTTAAAATGTAGTGCTTCCTCCCCCTTTTCTCCTCTTCCCGGAATAAGAGCTGCCAGTAAAACTTTAGGGCAGGACTATTGAGATGTATTTATTACTGTTGTGATGGACAAAGGAATTGTCAACTCCTCATCGATCTCCTTTACCCCCTTGCAAATGGGAATTACAGGAAGTCACAACTAGCATAAAGAACTGTGTGTGGATGGGAAGGATGGAGTGTGTAACCCTCATTCCCAGAAATGGGCAGAATGGTGGAGCCGACTGACCTTAGCATTAGGCGGTCAGTGGGCCAAAGCATGGGCTGAAGATATGTCACCATCTGGGAACTGAAATCCGAGTCATCCTGCTCTCAGACTTTGTGTCATCGTGACTCCCCTCTTATGAGCCCCTCTTGTCTAGTCAGTAACCAGCTCCTGCCAGTTCTTTCTTCTGTAGGTTTCTGTCTCCACCACTCTGGCCCAGACCTTATCATCCTGTCTGGCCTCCCAGACTACTTAAGGCTCTCTTGCCAGGTTCATGTCCGGTTAACATTGTTCTTATCTCAAGTGAGACTAGGTAAGAGAATGCAGCCCTATGTGTGTGGGAGGTCATATTACCATCCCTTCCCATGGTGGCGGTGCTCCTTGAGGGTGAGGACCGAGTATTCTGGTGCCTCTCACATAGTAGGCCTTTAGTAAATGCCCGTTGAATTGGATTAGGTCATGTTTCCTGCTCGAGAACATTCATTGGCTCCTCACTACCTACTGATCCAAAGCTGAATTTCTCTGCCTGTTTTTCATAGCTGTACAATCTGGCCTTATCGTAAGTATTCAGTTGAATACTTAATACTTTGTGGAATAACCAGAGTCTGCTATGTGATGGATACCAGGAAAACTGTAAGAATTGTCCCTTGCCCTGAAGGATCTCAGATGGATTTTTTTTTTCTGTTCTTCCCTGATTGTTGACTTCTTTCCCCACCCCTACCTTCCTAATTTATCATGCTTACTTAAGCCTTCCAGCCCCAGAAATTCTATCTCTCCATACTTACTCAGCACTCAAGGCTTTCAGGTCAGATCTCCCTTCCTTCCTTTTTACGGCCCTCTTTAATTGTCTTGGTTCAGATCCATTTCTATGTCTTTTTTTTTCTCCCATTATTCTGTCCATAACTGTCAAGTAGTTGCTGTTCTTCCTTATTTTCTAAAATTCATACCTCACGATTTAGTGGTTGTGTTTTTTTTTTTTTGGCCGCACTGCGCAGCATGTGGGATCTTAGTTCCCAGACCAGGGATCGAACCCATGCCCCCTGCGGTGGAAGTGTGGAGTCTTAACCACTGGGCCACCAGGAAAGTCCCGACTTAGTGTTTTATTGTACCCACATAGACTACTGAAATAGATACTCTTGCCTTATTGTGTGCCTTGATTGTTTGCTGTCAGTGTAGGCAGCTTCTCCAGCTCCACTGAAAGTTCCTGGTGGGCCGGGGCCTGTGCTTTCTGTACATTTTGCAAGCTTTATATAGAGGACCGTCAGGAAATGATGATTCACGGAGTGGACAAAGGTGAAAGGTGATCTGACAGTGCTTGGGAGTGGGGTTCCTAGCAGGATTTTGGATGGCCTGGAGCAGAGCATGGGCTGGAGGCTGGAAGACCATCAAGGAATTTTAGGGCTCTGGAAACCCAAGACCTGAGAGAAAATGGAAAGGTCAGAAAGAGTCAGGCTTGTCCCCCAGGAGCTTGCCTCACTCTGAGATTCTCTTGAAAACCCGGTTCACATGGAAAATGTGTTCATCCTAGAAGTTGGCCAGTGTTCTTGGGGAATTGTGGTGAGGCCAGATGCACGTGTGACGAATCCTCTCAAAAGGAGGGTGTGAAAGGTGCCACAGGGAAGCTTGTAGCTTAAGTGAACAGACCATTAGGGGCAACGGTGAGCAGACATGATTTGATTTATTTGTATTAATGGCGTTTGTATTGATTCCTCTGGGAAGTTTAGGGATTTAAATATATTCTGTAAATATGTTTTTTACTTTGCTTTGTCACTGATGGGGCTTATGGCTTATGTTGCATTTTTCCTTCTAATAATAGAATCTTGCATGAAATGAAAAGCAGTGTCTTCCTCTTCTGAGTTGGGCAGAATTATAAGTGTAGCACTGACTCCCTGCCCTCCTTCCCCCCCCCCCCCCGCCCCTTTATTTCTCAGATCCAACTAGGACTGTGAAAACAGGTTAGTAACATTTATGGGCTGGGACCAGTTTCAGCCAGCTAAATTCCCTGTAATCCAGTCTAAATCTGAGGGGCACACCTAAACTTCCTGGAATTCTAGGTAGGAAGTGTGGTTACGGAGGCAAAGCCATTTAATTGTAGCTTGTATGAAAATAAAACCAGCTTGAATACTCTTCTCACAAACTTTCTCTGAAACGCTTCTTTAGATCTTTTATTTTTGGCAAATGGGTTTTGGGGTGGCAGCCTCATTACTTGTGATGGAGAGGTATAATAAGCCAGTGGGTGATTTCCCAGAATCCTGAGCCTTTGAAAACTGCTATTCCTTTTGGAAAGTAATAAGTGCAGAAGCCAGGCTGCGCGTCTCAGATTTATACCCTCTTCCCATTCTCTCTCCACTAGTAAACACTGTGGCTTCAGTCTGCCTAAAAACATAATGGCTTAAATTTGTTTAAATGTTTGCAGCAGTTTGGTAATGAAGTTTAGCCCTTTAATGATTATGATGATGATGATAGCAGTAGACAGTAGCAGGTAGACTGAGTTGTGAACTGCTGCTTTTAAGGTTCCCAGGAAGAAAATCACGACCTCACTTTACATTTCAAGGTCTTAGTGTTGAGTAGAGGAGGCAGCATCGTGGAGTGTAGGGAAATCATCTGCCCAAAGGTTACCCTTTAGACAAGTACTTTGAAGGAAGTTGTGTTTTTCTGTTTGGAATGGGCTGTGTTGCTTCTTCTGAGAAGCCTTTTTACAGTAGTATAATGGTTCCTCTGGAACTCCTAGCAGGGTTCTCCTGTGTTTACAGCTGCTTTTTCTCCCTAGGGGAGCAGTCGTCTGTTTTAAAGCGCGAAGAGAGAAGACCAGAAGTTCTCTCAAACAGTGAGGTTTGGAAGTCAGAACTGCATTTGCCTTTCAGGAGGGCAGGTTCTAAAGGGGTGTGGTTTGGGCGGAAGTAAAGGAAGTAGTGTCCCCATTCCCTACCCTTACTGCACACCCCACGCCCCTCTACCCAGAGCTTCCTTGTGGCGGCTGTGAAGGAGTTTGGGGTACAAGGTGCCCATTATGGGCCTTTGTTGTACTGGACCAAACGTTGCTTTTCAGCTCCTGAGTAAGTCAGTTTTTCTGGCAGGCTACTTTCTGGCCCTGAATACCCATGTCCAGGGTCCTGGGCTGGTGTTGGCCCTAAAGGCCAGGACGAGCCTATGGTGATAGCACTGGAGTGTAGGGTCAGAAGCAGCATCTGAGGGCGTTTAGGGCAGGAAAGATTTCTGATCATTAGGATGCTTTCATTATACCAGTGCTTCAGGGCCTTGAAGCTGGCGTTTGCCAGGCATCTAGATGAGGTTAGTAAGTCAACTTAACCTCAGTGCTCCTTAGCCTCTTTCCACCCAGCTTTTACCAGATGGCTGGTTGTGGACGTGCATCTTTGTTTTATAAGAAGAGGAATTTTGCTTTGCAGTTGCATAACTGTGCCTTCTATTTAGGTTCTGTAGAGGGTTACATTTGAAAAGCTCATGAGTGTTTTCTTCCACTGCGCGCGCACACTGATCCAGAGTGGGCTGGAGGCTGGGGGACCTTTATGGAGCAAATGCTGTTGAAGGTGGATGCTGAGGTGACAGTAAGGGCAGCTGGTGTGCCGAAGCTCCAGGGGCCTGGCTGCCTAGCTGATGGCCCATCCCCCAGGGCTAGGTCAACTGAGAGGGCTTCGGCTTCCCTGAAATGACTGCTGCTTGTGGCTAGGTTAGTGCGACCAGCCAGAGGAGAGGGTGGGCTTCCTGGGGAAGAGGGTGGGAGGGTCTTAATTAAGCCAGTCTGGTTTGGTAGTAACTCAGACTCGCCTCTGTTTCTGTGTTGGCTGATAATTCCCTTCAGCTCTCAGAACAGCCCTTTTTCGTTTCCAAACACACACACACACACACAGTTCACACACACACACACACACACACACACACACAGTTCTTGGAGACTAATGCTGCTGGACTTCCTAATCTGGCAGAATTCCTTGCGGGCTCAGAATGGACAGAGCACAGTGAACAGTGCTGGGGCTGGCACTCTGTCTGAGGGGGCTCAGTGGTTAGACTCTGATTGGGAGATACTTGGGGAACCTTGTTTATTAGTGAGAGTTGGGAGAACTTAGTTTTGGTTCAGCCACTAACAAGCTCTGTGTCCCCAGGGCAAGTCATAATTCCGCTCTAGGCCTCAGTTTTTCCCTCTTAACACGGATAGGTTGGACTTCAGGCTGTACTGTGTTAGGTTCCCAAGACAGACCCATGAGTCTGCTCCTGGTAAAGAAGGTGACCAGAGGCAGCAAAGGTCGGTGCAAGAGAACCTTGGATAATGCTAGAGTTGTTTTTGAGGCTCATCTCACGGTGGCAGAGCATTGGGTGACGTTGCCACCCCACCCCCAGGGTGCGCATTCCAGATGATGCGTCCACCTGGGTTGGGCCTGGACCTTGCCCTGCTCCTCCCCATCTTCAGCCTTGGGGGAGGGGCGGGCAGGCACGTGCAGATGGCTGTCTCTGCCAGCTGCCTGGGGCTGGGCCATCTGCTGCTTATGCCAGCCGGTGGGGTGAGGGGCGAGCAGCAGCCTAATCTCCACTACACTGACTTCTCAGCAGAGTCCAGCCCCCCTGCCCCCCACATTCTGTCCTCTGTTCCAGCGCTCTGTTGTGCTACCCTTCAGCATGGTCTTGCTTTGTTCTAGCTGCCCCCACCCCCGGGAGAACCCTTGCTGCATTTTTGTTTACTCTGTGTGTGTGCTTTGCCCTTTAGCCCATGCCCCAAGAATCTTTCTGTAATGTAAGACAGCAGCAGCAGCAAAAAAAAAAAAAAAAAAAACAACAAAAACTTTAGAAATGAAACTTTGGACCCCTGTTGGTCTCTGTTCAGATGCAAATGATGAATCTCTTCCCATCAGAGTGTGTACCTTTGGATTCACCTTCCCTTTTTCCATCCCTCCTCCTGGGGAATCTTTGAACAGCAGGGGTGGGCTGAATCACTCTCAGAAAAGCTCTGATTTGGCCTGTGCTTCAAGCATAGCTTCTTTCTCCCCTTGTGTGGATGTAGGAAAGAGGCAAGGAGAAAGGAACCTGTCCCCATGACTCTTGGTGACTCTGGATTTGGAAGTTCTGAAGTGTGTGTGTGTGTGTGCGCGCATGCGTGCGTGTGTGTACATGTGCACAGGGTGTGCAAGGAGGTGGGGTTAGGGTAGATTGTGGACAGAGTCTTGAAAGTCATCTTTACAAGTGAGGAGATGACAAAGCAGAGAATAGAAGGGGAGCATACCCTAAACCAGGACTTCTCAAACTTTAGCATAGGAGTCACCTGGGGAATCGTACTAAAATGCAGATTCTAATTCAGTACATCAGGGATGAAGGCTGAGATTCAACGTCTCTAATAAGCTCCCAGGTGATGCCGGTGCTACTCTTCAGTGGCCCTAGCCTCCCCCTCCTCCTCCTAACACTGGTGAAAAAGATTGACATGGGAAAGGCAGGAGGGAGGCTAGTAAGGACTTTCATAATTTAAACCTGAGGGCCTGGGCTGGACTTGCAGCCAGTGTTTGCAGAGCCCTTTTTGGGTCGCTCATACCTGAGCTCCAGGCTTCTCTGGAGCTCCCCTTGGCCGGGTTCGGTTTCCACAATAGAAGAACCTCTGTCCTCTGATATGCATACTCACGACTAAGCTGGATCCTTCCCCTTTCTCTTTGGCTCATGAGAAGGCCAAAGCTAGCATTTCAAATAGAGCTGGAAGAATGCTTAAGTCATCTTTTCCAACCTCTCTATTTTACAGAGGAGGAAATGGGCCCAGAAAAGTTTTGTGACATGTCCAACCAGTATCAAACAGCTAGTGGCAGAGATGGGGTGAAAACCCAGAAGTCTGAACCCTTAAGCTCCTCTCTCGAGGGCCTGTAAGCCTGAGTTAGGGACAGCGGGAGGCTCAGGGGACAGGTGGTAGGACAAGAGACTTTCCAGTGGTGTGAGGGAATTTGCAAGACATGCACATCTACTGGCATCTGCTGCAGCTCGGTGCTGACCCACTCAGGCCAGGGTTCTCAGCTGCAGTGCAGTTGACATTTGGGGCCAAATTCTTTGCTCTGGGGGCTGTCCTGTGCATTGTGGGATATTTAGTGGCATCCCTGACCTCTACCCTCTAGATGCCAATAGCACCCCCCCAAGTTATGACCATCAAAAATGCCTCCAAATGTTGCCAGGAACCCTGGGACTGGGGTGGAGTGTAAAAGTGTCCCCAGTTGAAAACCGCTAGTTCAGGCAGTAAAGTATTTTGGGAAGGAGGGTCCCTCTTGGGCACCTATACTGGGTTTTTTTTTGAGAGTGTGGTGGTCTCAGAGTTACAAAGAAAGCATAAAAAACAGATGGGGCCCCAGCTTTCCCAGGACCTTATAGTTTAGTGGAGAGACCAGAAACAACCAATGCCCAGAACAGATAAATTGCCATTTTAACGGTCCCTCCAGGGTAAAGCCGCAGGCTGGACTCTGAAGAATGGGGTGCCGGCCCAGGTACTTAATGAGGAGGAGGCTGTGCTACCCTGGGCTGGGTCGCATGGCTAAGAATCGAGTGACTCTCATGGAGCTCTTGAGTTACTCTTACCTGCTTCTCAAGGAGCATTCTTCCATTCTGAAGAAAACCTTTTATCTGAATCTGTAAAGGCCAGTCAGACACATTAACCAATAGAAGTGTACACGTGAGGAGAGGGAGGCCTTGTCAGGCCTGATGCTGGTGAGGCTAATTCATTCCTTCATGAGATTTACTTTTTATTTCTTGATTTTCTTCTGCTATGGGATGACTCCTCTGATAGACCTTTCTTGTCTCTTTTCCAGTGTGTAAAGGAATATGACTACATAAGAGCTATAGTCTGTAATGTTCTGAGTACATAGGTATAAAATATGGGTAAAACATGGCTCTGTATGAACCTAAGAGTCTTTACCCCTTTTTACTCTTCATAGGATACGGTACTTGCAAATGTTTGTAAGGCCACCGAGCTTCCATCTTGTGCTCAGCACAGGCCTGCCTGAGAAATATTACTGCAGAGCACAAAAAGCATTCGTGATGGGAACTTCATAGTTCTTGTCAACTTTTCCTTAACCAGCGTCAGACTGATTTTTTTCCCAGTGCTTTGAACATGATGCTCCATTGCCTCCTGGGTTGCGTTGTTTATAACAATAGACTTGCTGTAATTCTTTGTTCCTCTGAATGCATTGTCTCTCCTCCTACCCCCTCATGGCTGCTTTTAATATGTTCTCTTTAATGCTGATTTTCATCATTTTGATTACAATGTACCTTGCTGTGTTTTCTTTTTGTGCTGCTTCTTGGGATTTGATGAGCTTCTTGAATCTGTGGGTTTATAGTTTTCATCAAATTTAGAAAAATTTCAGCCATTGTTAAAAAAAAAATTTTTGTGCCTACCCATGTGCCCTCCCCGTGCCCCAATTATATATATATGTTAGGCTGCTTGATATTGTCAACACTTCTGACTGACGTTCTGTGTATGTCACTTTGGACAGTTTCTATTGCTATGCTTTCAAGTTCATTAATTTTTTTCCTCTTCAGTGTCTAATCTGTTATCCCATCCTGTGTATTTTTCATTTCAGATATTTGTATTTTTCCCTCTAGAAGTTCAATTTAAGTCTTCTTTTTGTCTTCCATTTCTTTCCTCATCATGCTCATGCCTTCCTTTTTTCTCTTGAACACACAGAGTATATTTGTATAGAGATTTGAATATCTGTCCACTAACTCTATCATCTGTCATTTCCTTGTCCATTTCTGTTGTTTGATTATTCTCCTCATGTGACCATATGTCATGGTTATAATTTCCTGCCTCTTTGCATGCCTGTTAATTTTTTTAAAAAATTTATTTATTTATTTATTTTTGGCTGCATTGGGTTTGTTGCTGCACGTGGGCTTTCTCTAGTTGCAGCTAGTGGGGGCTACTCTTCGTTGCGGTGCGCGGGCTTCTCATTGTGATGGCTTCTCTTGTTGCGGAGCACGGGCTCTAGGCGCGTGGGCTTCAGTAGTTGTGGCACGTGGGCTTCAGTAGTTGTGGCTCGCGGGCTCTAGAGCGCAGGCTCAGTAGTTGTGATGCATGGGCTTAGTTGCTCCGCAGCATGTGGGATCTTCCCAGACCAGGGATCGAACCCATGTCCCCTGCATTGGTAGGCGGATTCTCAACCACTGCGCCACCAGGGAAGCCCTGCCTGTTAGTTTTTGATTTGAAGCTAGACATAGTGAGTTGTGTGTTGGTGGGTGCTGGAACTTCCTGTATCCTTTAAAAACTCTTCAGCTTTGTTTTCAGAAGCAATTTAGTTAGTACTTAGAATTGGTTTGATCCTTTCAAGGCTTGCTTTTCAGTTTTGTTAGGGTGGGTCCATAACAGCCTTTAGTCTAGGGCTAGGATGGTCCCACTGCTGCGGCCAAACCCTTCTGAAGATTCCTTCCAATGCCCTGTGGGTTAGGAGATGTTTTCCACTTTGGCCAGGGGGGAACATGTAAATTTCTGGCTCTGTGTGAGTGCTGGGGGTTATGCTGCCTGTTTCTTTCCTTTGGTTCTTTCCTCAGCCTTGTTTCCTCAAACACCTGCACAGATCAGTATGCTCAGCCTCTGCAGATCTGTGCACTTTTTTCTCTTTGCAGCTCCCTCCTTTCAGTTACTTTGCCCTGCACATTCTAGCCACCTTGGCATCCCCAAATTCCCAACTCTGTCTCTTCAACTCATTGAAATTGTTGAACACTTTCAGGTTTTTTCTCCCTACTCTGTGACCTGAAGATTCCTTTAGGGGATTAGCTGGGGTACTAGTAGGACTTCACTGCATTTCTTCCCCTTTTTTCAAGGATCACTGCCCTGTGCTGCCTATTGTTGAATGTCTGCTACCCCAATTTCATATATAAGGAAACAGAGGCTCACAGCAGGTAAAGCAGTACACCTAGCACCCCTAAGAAGCAAGAGGCAGAATCAGGATTTGAACTCCCTTTTGTATGACACTAAAACTCACATTGTGATTGTTTCTGTAATTAACCATTTCATTTCCCTCTTCTGGCTCCAGCTTACTTCCCTGTTTTGTCTTTGACACTTTGGCTATATATCTCCAATGTGTTTTCACTTTTTACCTCATTATAGTTATTTGTGTATGTATCTTATCTCCCCCAGTAGACTATAAACTCTTTAAAGGTATGAGCTTTCCCCCATCTTTGTACCTTTCGTGTGAATCTAGGGTAAGTAGGTGCTCATTATATGTGTTGAACGAAGTCAGTAAGCTCCTTAAGAAAGATGTGTGTTGGGAATGAGGGAGATATCAGATTCCCTTATTAAGTTATGCTGTTTCTTTTCTTTTTTCTTTTTTAACATCTTTATTGGAGTATAATTGCTTTACAGTGTTGTGTTAGTTTCTGCTGTATAACAAAGTGAATCAGCTATATGCATACGTATATCCCCATATCCCCTCCCTCTTGGGTCTCCCTCCCACCCTCCTTATCCCACCCCTCTAGGTGGACACAAAGCACCGAGTTGATCTCCCTGTGCCATGCAGCTGCTTCCCACTAGCTGTCTATTTTATATTTGGTAGTGTATCTATGTCAGTGCTACTCTCTTACTTCATCCCAGCTTACCCTTCCCTCTCCCCGTGTCCTCAAGTCCATTCTCTGCATCTGTGTCTTTATTCCTGTCCTGCCCCTAGGTTCTTCAGAACATTTTTTTTTAGGTTCCATATATATGTGTTATGGTATTTGTTTTTTTCTTTCTGACTTACTTCACTCTGTATGACAGACTCTAGGTCCATCCACCTCACTACAAATAATTCAGTTTCGTTTCTTTTTATGGCTGAGTAATATTCCATTGTATGTATGTGCCACATCGTCTTTATCCATTCTTCTGTCGATGGACGCTTAGGTTGCTTCCATGTCCTGGCCATTGTAAATAGTGCTGTAGTGAACATTGTGGTACATGACTCTATTTGAATTATGGTTTTCTCAGGGTATATGCCCAGTAGTGGGATTGCTGGGTCGTATGGTAGTTCTATTTTTAGTTTTTTAAGGAACCTCCATACTGTTCTCCATAGTGGCTGCATCAATTTACATTTTACATTGCCACCAACAGTGGAAGAGGGTTCCTTTTTCTCCACACCCTCTCCAGCATTTATTGTTTGTAGATTTTTTGATGATGGCCATTCTGACTGGTGCAAGGTGATACCTCATTGTAGTTTTGATTTGCATTTCTCTAATGATTAGTGATGTTGAGCATCTTTTCATGTGTTTGTTGGCAATCTGTATATCTTCTTTGGAGAAATGTCTATTTAGGTCTTCTGCCCATTTTTGGATTGGGTTGTTTGTTTTCTTGATATTGAGCTGCATGAGCTGCTTGTATATTTTGGAGATTAATCCTTTATCAGTTGCTTCATTGCAAATATTTTCTCCCATTCTGAGGGTTGACTTTCCATCTTGTTTATGGTTTCCTTTGCTGTGCAAAAGCTTTTAAGTTTCATTAGTTCCCATTTGTTTGTTTTTGTTTTTATTTCCATTTCTCTAGGAGGTGGGTCAAAAAGGATCTTGCTGTGATTTATGTCACAGAGCATTCTTCCTGTGTTTTCGTCTAAGAGTTTGATAGTGTCTGGCCTTACCTTTAGGTCTTTAATCTATTTTGAGTTTATTTTTGTGTATGGTGCTAGGAAGTGTTCTAATTTCATTCTTTTACATGTAGCTGTCCAGTTTTCCCATCACCACTTATTTAAGAGGCTGTCTTTTCTCCACTGTATACTCTTGCCTCCTTTATCAAAGATAAGATGACCATATGTGCGTGGGTTTATCTCTGGGCTTTCTATCCTGTTCCATTGATCTATATTTCTGTTTTTGTGCTAGTACCATACTGTCTTGCTTACTGTAGGTTTGTAGTATAGTCTGCTGTTTCTTTCTTATCTGCTGTGTTTATCACAGTCTCTCTTAACGTCTTCTAAGATGATACCTGGACTTTATGAAGTTCTTCATTTGATACCTCTGCCTGAGCTTTGACTAATTTGAGATAACTTTTGAGTCTGTATTTGGAGATTTAAGGGAATATTCCTTCTTGTGAGTTAACCAGATTCCTTTCTTCTCCGGTCCTGACTTAGAACCCCTTGTGGAGAAAACTGGAGATATGGTTGGAGCTAGACCTAGAGCATGCAGGCATTGGTGGAGGGGCTCTGTACAATGAGAGGGTCATGTAAGGGCAGAGGTGGGGCTGGGGCGTGGGACTAATCAAAGGGGAAGGAACAGTAGGCAAGTTCCTGCTTCTCATTTTTGCTTGGGGCCTCGCAGTCCAACCTTGACAGCTTACAGGAAGTTTGGGTAATTTGTAAGGAGGAGGACGGGAAGAGTCATGGTTTGGTTATAAATTAGGAGGCTTTTTGGAACTTATACAAGATGGAGAACATTTGGAGCCAGAAGGCAGTGTCTTGTTTGTTCTAAATGTGTACCTCACTGGGGCTGTTAAGCTTCAGTAGATGGAGGTGAAGAACACGCTTCTGGAATCCTGAACCTTAGGGGAAAATACTCAGCTGACATTTGAGTAGAAAGGAGGGAAATGGCAGAAACTGAGACCGTATTTATGGAGCACCTTAAGGCCTGAGAGACACTAAGTCCACTTCTCTGGCCCTGCCATTAGGTTGACTGTTTCTTCTCACTTATGAATCCTACAGAAGAGGTAGTAATTTTGGAAAAGGGGTGATGGGCTGGAGAGGCTTTTGTTGTTGTTGAACATTAAGGAAGCAGGCAGGTCTTAAATATTCATCCCCAGCGTCTCCATAGCTTTGGCAACCATAGTGTGTGTGTCTGGGTGCCCATTCAGAGGGACTCTCGATTAGGTTTGGGGGGAGGGTGTCTCGGAGTTATCTGGGCAGTTCCAGAAGCTTTAACTGAAATCCTTGGGTTAACTGAGAAGGTACAACTCATAATATATTTGGAGCCAGAAGCCATCATCCAGTGTTTCTTCTCCCTTGTTTTCCAGTTCCACCCACCCCCAATTGTTTGGCCCTTACTGTGTCTGCTTTCTCACTTTGAATTCATGTTAAAGTCAACATGATCTGCCCTCACCACTCTAATAAATGTGCTCTTGAGGAGGTCACTAGTGATATCCTAGTGGCCAGATCCAGTGGGTATTTTTTAGTTTTTATTTACTGGACCTTTGCTGCATCTGCCACTGTGCCCCCTCACATCCTCCTTGAATCACTCTGTCCCTACCTTGACAGCTGTGATGCACAGGCTTCTGGTTTCCTTGTGCTTTTTGGAGTGTCTTTCATGGTCTCTCCTTCCTTGATATGCCGCTTTAAAAAGTTAGTGTTCTCCCCAGGATTCTGGCTTGACTCTCTCCTCGCCCATCTCTCTCACCTAGGTGAGCTCATCATCTATTTTGCATGGTTTCAGCCATCACTTTCAGGCCAATCACTCCAGGGCAATACCCCGAGTTCGGAGCACTTTGCAGAGTTTCATACTCATTTCTAACTTGCCTGCTATACTTTTCTACCTGGATATCTTTCAAGTACCTACAATTCAACCCACCCAAAAATAACCTGAACTACATTCATCACATTCTTCACCAAAACCTGCTTGTCTACCTGTGTTCTTTCCCTCCTGTGGTAGCTTCTACCATTCACACAGTCACAGGCCCCAAACCTAGGTGTCATCCTTTATTGTTCTCACTCATCCCATCCTATTAGTTTCTGGCATCTTCTACAGCCTTTGGCACATTATGGACACTGAATGAATAAAAGAAAACACTTATTAATTTCATCTGAATTTAACTACAGTTTAGCACTTTGGCTTTGATAAATCCAAACATCTCTGATTACACTCGTAACTTTCGGGGAAGGGCATTTGATTTTTGTCCACATTCAAATTATATTAAGGAGAAGGCACTTTTTTGTTTAAAACAGGAATACTTTGTGGGGGGATTAGTTATTATTAGAAATGGGTGGATTAGCCACATGCTGTCTTTTCGGGCTCCCTAAGGAGCTGCTCACAGTTAAAGATAGGTGGATGAAGTCGGATTGTGCTGGCCCAGGAGGGTGTTGTCCTTCATGAACATGGGAGTAGAGGCAGCAGTTGTGGGTGAACTTGCCATGTGCTGTGGCTTTAATGTGAGTCATAGATAGACTTTTCCCTTGGGGAGGGTAACATGCCCCCTTCAAGCTCATTGATGGATTTCCTTAATTATATTCTAGTGTTTCTAACATAAACATTGAGGATGTGTCAGTAACTGTCATGCTTCTCCAAGTTGATCTCCCTTCCTTTCCATCTAACCCCCCTGAAAAAAAAAATAGAAAAGAAAATAAAGAAAAAAAAGAAAAGAAAAGGAGAAAGTGACTTAAAGAATCATAGGATTTTGGAGCCAGAGAAGTTCTTCAAGTAGTGGTCATCTAGCTCAGCCCTTCCATTTTCAGATGATGATGACAGTAATGATAGATGGTGATAACTATAACACCATTTTTGATGACTTACTGAGTGCCAGACACTATACTACGTGCTTTATATGTATTTCCCATATGATACTTACGATAGCCCTATGAGGTAGCTATTATTAGTGCTATTTTATAGATAAGGAAACTGAGGTCCAGAAAGATTGGAGAACTATAGTGGGGTTAAGAGGATGCTGAAGCAGCTATTGTGCAGAGAGATGAAGCATCTTGCTTTTTCAAGGTCCGGTTTTCCAGTTAGAGGCAGAACATGAGTAGAATCCATATCCCCTGACCTTGAACTCAGTAAGCCTATATTTTTGTTTTCACCTGAAAATTCATTCTCTGTGGTCATTTTTGTCTCATCTCTCGCTCAGCCTCTTTTAATTACAGTGAAATTGAATGAAGTAGAGGAAAAAGTAGAGTTGGGGTTTTTGGTGAGTTTTTACAGTTTATTTTTAAATAGGCAGCATTCCCAGACTGACTGGGAATGTAGCAGAAGGCCTGAGAACCAGGAAGTGACACAGACCTGTTTATACCCTTCCACTTGGGAGCCTTTGGAAAGCGATCCACAGAGACAGTAAAAAGTAAACACAACTGCTTCAACCAGTTCTTTTGGGTTTGCTATTTTTGACCTGGAGGAGGTGTTTCCTACACAGCTATGAGTACATACTCTTTGAAAACCAAAATCTAGCACCGAAATATCCCCTTGAGTGAAGGTATATAGACAGATCTTTATTTCCTGTTACCAGACAGCAGCATTCAGTGACTCTTGGCAGACAAAATTATCACTTTATTTTTCTTCTCACCCTCTGCCATCCTTTTGGTGAATTGTTCTTCCATTTCTTTTTTTTCTTTCTCTCTCTCTTTATAATTAGCACTGTGCATGCAAAACTGCCCCGAGAGCGCAGGGGCAGTGTGTGTGATCTTCAAGGTCCAGCTCAAAGCTTTCTCTGTCATCTCCCCCTACTCCCAACCAGAAGCCTTTGTTCTTATCTCCTCTGTGTTCTCATAGCACTTTTTAAAGTTAAAAAACAAAACAAAAAACAAAAACACAAACCCTAGTAGCAGTTTCACAGTGTTATGTAGATAAACATATAATTCCTCTCACGTAGATTGTGAATTCCTTGAGAATAAGAACTGTGCCCCACTTCATCTCTGTGATCACCCAAGCCTTGCACTGAAGACAGCCAGTAAATATTTGCTGAATTGCAGTAGAGTCACTGCAAACACTGAGCCCTAAGAAATCAGATTTAGCAAATCAGCTTCCCAGACTTTATTTGCCAAGTGGGTATTGAAGCCTGCTCCACTCAGCTCTGATGGGAACCAAGCAGAGGGGTGAGATGACACATAGATGTATCTCTGGGTTTAGGAACCAACTACAGCCACTTCTACCAAGCATCTGTTTTGCTACCTGGCAAAACTTCAGGCTTTATATACCCTTTTCCCCTCCTGTTTTATATCTGCTGCTACTTTGCCATCTTGTATTTCCTATACAAATTATGGGTTTGGGGTTTATCTTTTTTCCCCCTTCCTGAACAAATAAATGTTGAGCACTTTGGGGCACAGAAGGAGGCGGAGTTGGTGCTCTGCAGGAATTTACTACTTGCAGTAAATGTAGCATACAACAGTTAAGGAACTGTGAGTGGTCCTTGGGGAAGGATATGATTGGTTCTCCCAGTCTTCCAGGCAGTGATGCTGTGGGTTCAGAAGAGCCTTCCATGCTTGTGGGCTCAATTGAAGAGTTTTCCCAGAGGAGATGCAAATAAGCTTGACCTTGAATTTGGAAAAAAGAACAGGGAGCCCTTTGCAGTAGGAAAGCAAGAGGAGGAAAGACTTCTAGGCCCCTTTGATTCCATTTATCTGTAAAATAGGCATAATGGCACCTATATAATGAGGTAATGAGTGTGTGTGTGTGTGTGTGTGTGTGTGTGTATCTCAGACATGTAAGCTCTGTGCCCTTATCCTCTCCTGTAGCATATTCAGGCTAGAAAACCTCCTTGGTCCCTCTAGACACAAGTATCACTTCAGTATAGTCACATACATGATTATTTAATTTTGGGGGAGGGAATGTTAAGTTCCTTAAAAAAATATATTTTCAGAACTTCATGGGAGAGACCTTTGGAGGTTCATTTGTTTAACCTCTTGGCTCTTCTTTCATCTAAACTAACTGTGTTTTGAGCCTAGTCTGGGGGCATGTGTTTTCAGCCCAGCTGAAACAGTGCCCTTCGGGAGTCTAGTGGGGGCTCAGTAACATCCTGTTAGAGCAGGAAGGGGCCTTCAACAGCACTGATTTGAGGGCCCAGTGTTCCAGACACTGTCCTGATCCTTCACCTTCATCCCATTTCCACTTCACAACAGCCCAACAAGGTGGGTGTTATTTATCCAGTTTGTAGATGGGAACTGAAAATAACTTGCCCTAGGCCACCTAACTAATAATATTCAAGCAGACCAGCGATTCTGGCCCAGCCTGCCAGAATCTTTCCACGGAACCAGCCTCTCTGAGAGAGAAGTACTTGAATTGTTTCGTTTTACTGATGAGGAAACAGAGGCATCAAGAGGCGAACTGATTGGTTCTAGTTTAGCCCATCAGTCTAGAGAAGAAGTGGTTTCCTGCCTTCAGTGTTGGAAATTTATGGCCTGAGCCAAGTGCCTGTGAGCAGGCACTCTGCCTTCTCTCTCCTTTTTTCTGTCCTGTCTTGAGCCTGTCTTGTTTTGTTCTCTTGTGTCCTTGTCTCTTGCATTTTCTCTTTCTCTCTGGGCCTCTACAGCTCTGCAGTGATCCGTGTGTGTGTGTGTGTGTGTGTGTGTGTGTGTGTGTGTGTGTGTGGGGAGGCTGGGGTTTTTTTGTCAGATGTTTGTTATTTTTGGAAAGCAGTTTAGGAACACTGTGTACGGATGGCCTATACAAATGTGCTGATGGATTGATTAAGCTCTAAATGGAAAAGTTGGAGTCTCCGGAGTTTGCTGCAATGCAGAGGGAGATAGATGCTAGGATAGGTCTGGGGAGATGCAGGGGGAAAGGACTGCTCTGCGGAAAAAAGAGGATGGATTTAACATTTCTTCCTTCTAGTCAGAGGTTTTGTTGACTTATGTTTTCAGGAGAAATACGTCTGGGCTTCTCCTTTTCCCTAGAAGACATTCCAGATTCCTTAGAACTCAGAGGGCATTTGGGGATCATCCAGACCTACCCGGTGAGGACCAGGAAGAATGATTGACTTGCCTGAGGCCAATCCGCTGTTGGTTGGTGGAGCTGGGACTTAAGGGCTGTCTCCTGCATTCAGATCCATGCTGCAGTCATCCTGCTGCTAGGTTCTAGAAAAGAGATTCTGGAGACTATTAGGGGGAGGTTTAGTGTGTCTGCTGGTGTCCCTGCTGTCTGAAGCCTGAGCAGTAGCGTAGGGGAAAAGTGGGACAACAAGAGGATGTAGTGAGCAGTTCTGGGGAGTAAGACAAGAATACAAGGAATATTAAAGCAATTCAAAAAAGCCTCAAACACCTACCCTACCCTGGCTTCGGTGGTTTCTGAGAAAAGCTGAGGGTTATTTTTGTGATTTGTAGGAAGTAATTTTTTTTTTTTTAGGACTTTTATTTATTTATTTATTTAATTTGGTTGCGCCAGGTCATAGTTGCGGCAGGCTCCTTAGTCGTGGCTCGTGGGCTCCTTAGTTGCGGCATGCATGTGAGATCTAGTTCCCTGACCAGGGATCAAGCCCAGGCACCCTGCATTGGGAGCGTGGAGTCTTAACCACTGCGCCACCAGGGAGGTGCCTGTAGGAGGCAAATTTTAACAAGAGTTTGATGTTTGTGTCCTTTGGACTTTGGAGCTGGAGATGAAAAGGAAATGGATAAAGTAACTTATGGCTCTCAAGGATCTCAAAGTCCGATAGACAACTTCGTGCCTATTGAAGTACTCAGCTGCTGGTGGCACAAAAGAAAGGGGAAGATACAGAGGTTAGGAAGATTGGAAGGAGCCATTTATCCCCAGGGAGGAAAAAAGTAAACTGAAGACATCTAGAAGTAACACAGTTTTGTCATTTTGTGGGGGAGGAGTGCGAGGTACTAAGATCTGATACATATTTAGATACCTTTTGCTGCTGTGGCCCAGCCATTTCAGGGTGAGTGGGAGTGAAGAGGGGGGACGTTGCAGGGAGAAAGGGAGAGGTAAGGGGGGGCCTCCCAGCACATTATTCCCTTCTCTTATCACACCCTCTGGGGAACTTTGGACTCCAGAGTTAGGACTTCTTATCTTTGCAGTCTGAAATGTAATGGTCGGTTAAGTTGTGTTCCAACTTCATGAGCTGTCCTTTGTCTCCCCCCAGCACATGGGTAGTATTAATCAAAGGAACAAACTCTTATTCTAGATTCTCCCACCACCACCATCCCCTTTCCAGACTAGTCTGAGGCAAGAAAAGGATTTATGTTGGTTGTACCTGCCCAATTCCCTCTTGTAACTAATGGAGAGATGGCCATGGTTTAGGAAATAATCTGTCCTGAGTATTACATGTAAACGGAGGCTGAGCGCACAGAGATGTAGAGAAACTCACCTAGCCCCTGGGCACCAAGCGTGGCTGAGTCAGGACCCTTTGCCTTCACAGAGGAGCGCTCCTTAGCGTGACATGACTGCGCCTCCGCAGGACTGTGACATCCTCCGCCCGCAGGGATAGGCCCCAGGGCAGCCCGGACGCCTGAGCTGCGGACATCTGGGCCCTGCGTGTCGAGGGGGCTGGGTGCCCTGGCTGTTCCATGGCTCCCCGCTCCCAGCCCCTCCCCCAGCTGCTGCTGCCTCCCTAAGCTATGAGCCAGTTTTCAAGGTGACTCTAAGGACACATTTCACCTTAGGCAGGCTTTTTGGTTAATCTGGAAGCATCTGTGGCAACAACAAGTAAGCGAATTGTGTGAACTTTGAGCTCGTGTTACAGGTTCTCCTCAACACCGGAAGCCTGCCATGCTTATCATCATCTTTTTTATGAGCAGTTCCTCAGATCACCCTCTGCTGTCTTGGCTTATAGGCTAAGCCTGTAAATAGGAGGACCTGAGTCTTACCAGTTTAAAGAGCAAGCAGTCTTTTATATTTTGTTCCTTTTGAACCTCACTATAGACTGGTGAGATATTCACTGGTGAGATATTCAAAGCAAGCAGCACCTCCATTTTACAGATGAGGAAACAGAGGCAGAGATGTGGGACGGTTCTTCCCCAGGTTCAGAGCTGTGGCTTAAGGGCAGTGTCCTTCCTCTTGGAGGGTCACTCTGGACAGGAGACGAGTGTTCGTGGCATCACGTTCAGCAGAGCAGTCACTCAGCTTTTGATGTTTTGGGTTCGCAGAGGTGGGGAAAGGCCAGATCCTGACCTTAAGGGGCTGGCAGTCTAGCTCACGGGGGTCTCCCCTTGCCACAGGCTGTTGAGGCGGCAGCGTTGGTCCCATGAAGGAAAGTCAGAAGGGTGAACGCAGACTTCCCATGACACCGCCCCACCCCGTGTTTTGGAAAAGCTGGAGGAAAAGATAGGTTATACAAAGAGAAGCGTGGCTGCTCTGGAGAATTCTGTGATTGAGAGAGACCTTTGAGCTGTTTTTAGGTGTGAAAACGGAAGCCAGAGACGAGTGGTATGAAGTACATTCATAATGTTGAGCAGCCATCACCACCATCCGTCTCCATAACTCTTTTCATCTGGCAAAACTGAAACTCTATACGCATTAAACAGTAACTCTCCATTCCTCCCTCCCCTTAGCCCCTGACATCCACCATTTTACTTTATCTCTAAATTATAATTTTTTTAAATCAGGGGAAGTGGTCACTAACACACCAGCGGAATACTGAAGCGAAATGAATTGTTTTTTGTTTTTTTTTTTAACTACGTTTTCGTCTATGTGTTTCTCTAGGGATAATAATGAATACTTAGTCTTAATTTGTTCTAAGTGTTCCTCTTTTCACTTGGTCTAAAGCCATGATTCAAGGGCAGGTTTTATTTTGTTTTTCAAAATTCTGTGTTCTAAGTGGATTCTTTCTGAAAATGATTAGATGTCGTGTGACCCTTTCTTCATAGTAGCTGGGTTTTCCCATTTTGGGTGATATCCTGGGGCTGTGGGGATTCACTTTTCTCTGTATTATTTCTGAAGCACTAACCCTTGGCTCAGCCTTGCATATAAACATTCCTTGACTCTCCTCTGTTCATCTTTTCTCTTTTCTTTGCAGAGCCCCCGTTTCCATCACCCCATTTGTTTTGCACTTGATCAGGTCTTAGGCTTCATGGTGGAATCGGTCCCTTGGCCCAGGTAGCTGCTTAAGCAGTAAGGGAGGAACCAGCTGTTTCTATAAAACAAAACAGAACATGGGCTCATTTGTGTGCATCTTCTCCCCAGTCCCATACTGGCTCCTCCCCACAGTGTTCATGAGTTTGGCAGACATTCGCTGCCTGCCTGTCAGGTGCCAGGCCCTGTGCTGGCTTATGAAGATTCCAAGTTGAGTAATTCACAGTCCCTGCCTTCAAGGAACTTTGAGCCTAGTGAGGTGAGACAGATAAACAGATATAATAGCTTGATAGAGGTACAGTCATAGTAGGGTGCTCAGGGCACTTTGGGAGTAAGGAGGGGGTTAGTTCTACTGGAGGCGGGCGTGACGGACGTGTCAGAAAAGAATTCCTCCAGGAGGTGACCCTTGTGCTGAGCCCTGGAACTGACTGTATTCCTGGCAGAGAGAGCAGTCAGGTTTATGGGAGTGTCAGTCAGTTTATTGAGGGAGGAGACAGGTGGCTTACGGGAATGCCTTGCTACATTAATTTTATTCTGTATTTTATCTGTCTGAATAGGTAATGCATACACAAAGTACAACACTCAAGAAGATGAAAAGGGAATACATACAGTGAAAAATGAGCTTTCTTCCCTGTTAACCACTAGATTCCCTCGCTCACAGCACTTGGTAGCTACCAGTTTCTTGTGCGTCAATTCCAGAGAGGGACTTCCAGTGCATACAGGTGTGTGTGTGTGTGTGTGTGTGTGTGTGTGTGTGTCCTTTAAAAATACATGCATACACACACATAGTTTTCTTCATATACTAATTTTGGAAGTCATTCCATATTAGTACAGACTGAACTGCCCAGTTCTTTTTAAACCACTGCGTGGTATTCTATTATGTGGGTGTATGACAACTTATTTAACTAGTCACCCTTCAGTCTTGTGCCAGTACAAATAATGCACTGAATATCCTGCATATATATCATTGCACACGTGATTTCTCAGGACAGATTATAGAAGTAGAATTCATAGGTCAGAGAATGTGTGCGTTTTGGGGACAGATATTGTCACATGGTTCTCCAAAGAGCTCTATATTAATTATAAAATACGAAATGTAAGATTCTTTACCACTTGGTAAGCCCCCCACCACGCCAGTCCTCTAAAATCCTTGCCAGAGTGACCTTCCTAAATGAATTTGGTGTTGTAACTTCCCTGTTTATAATCCTCGTAAGCTTCACGTGGTCTTCAGGATACAGTTTAAACTTAGCCTAGCCCCTGCCTCTAGCATCTGCCGGAGCGCTGGGTTCCATTGCTCTGAGCCACTTGTACTTGGTGTCTCCGTTTCCTTTGCCAGTAGACATGTCCTTTAGCAATCTGCTTAGCATCCCCTCCTGTGGGTAATCTTTCCTCTTTCCTCCAGTCGGGCATGGAACACTAAGCGTCACCCTGATCCAGCCTCATCCATTCACTGCAGAAGTATTTGTTGTGCACGTGCTGTGACGTGGCACGGGCAGGTGTCATCCTTGATGATCCATTGGTTCTCGCCTTGAGGGGATGATGACTGCCTGGTAGGGTTACCTGCTGTGGCCGCATGTACAAGGGCAGCACCAAGGACCCATTGCTAACTGGCTGGTGGCCCTGGGCATATCCTTTAACTCATTGGACCTTGGTTTTGGCATCTGTCAAAAGAGGAGGTGAAGCCTGATGACCTCCAAGGTCCTCGACGCTCAGATCTTATTAATAATTACGATAGCAACAGCCGCTGGTGTTTACTGAGGACTTGCTAAGTGCCAGGTACTGTGTTGAGCACTTTGATCCTACTCCTTACATCAACCCTGTGAAGATGATGGCATGGTTACTGTCTCCATTTTACAGATGAGAAAACTGAGGCTAAGAGAGTAATTTGGCCACAAGGTCATAATAAAGGAAATAGATTTGAATTCTGGCATTCTGACTCTACCATTCTTAGCCACAAAACTGTTTACACATGGTTTTGTGTACTGTTTTGGGTCAGTCACAGACTCCACCCCTAGAGCTCTCCATGAACCATCCCTGTTCTACAGCCGTAAAGGCTCAAGTTGGAATCTGGGTAAAAGCTGGGGACAGAGGACCGCTACAGTCCCAACTATTTGGGGGTAGTGGATAAAGACCTGGTGGCTAGCTCTGTTCTTGAACCCCTGGCTCATTCTCATTGAAGACCCTCATAGCTGCTTTTCCTTTGGACTGAGACAATTCATATTGCTGTTTGTAATAACTCTCTTCAGAAAGGGTGCATAGGCTTGAGTCAAGGCTTCATACATGGATTAAAGTCAGGTCTGGGTGTTATCCCTCAGGGACATCCTTTATTAGGGTTGTAGATGGCAGTCTCCTTTATCTGTTTACATAAAGCCTTGTTGGAGAAGGAGGTGTATATGGAATTTAAAAAGGAAGTGTAACCTTATTACTTGGAAAACCTGTTATAAACTAGGATAAATGAAGTCACATGGGTTAACTAAAATATAATAGGCCTATATCATAATGTATCATCAACCCTCTGCTTCCCTGAAGGCAAGTAGAAAAAAATCCTGAAAAGTCTTAATCCCTGATTTTATTATTATTTTTTTTAAGATACTGGTTCCTATTCTTCTTACATCTTTGTCTGAGCTAGAGTGGCTGGTGGGGCTAATTAAGAGTTACAACCCGTTCTCCGCTCAATCATTGTCAAGTGTAGCCAACAAATCTGGGCTCTGGGGTCACAGGTGTGTTGGGTGAGCCTTGATTAATTAGTCCATTTTTGAGATTCGTGGCTGTCGAGTCAGAGCCAGGTCCTCAGGGGGCTCATCCAGCCAAGCCCGGGGCCCTTGGCTCCCGCCGCTGCATTCCTTCTCTAGGCGGTGTATTTCTCCCTTTAAGACATGTGTTCTCTATTTTTTTTTTTTTTTTCCTTTTCTTTTTTCTTTTTGGTTAGTTGAACTTGCTCTGAGTCCAGTGGCAAAGGCAAAGCCAGACTCTGGTGTAGCAGCTCTGAGTCAACAGCCATCTCTCTCCTCCTCTTTGCTCGAGCCTCCAAGGCAGGCAGCAGGGCAGAGCCACGGCAGTTTCTGAAAGCTCTGCAGAGCCTGACAGATCTCCATGTGAGCCGGTGCTTGTCTCCTTGTCCTGTCGCAAGGATCTGGCGCCCGGATGCTGACGCCCATGGCAGCTTGCTTTGGGCCTTGGCATTTCCCCAGGGAGGAGTCGGAAAGCCGCTTATGTGCTTGTCTCTTCTCCTGGCAGTAGGGATTCAGTTGCTAGAATTCTTTCAACTTTGTATGTGATTATGGCTTCCTTACCGTAAAGTGCCTATTGTAAGTAACTTATGGCTATAGTTTTCACTTACGTCCTTGTTTTTGGTTTCTTTTTTATAGGTGAATCTACCCAGGGCTGACTTCAGTGTTCTTACTTCCGGCTTTAACATTTTTTCTTTTTAAAATAACTTGGACGGATGAAAGATGTGCCATGGCAGGGTAGCGCCAAAGAGCACCTCATTGCTTGCCGTGGCCTCCGTGGGACATGGACTGTTCCTTCTGCTGGTGATCCTTAGCACCCTCCTTGGAGACGGCCTCGCCTCAGGTGAGCCCCAGCCTGCCTCCTGTGTGTGGGAGGGAGAAGACTCAATACCACCGTTTCTCCCGAAGGCTGGGAGAAGGGATTCTCTGTGGCGCCGTTAGCCGGGGGGCAGAGGGTGAGGGCTTCTGTTCTGTTGATGCAGCAGGGAGCCAGCTGAGGGCGTGGGACCGGTGGCTGAGGTGCCTAGTGAGCCAGCGGGGGCGGGGCTGTAGGAGCCTGCCGGGGATGACGGGACCGCGCCCCTCCGCCGGCTGTAGTCACGGGTGGGACGGAGGTGCAGGATTCAGGGTGCGACGTGCAGGTAAGGGCGCCGGCTTTGGAATCCACTGCCTGTTTTCAGAGCCCGGTCCTGCTACTTGCGGGCTCTGTGACCGAGAGCGAGTCTCTACTTCTGTAAGCCTCAGTTCCCTCACCTGTGCCAGATGGCAGAGTTGAGTAATTGTGACATAGACCATGTGGCCCCCAAAGCCTAAAATATGTACGCTTTAAAATGTTTGACCCTTTATAACAGAGGTTTGCCACCTTACCCCCAGCCCGGAACGGACGGTGCTCAGTAAGAATGCCTATGAATGGAGTGGCTGTCAGAGTAGGAAGGAAGGAAGGACTGACTGGGCAGAGCTAGGATGGCCCTCAGAGGCTATGCACTGGCCCAGGGCCTTAGGGCCAGCTCATGGCAGTGCCTGGACCAGAACCTCGCCTAGTGCCTGGTGCGCTACCACCACCATCCTCTTCCAGGGCTCTGCTGGGGAAGCGGTCCTGGAATGTTACGTGGCAATATGAGGGCAGAGCATCTGCCTCCTGTGTCTGATGCCTTCAGCCTCTTTAGCTCCATTAAGGCATCCCCTGTACCGCCACTCTCTCTTTTATGGGCTTCCCCCCTTCCTCCTCCCATTCCCCACCCCATTTTCCAGCTACCCACACCTTCCCAACTTTCCATTCAAGGTCTGAAATCAATTATCAGGGATCGATGCTTCCAGACTGGCTGAATAAAGGGATTATTATTCTCCAGTATGGAAAAATATATCTGTAGTGTGGGCTCAGACCAGGATGGGAAAGTTGGCTCTGTTGTTTTCTTTCCCTCCCCCATCTGCAAAGAATCCTTCCTCCCCTGCCACCCCACTCCCTCTGCCCAATCTTTTTTACTCTCCATAAGACAAACGTACTGACACAGAGCAGGGTGCAGGCGGGGGAAGGGGTTTCATCATTTCTTCGATCCAGTGCACCAAGTTACGATGTTTGTCCCTCTCTCTGGAGTGGCTTCTGGGGGAAGGAGGTGCCCACACCTTGGCCTGAGACCCAGAGCACACCTGTACGGCTGTGCCTGCCCTGAGCAGCGTGCCAAGCAAGCTTGCCAAGAAACCAAGGCTCTCAGATACTCTGAGGTCGAGGAAAGGCAATTCAGGTCAGGCAAGGTCTCCTCTTCCTTTTCCTGCATTTCTTACCTGCTCCTGTAGCTTCCCCTGAATACCCATTCCAGAGGCCTTTTTAAATGAGGCGCTTGTTACCCAGTGAGCTCTAGTAGATATGCTTGTGTGTCCCGGCACATTCGCAACGGTGAGAATCCCACGGGACAGAGGTCAGTGCGCACCCTCGGTGGGGCGTTGGCCTGCACAGTCTCTGGTCATAAGTCCCACAGGCACCTCTAGTCTTGGCCATAATTGCTCAGGTTTAGAAAAAAGAATCATGTATGAAGAGGCACTTGAGAGTTTTGGGGTAAAGTTCTGGGAAAAGTTACATATGTCATGTTCAAAGTTCTGTTTTCCCTCCTGGTTCCTCTTATCTGCAGCTGGAGATTTGGCGTTATAACAGAGAAGCGGTCACGGAGACATCGGGTTCAGCTTGCCCCATGGTCATGCCTGTAGCAGAGATGGAGAGAGTTATTGATAAAGTTCCCTTTTTCAGGGTGGCAAAAGGAAGCATATCTTATTCGTCACACCTGGTCACAGCCTGCAGGGGAAGACCAGATTTAAAAATAAGATCTGTGCTCATGCTACCCAACTTGCTTTTCTTGGGCTAGAGAGGAATTAGGATCCCAACTGTGTAGCAGCCTCTCCCAGATGTCTTTACCTGTGACCTTAAGAAAGTTGCTGTGTGTGTGACCTTAGGTAAATCACTTGACCTCTTTGTGTGCCCTGTAAAACAGAAATAAGATACTTAAGGATGTTAGGTTGGTGTTGTGTAATAAAAATGATTGGAAGGCACTTGACATACAAAAATGCTCAGCGTAATTCCTAAATAACAACAGCAGCAGAGACGGTATTTGACCTCCTGTTGAGTCATGTTGGGCAAGAGACTTCCTGTGGATGACGTCCTCTGCTGTCTTTAAAAAACGAAACTGGAGATGCAGAGTCACTTTTTGGGTTGGGGATGAAGGGTTGGGAGGAGGTGTCAAACTGGACCAGTTGAGGAAGGATTGATTACTTCCGGAATCCCTTTTGCCTTCCATGTTTGCATAGTTTGATGGTCTCAACCTAGCTCATGTAAAAAGCTTTTAATTTCCATTCTCTCCCCGTTCTGAGCATATTTATTGAAAAAAAACTTAGTATTTTACTTGTTTCTGATTTTTTTTTCCCTTTAAGATGTTGCCACAATGCTTAGCGGCCATGTTAAATGTCACACAAGCACCTAAGCAGGGAAGGCAGCCATCTGCATTTCCGTGTGGCAGAGGGAGAAAGCCAGGCGGTTAGTGTTCACTGAAGATGGAAAATGTGGAGAGCTAGGCTCTCAGGGGATGATGTGGCTTTGGCCGTTAGCACTGCTATGGCAGAGAGATGTTGGCAGGTGGCCTGGCTCACCTCACGGTCTCTGAAGGGACCTGGAGTCAGAGGTAACATACACTGAACTGGGAAGAGAGAACAGGCAGGGAAACGATGCGTATGGAACATCACCTGTGTGTCGGGCTCTGTGTCGTCACATGTGAAGTTCTCAGAGTGCCTGTGAGCTAGGTGGTCATGTAGCTGTTTGACAAGTGAGAAAACGAGGCAGAGGCAAGTTAGGTAGCTTGGTCAGAGACACGCAGTCGTAGGTGGGGAGGCAGGCTTGGATTTGCGTGCAGTCTGTCTGACCGTGTCGCCCATGCTCTGCCGAGAACTGTACTACCTGTGCTGAGTGGCGGGCTTCTCTGAGACCTGTGTCTTGTGTTGCTCTGTTGGAGCACTCAGATCACCCTTCAGAGGGTGATTTTGGCAGAGGAAGAGAGGCACCATCTGTTTTCTTCCCTGGATATAGGATGCAGGAGTCATCTCTGGGTTACCATGTTTACCTCCGAGGTTGTTTCTGTTCTTATCTACAGTGGCCCTTGGTGGTTTGGGTCCCAGTTTAGGCACAAGGTTTGCCAAGGCAGTTCTATTCTTGGAAAGGAACAATAGGGACCACAGCAAATTGTTTGCTAAATGAGGCTGTAGTTCCCAAAACATCCGCAGAGCATCTTCCTGTCAGCTGCAAACCCTGCTGGCGACGTGATGTAATCTCTCCATGGTGTAATTACCTGTGACTATAAAAAGACTTGGGGATTGTGGTAGGAGGCTGGATGGGTCATTACAGAGCTTGCTGAACCCTGGCGTCGTGAAAAGACATTGAGAAATTACCCTCTGCAGGCTGATTGTTGTGCCATGTTTAGAACATTGCCAACACATGGTACGACCTTTGCACTGTAACTTTCGAACAAAAGAAGCCAGGAGTCTGCCAGACCGAACACCTCGGTGGCTCTCGTCTGGGTTAAAGCCCTCATTAGGCACAGATTCCACCTACCAAACAAAGGTGCCTCACTACCCTGTCCTTAATTGCAAGCTTAGAGGTTATCCTTACCTGCCCAACTCTTTCCACAAAAGGGGGTCACAGGGTGCTTAAAAAAAAACAAAAAAAAAAAACTAGGGTTAGTGCTCGGAGTCTTTAATTATTCTAGGTAGGTTTTCAGATGAATTCTTTGACAACCTCTTACCCACTGGGAGATTCCTTTCTTCTGCGTCACCCCAGCAGCATGAGCCTGTGAGGATGTGAGCAGCCCTCCCATTCCAGGTGGCTGGTACTGGTGTAGCTGGCTGCCTGGACTGGGGCCAGATCAGGAGTGACCTTGGCCCGCCTCGTGTTTACCTCTGGGGCCCGGAGGGACAGCAGTGTTTAGAGGCAACTTTGCCATGGTGTGGTGTGACTGAGGGGGGTGCTGGCCGCTGGTTTCTCCCAGCCCTGTTCACCCAGCGCACCTTCAGCCAACCTGAAGCATGAACTCTGAATTCACTGGAAGATGAGGGTGAATACTGCCTCTATGCCTAGCTGCCTGTATTACCTTGGATAATCTTCCAGACATCATTGTCGATGTTCCCTAGAATAGGGAAGACACTAGATAATCTTACTTAACACACTGCTGCGAGGATTAAATAAGATAGAATATATAAAGCACTTAGGACATTGACTGGCATACAAAGAAGTAATTCCTAGGTTTGAAGACCAGATTCTAGCGCCAGCTGATACCAGTCTACACTTCTGACACCATAGCTGATTAGCTCGGGTTGGAAGGAGTTCCTTGTTTCTTCCGTGTGTCTTGGATTCTCTTGGATTCAATTCAGTACATCCTGAGCAGAGTTAGACACGTACTGCATGAGTTCTTCATAGTTCACAAGTTCCTAATTCTCAAATGCCACATGTTGGCATCTCACGCATGAAGCCAAGCAGAAAAGAGGGGCCGTGGCCCTTGGCGATATTTGTGCTGAGGGGTCAGCTAGGTCATCTCACAGTCAGCCCTTCCCTTCAGTGAGGCTGTCTTGTTGGCATCTCAGAGCTGGGATTCCTCAAAGCTGCTATTTGTTAGGAACTTTCAGAGTTTTTTTGAAACCTTAAAAATTTGAGAATGCCAAGGGTCTGTTCTTTTAATGAGGTATTTCATTTCATCAGCACAGTGATATATGATTGAAGGATTACATTTTAAAGAATTCCTAAACACATCCGTGAGAATACAACATTACAGTTAAAAAATAGGAGCTCTCTTCTCGTCTGTCCATTTTGGTAGTCCTTTTGCCTCCTCCTGCTTAGCTATATTTGACAGCATTTCTTCTTGTAAGAAGCTTTTTCCTACCTAGATTCACTTGCTTCCCCAGAGACAAGCTTTTTCCCTTGTTTAACTTCTTTAACTTGTTAGCTTTGCCAGTAGCCAAATCTTTTAAAAGTACAACTGTTTAATCATTCAGAATTCTGGGAAGTAGTGCAGGGAACACAAACAGATTCTCATCAAGGTTTATTCTTTGCAAAACGTTTTTTCTTTTCAAACTCACAAAAGTATTTTAGGTGTTTCGACCAAGGAGGGGAAATGTGTTTCAGGAAGTTATGGCCAAGTACTCCCGCAGGATTATAAAATAATTCTGCTCTAGCCTTTGTTATTCTGAGTAACTAGTGACACTTTATGAAATACAATGGGCCTGATGATCAGTTCTTCACATGCAGTGGACACATGTCTCCCTGGGAGAGGGCGGGACCTGTGTGTTTATTGTCACTGGCTGGAGTTCTGACAGCTCAGCCTTGTTGACTCTGGCAATGGTGGGAGGCACGAGAGAATGTCGCTGGGATTGTCACACACCAGACAAGGACTGAGTGGGCGTGGGGAGCCACCTGTCAGTATTTGCCGAGCACTGATCTTGGCACAGCAAGGTGCGGGGGCCGACAGGAGAGAAGCCTTGGATGTTTCTGCTTCCCTTTGGAGGCCAGATTGCAGAGGATCCGGTGGTGTCTGGAGTCAGTGCAGCCCCACTCGGGCTCCTGAAAACCATGCACGGTTGCCCCGAATTGCTAATTAATGGTCCATGAAGTTAGGTGGTGACATCAGTAGGTTGTGTGGCCCTCTGCTTTATACCTGTCACACAGTAGACCCCTTCAGTCTCTGATCTTTGAGTCTTCTGTACACGAGCCACTTGATCTTAGTTCGTGTTCTTTGTTCTTGGTTTTGTAAGTGTTTGCATACAAGCTCGTTGAAGGCAGAGACAAAGTCCTTTGTGCTTTGTTGTAACCAGGCCAGTGATCACCCCAGAGGGGGTCACTCCTGGCAGGATTGTGCAGGATCATGGCCCGTCCTGTGCCTGAGGATAAGCAGGACGAGTCCACGGCCCTGTGAGCAGCAGCAGCCTGATCTGCGGTTCCCCGTGGGAGTCTGTCCACAGCCTTCTTGGGAGCGGAGAAGGATGTGAAAGTGTCTTCATGCCTCAGGGGATGCAGGTGGTGGGGCTCCTCTGAGAGGAAGGGAGTGGGACTGGGCAGTCTGCCCAGAAGAGTTCATCACAGAGCGCGCTAACTTTCGGCCCCAGTGAGGATCTTTGAACCCAGCGTGGGTCCCTTTAGGTGATGAAGAGGGAGGAAAGGAAGGCTTTCATTGCCTGTGGGGAGTGAAGTCATGTGGAAGAATGCATGGGAGAACCGTGCTGGCTCTAAAAATATACTGACATTGGAGGGGGGGAAAGGCAGCTTGCATGGGTTTGGCTTCCCTTCCCCACCCACAGCTCCCTCTACCTCTGTCCCTAAAGTCAAGGCTAAGGGGACTCCTTATTCCCCTTTCCTGAACATTAGCACAGTCAAGCCTATCCTCACGCTGTTCTTTCAGTGGCTAGATTCCTGTGGCTGGAATCCCAGCCTCCCCTCCCTCCTGTACTTCACTTCATCCTTTAAGATCAAATTCAAAGTTAACCTCCTCTGAGACACCGACCCATCCCCTTACCACTAGAATTAATAGGGTCTGCAGGAAGGAGAGTGGGCCATGTGTGTATTTATGCTGAATGGAATTCGCAGGAGCTCTTTGGTCTCAGTCCTTTCTCTTGGGAGGATGTCAGAGAGTTTTTCCTATGAACAGGATTCCAACTCCTAGAATCTTAACTGTCTTTGATTATTTGAAGGGATTGGACAGCTCGTTAAGACTTCAGCTTTGGGGAACCTGAACTCTTAGTTCTGCAGATCATGACACACAAACCCTGTATGGACTTGTTCCAAACCCTAATGACCAGGGTTGCCAGGGTTGCTCTGGGACAGATTGGGTTTGGTGTTTTCATAAGCGGCATCAGCTCGTTTAGCAAGTGTGCGTTGATATAAGGCGGGCAGGGAGGACAGCAGGAGATGGGTAATGCCGTAAGGGGCTTCCTGGGGCCAAGTACTGGACTGGCTCTTGTTGGAAGTTACCACATCTAGTTGGTCCTCACAGTCAGCCTGTGAGAGGCGGGCGGTTGCAGCCAGGAGCAGTACTCTATACCAGCAGGGATGCGGACGGGATGGTTGAGACTCTGATTTATCCACAGTTACTTGCTGAGCTCCTGCTGAGTGCTGCGACTGTGCCAGCTCCAGTTCTGTGAGATACTTGCTGTGATCGGGGAAGTCATTGCTGCACTGGAATACGCATGGGCGGGGCTCCTGATTCAGATAAGGGTGGTCGTAGAAGGCCTCTCTGAAGGAGAGGAGTGTACACCGAGACCTGGAGGCAAGTAGGGGGACAAGATGGCATAGTGAGGTTAAGAATGCAGTCTCTTGGGCCAAGTAGGCTGGTTTGAATCCTAACTCTGCCACTAACACGTTGTCTAATTTTGAGCAAGTTTCTCAGTGTCCCTCAGTTTTCATATGTGTGAGATTGGGATAACATACTTACCATATAGGGTTGTGGTGTTACCATCATTATGTTACTCTGTGTCACCTCAGCCAGCATGTTGGGGGCAGTCTGGAGGGAGGAGAGGGAGAGAGTTAGCTTCGTGTCTGCTGTGCTCACCTTGGCTCTTCCTTCCTTTGGAACTTGCAGTGTCACTTCTGTTGAAACTTTGGAAGTCCAGTATACTCTGTTCTCTAAACTGGTTTTCCTCTTACCCTGCTGGATGAATGAGTCGTTTCTTCTACTTTGGTGGAGTATGTTTTGTTTTGTTTTGTTTTTTAATTTATTAATTTATTTATTTTCGGCTGCATTGGGTCTTCGTTGCTGCTCGTGGGCTTTCTGTAGTTGCGGCGAGTGGGGGCTACTCCTGGATGCGGTGTGCAGGCTCTAGGCACGCAGGCTTCAGTAGTTGTGGCTCGCGGGCTCTCGAGCGCAGGCTCAGTGGTTGTGGCGCACGGGCTTAGTTGCTCTGCGGCACGTGGGATCTTCCGGGTCCAGGGCTCAAAGCCATGTCCCCTGCGTTGGCAGGCAGACTCTTAACTGCTGCACCACCAGGGATGTCCCTGGTGGAGTATGTTTGGAAGCTGGCGTTTCAGAAAAGAAAAATGAAGTCTATCCTTAGCCTCAGAGTTCAGAGATGGGGCGGAACATCACCAGAAGCACAGTTGGGGGGAAGCTTCCAGGGATAAGATGCTGGTGGAGGCAGGTAGGTGCCCTTCCTAGCTGGCTGTCAGAGCTGTGGAGGGGTAGGGGCTGTGGAGGAGGAACAAGCTTGGTGTGAAAGATCAAAGGGTTAAAGAAAAAAGCAAACACCAGTTAATGGATTAAAGGTTGAATGAGTCTAAACAGGGAAATAAGGAGGGCTGACAGAGGGTGTTGATTTTGGTACAAGTTGTGGAGAAGATGGGGATGAGAAGAATGGGCTCCTATTTGCCTGTGGGAACAGGAAGTGACTGGCTCAGTGAGGCCGCCCCTCCAGGGCGTCACTCAGGATAGACCCTTCATCCTCTTACCTCAGCCCAGCCAACCCGTGGGAGGCGTGCCTGACAAGGATGGCTTATTGCAGCCAGTCTGATGCACTGCACAGGGTCCCCATGTGGATCTCTGCGTCAGGAATTCCATGGGGAAGTTCCTAATGCTCAGGAAGGGAGAAGAGAGGAAGAGCAGCAGCTGGCCACGGGCATGCGCATGTATCCAGGACCCCTCAGCTGGGGTCAGGCCGGCGTGACTGGAGCTGTTGCGGTGAGGACTCTCTGTGATTTGATGTGTTCAGGGTGCAGAGAACCGCTGTGCCTTCCAGCAGAGATGTGTCTCCAGTTTGGCCACGCAGCATGTGGGGATCTTAGTTCCTCCACCAGGGATCAAAACTGTGTCCGCTGCAGCGGAAGCGTGGAGCCTTAACCACTGGACCACCAGGGAAGTCCCAGTGTCTCGAGTTTCTTGAGAGAGGCTTTCAGCAGAGGAACCCGTTCTCCATGCTCTTGTTCTTAGCTTTGCGGTCCGTCTCAGTAACAATTTGTCAGGCACTTGAGAAGCTTTGCAGTCCGTCTCAGTAACAGAAATTCTGTTACCAGTAATGGCAGACCCTGGCCCTGCAGGAATAATTAAGAGTGTGAATGATAGGATTAGGTGAGGTAATATATGTAAAAGTTCTGGGTAAATAATAAAAGTCTATTCCAATGGAAAGGATTATTATAATGCTCTTTTTTTTGTTTTAAAGAGAGTATCTCTTTTCTGAATTGCTCAGAACACTTGGTTAACACTAACCAGTTAATCCTTCATCCATCCCTGGGCAGGAGGCTGGCATTTGATAGCCCCCTTTGTGCAGGAGATCAAACTAAAGTTTCCAACAGAGCCCCAGATCTTGAGTCTGAAGCCCAAATCTATGGAGTCTAAAGCTTGGACCTCCAAATGTGAGAATGCCTCACTCCTGAGAATAGGGAAGGTGAGAGGAGAAATGGAGAGATCTTTAAAAAAGTCTTTTTTTCACAGACATGGTCATGTCAGACAAGGTTGTTGTAGTCGGGATTTTTAGAGGCCTAGAAATCTGACATCCATTTTCCTCTGGGAAGCCCCCGAGTCTCTACTAGGAATGAGGGCCTGGTATAAGCTAGAGAAGCAGAAGGCTAATCACGGCAGGTTTGGACACAGGTCCTGTTCTGTTTAGGCCGTGGTTGGCGATACCTGAGGCACCAGATTCTGCACCACGGTACCCCTGCTCCGTGGCACGCACCGGTGGAAACCCACTCACCACCCCGACGTGACCCAATGTGTCAGGGCACCCACAGCAGGTGCCCGTTGTCTTCTGCAGGTCCCATGGTGAAGCCCCATGGAGGCGGGATCAGGCAACTCCCTGAGTGTCCGACCCAGGCCAGTTTTCCTGCAGAACAAGTACTGCAGCCTCCATGGGGCAGGATGGCATCTGGGCAGATCAGAGTCATGTCAACTCTCCAGTCAGGAAGAGGCCTGAGCCCTTTGGCCCACCGTCGTCCCTTCTGAAGTCTAGTCTCAGCAGTGTAGAGCTGGCGAAAGGAGGTTCCGTTTTGTTCACTTTACTAGGTCAGGCCCTTCAGGGTCCTCGAGATCTTTCTCCCCAAGTCTGTGCTTTCCAGCCTCTGGTCACAGCTTCAAGGACAGTTTGTGTACTTTCTTGTACAAGACCTTGAACCTTGGAAGCAGGGGAAGAGGATGCTGAGTTGGGAAGCTCCTCCTGCCCCCAGTGGCAGCTCCGTGGGCTCTTGGGCTTGAAGTTCAGGTCATTCAGCTGTGCCAGTTAAGTCACCTACTTGTGAGAGAAGCAACGGGCTGAAGCATGTACGTTATAAGCACCATTGGGTGTCAAATTTGAGTGTGCGTTAGAATCCCCTGGAGGGCCCAGATTGCTGGGCCCCACCTCCACCTCCAGTTTGCATCAGTATTTCTACTGAGTTCTTACAGGCTACTGCTGATGGTCTGGGGACCACACTTTGAGAATCACCGGTTTACAGTGGGGCTGAACAAGCTCACTTAACCCTTCCAGAGCAAATTTGATAAGGTGGAGACAGAGGGCTGGAGAGGTCGTGAACCTCTGGGGAGAGAGGAAGTTCAGAAATAAGAGGCTGCAGGTGGACCAGCCTAACTTGAAAACTGAGAAAAGGTTAAATGATTAAGGGAGGTGCTGGCAGGCCTCTTAACCTTCACCAGTCTGGTTCTGGTCCTTGCCGACTATCCAGCAGAGCGGGAGGGACCAGGCCTGGTGAAGCCCTGGAGGCATCACCTTGGGCATCTCCTCCCTCCACTTCTTATTCTGCCCTCTTAGGCAGCGGTGAGCTCCGAAAGTCTGCATTTTAGAAAGTCTTTCCCCGGCTTGGGATCTGTGGTATGAAGAGCAGGGCCCTGAGCCGGGGTCCCGGGCCTCAGCCCCTGTACTGCCTCTAGTGAGCAGTAACTGAAGGCCCCTCACTTTGCTCAGCGGTGAGGTAAGGGTTGGACCAGCTCTCCAGGGCCCTTTGAGCTTAGATACCGGATATTCTTTAATGCCTTCTCTGACAGCTTCCTCTGCAGGGTCAGGAACTTCTGCTTGCTTGTTACTTGTTTTTTATTTTTTAATGTGGGTGAGAACTTCCATTGATACGCAGTACTGAGCCAGAATCCCATCTGGAAAGTGAAACTAGAGAAGTTTGGAAATTGGAGTAACTTTTCTTTTTAGAGAGCCTCTGGGCTCCACAGTTACGCTGCTTCCATAAAACTGTCCACAGAGGAGTGACTTAGCATCCTTGTTGGGTGCTGATCCCTTCACTCCAGATCATCACACTTGTTGACTGCAGTGTTTCCCAGGCTGTCTGATCAGTTCTCATTTCCAGGTGCTCCTGCATTCACCACTGCCTGGCACAGTGCTCATGGTAGGCCTGTGAAAATATTTGCTGGTGGATGGAATAGAGGGATGTATCCATGTGCCTCTTTTCCTTTCCTTTGATTTCTCCCTGCTTAACTTCGTGTAATTGTCCTTTTGCCCTTCTCCCTCTTCTTCCTCTGTGCTCATTTTAACTACTCTCTGCTCTGACAGAGCCAGCCGTTGATGTTTGTACGTTGTGTGTGTAGGGGTTGGGGTGTGCCTGGGGAGATCACAAAGGCCCTACATACGCCATCTGTGTGAGGGGCACATCCAGAGCTCCCCAGTCTTCTTCCTCTTCCCTTCTCTCTTTTGCCCACTTTGTCTGGGGTAGCTGTGAGTTACAGAATGTTTTTGCCATCCTAGGGGAGTTTGCTGTTCTTCAGATTGAATTTGACCCCATTTACAGCCTTTATTTCCTGCTGTTTGTATTGGCAGACTAAAGGACTCCTGGCCTGGAGAAAATTAGCACGTCCTGCCTCAGAACCATTGTCTGACCCTGTCTCTCCAGCCTCTGTCTGAAGGGGCAAATGAAAGATTTCCCAGCCTTGGCTGATTGTCACTTAGCCACTCTGATCCTGCGTGGGTGGCTTTCAGGCAGCTCAAGCACTGACTAGCCTGAGGTCTGCTTTGAAACGGGGAAAGACTGAGGTTGATTTAATTCACTTTAAGTGAAATCACCAGCCTTTTGATGATTCCATTAATTTCCTCCCTTTTGAATACCCTCATGTTAGCAGTAATTGGAAATCCTGACTCTGTTTCTCATTTCCCCCCACTCCCCTGCTTTAATCTGAGGCAGCTGGATACTGCACGCTGCTTTTTCATTTACTGGAAGAGCAGTTTGAGGGTGATTTTAACGACCGGCTTTGACAGTACTTCCAGAAGCTGAGACTGTTGCTGCCCTTCAGTTGACACCCACGTGGGGGCCTCAGGCTCGCTCACCTTTTGATCCTATAAAACTCTACTAGTTCTTGGTGTGCCGGTGGGAAGGGGTCACTGGGAGAATGCTCTCTTGTCCCAAGTTCTGTATGCAGGCTTTTCATCACTCAACATTTACAGACCTCTTGGGTGTGCCAGGCACGGTCTAGTTACTGAGTGTTTCCCTGCCCCTCCTCCCTGCCCTGGTGGAAGCACAGAGGCCTGAGTAGCTGAGGTTCCAGCAGGCAGACCGTGGGAATTGTCTCTAAGGCTTTCTCTGTGTGTTTTTATGGTAAGAATGCCTATTTCAGTGTTTTTCCTTTCTTGGCTCTAAAGAGGAATAAATAATATGAACCACCTTCTGAGATCAGAGAAATAATGGGTAGCAATAGCTGTAACAGCTTACTACTGTTGGCAGTTGACAGAATGTAAAGCACTTTCTTGTATATCATGTCATACTGGTGTCTTCACAATAACTTATCACAGCCAGTAAAGGGTAAAGCTGGATTTGAACCCAGGTCCTCCCTTTGCAAATGAAATACTTTTCGTACGACATTGCGTGTGTGTGTGTGTGTGTGTGTGTGTGTGTGTGTGTGTGTTTCACACTGACTTTCCCATGCCATTGTCTTTAGCATTATTTCAACCACTGAAGTGTTAAGAAGCTATTATGTATGCACTGGGCCCTCTGCCAGAAACTGAGGTCCTCGTAGTCTAATTGGGGAGAAAGATAAGACAGAATACACCTTGAGTGGTTCAGGTACTGAGTGCTATTAGAAAGAAGAGAATTAACCCTGACGTCATCCAGGAAGGCTTCCAGAGAACTGAGACTTAACGCTGGGCCTGGTGGGAAGGCAGGATCCAAACCAAGGGAGAGCTGGAAAGGGGAGTTTGGTATTTGGCCGCCTAGGACTCTGGGATACAGAAAAGGTGGTGAGGTTTGAGTCTTTCATCAGACTTAGAGAACTAACATCCTCTGGGGTGATGCTTTTCCAACTTTACTGTGCTTTTAAAACCAGATTCGCACACCCCATGCCTACAAGGAACCGTTCAGTCAGTCTGGAGTGCAGCCCAGCAATATGCATTCTTTAAAAGTTTTAAAATAATAGCAGTCTCCCAGCCCTTGGGTTGTCTTTCCTGAACAGAAGAAAGCAAGGGTGCAGGTTTCATTTGTTCCCTTCCAGAGGCAGAAGCTATTTAACACACTGTTGCAGGTGGTGAGGGTGGCCTGCCCTCTGAGAAACACTGTATTCCAAGGAAATGCCCTCCACGTTGCAGGAAGCATTAGGGGCTGGGGATCTGGGTTTTGACACCATAGAGGGCCCACTCCTGAGGACTAAGTGTTTAGGCTAAACTAAGGAGGAACGGGAGGAGTGGTATTAAATGATGTAAGTGAAGTTGACTCTGACAGTGGCTGGGTCAGTCTGGCTGCTCTCTGGAATTGAAGGCAGGTGGTGGGGCCGTTGAGGCTGAGGACCTTCAAAACAGTGCATGCTCAGAGTTACTGCATGTGCCTCTGACTTTTTTTTTTTTTTTTAACGCTATTTATTTATTTTATTTTTGGCTGTGTTGGGTCTTTGTTTCTGTGCGAGGGCTTTCTCTAGTTGCGGCGAGCGGGGGCCACTCTTCATCGCGGTGCGCAGGCCTCTCACTGTCGTGGCCTCTCTTGTTGCGGAGCACAAGCTCCAGACGCGCAGGCTCAGTAGTTGTGGCGCACGGGCCTAGTTGCTCCGCGGCATATGGGATCCTCCCAGACCAGGGCTCAAACCCGTGTCCCCTGCATTGGCAGGCAGATTCTCAACCACTGCGCCACCGGGGAAGCCCCCTCTGACTTTTAAGAAAAGCATTTTTACAGATGCTGTTTGGTATCTTAGCTTTCAGATGAGTTTTGGGAGTGGGAACAGTCAGGGGTCAGTCAGTGGGTAGGTGGAGGAAACTTCTTTGGGATTGAGGGTCATATACATTGAGAGCCCTGGAAGAGGTAATCCAGTGTCTTCCATAGGAGTTGGCAGTCTTGGTGAATCTTAAGATTTCTGTCTGTGTTTTGGGACCAAATGGGACCTAGGGTGGTTGTGAAGAATTAGAAAACTTAACCAAGTTGCTAAATACCCTGTTAAGAAGTGACATGCCTGAGTTTTGGGGTGTTGTGAAATACCTATGGTAAATGTGCAATATGTTTCAGGTAGTAACCACTTTAAATCTATTATCCCATTCTTAGTTTTTCAATGAAAATTTTCAGACATTAAAAAAATACAGAGACTAACACACCTGGGTACTTACCACCCAGATTTAATATTTTGCCATGTTTGCTTCAGATCTTTTTCTCCAGAGATATAGCCAGTGTGCTAAATCAGTGTGTA